>NW_028232965.1:30630000-31255000 GCF_057557595.1 Rhyacophila brunnea
GCTACGAGGTGACAAACTTTAACTATTGGCCTTTTAATACCTGCTCATTAGCGTTCTACCATCTTAGAAGATTTTTTTCTATTGGTTATAATATTATATTTTCTCAGAAAGTGTTTTTCAATAGGTATTTAAAATTTACTCTTAAGATTCAACAAAATTTATAAAACTTAGTTTAAAAAATTGTTCATAAAATAAATCAATAAAAAAAATGTACATGTCAATTAGATCGCACCACTCGCTAATCGGATTGAAAACTAAATAAAAGCAACTTAACAAGTATACAGATTTTAGGTTGCAAATACTATCAGACTTGCTTTATTTTTATGTTTTAAATAACTACATGACCAGACATCAAATCAGTTTGCGTCGAGTGATGCAGACATAATATTTGATCCAGACACCTCAAATGGTTGAATTTAGATAATATGTTTAAATGAATAATACGGTATATTCGATTCCCAACCCCGCTCCCGCGGCCATGGCACCCGCTGACCGATCTTTGTGCGCCCGCCACTATTTGACCGCGACAAAATTTTTAAAATTTTATTTTGATGAATTTCATAAATACTTATGTAATTATTAATAAATATATAATTCGAACTCATTTGTCTGCATCTTAAGTCGATTTGTTTATATAAAGTTAACTTTGTATGTATGAGACACCCTGACTGTGTATTCATTTTACAAAATATAAACATTGAAATTAATGGCCCCGCCAAACAACACCCAGTCTTAATCGGGTGTATCATGAAACCCTGCATTTATATGTGAAGCATATTTTTTTTTATGACTAGGAATGTCTCAGGAGCAGTTATACAAGACTGATGTCACCATGCAGTCAAATATGTTTTGACTGAATTTACATAACTTTAAGTTAACAGTACCCATGGGAGAAATGAGCACGTAGAGGCAATTTTAAAATGTTTGTACGTAATAAAAGCTACCTAATACAAAACTTCCGATCATTCTAAGTGAAGAGACTTCACGTTGACAATATGACGCTTATCAAAATGCATCAAAATTGACCTTTGTGGCCACCAGGTCTGGCGGTACGATGGGCCAACAGCTAGTTTAACCAACTTGAGCAGCTCTTTCCTTTCTGTGCACATTTTAAGACATTCCCCGAGGATATGGTTTGCATCCTATATTTCTCCACCACATAAATATATTGAACGAGTAATAAGACCAAGCTCGAAGACCCTGCCAGCCACTATGTCAATAATTGAATGGTGTAATAAAAGGTAGTCAACGCGGCTATCTCTATTCGCCATTTGATATTTAGAAAAAAACATATATGTATGCCTGCCTTTGGTGGTGGTATCTCATTTTTTCTGCCAGGTCGTTAACGCTGCATCCAGCGTCATTAGATGGGTAGTCCGCTTCCTCGTGAATAGTTTTTCACTATCAAGGCGGGGAGGCAGCATAATATGAAAGCACCGACATCTGCCTCCTCGCCTTTGAGAAGCATGGTGGATGCGCCGCATACCTGTAAGTACATCCATATTTTTTAATTTTCATTTTATTTATTTATTTGTATTTATCAGTGAAAATAACGCCTGTTGCTAAAATTCATGGAAAATTTGGATCTCACGGTCACAAGAAAATTCTATATTCTATTCATGAAACCAATAAGTAGAGAAAATCATATATATCATTGATATTTCACAACATTTATATGATATATCTCTGTCTGGAACACTTAATAAGATATAAATTCAAAACCCAGTCGCTATCGGCCAATACTTTGACAGCAGTTTTGTGATTTAATGAGGAATAAACCATTAAACTCAAGAAATGATCAATGTTGAATACGTATTTCGTTTACTTGACAAACTTTAATGTATATTATGATACAGGTGTAAATACTTAAAATATCATATTTGACACGTGTTTAAGTTTATTGCATATTACCCCACACTCAAAAATCTTACTTTCTTACAACCACACCCAGAGGGTGACACACTTCCCAATATTTGTGTGTTCTCTGATCTAGAATGATCTTTTACGAACCGAATTAGGTACATCGAATAGTTTTAGGGTCGCTTACGTGTACTTACCGCAAGTTGTCACAGAATGGCGATATACTGCGACAGCTTGCGGTAACCTAACGGTAAAAGTGAACTACAATTTAAATTGACAAATAAGATAATCCTGCATAGTGTATGTATATACTGTACTACAGTGGCGAAGACTCCATACTAGACGTTTATTTGAAGCCTACCTTCTTAAGAAAAAAAAATTAATTGCATATTGACTTATTTAAATAATCACTTGATTACATATTCTATAAAATAATTTATTTTGCCAACGGAAGATGCCGTATGTGTAGGAATATATTACACAGATAATTACAAAACAATCTGTAAAGGTTTTAAAAAATATACCACAGTCCCATCTGTCTTGACGTAAATAAAGGTCGGATTATGTTTCAAATAATTCTCATTTTTTTTCATATGGACTTTACGTGACGTAGCTCCACCCAGTCTATCGAATTATATAAACTAAGATAAGTTCCGATCGCAGAGCCTAAAACTAAATAATTAATAATTTAAAAAAAATCTATCGTGTTTAATCGAATATTAATAAACATAGATTATTTTTAAAAATAAAAAGAACTTTTATCTAATGATTTTTGATGTGTATAAATGTTTTGAAAAAATACGTACTTAATTTAAACTGATCGCTTAATTTTTATGTCGTCAGTGAGTTTTTGAAGTTTCATTAAATTAGTGTATACCTACCTATTCATTAGTTTCGTATTATCTTAGTATTAATATCGTATTATCTTCTTATTTCTCGTAAATATACCTGACAAGTCTGTTCTTTTTATCAGATCTCCACAGCCTACCTTTTTCCAAAAGTCACTCTGTACTACTGCTATACTATCGACTCAATCAGAAAGAAAGATATCCCTTGTCACAAAATATGAGAACAATTTGGAATGGAATCTATCAGTATGCTATATTGATTCATTTTTAGTTAAAAGACACTTTTAAATTTTAGCTTTCAGTGCTATATATTTTGTAAATTATTTATAGGAATATAAAGTATACAAATTAAATAAATGGTTCACTATATTTTGAATTATTTACTTCAGCGCGAAAGAATACAGGTGTACGGAAGCGATTTCAAGAAAGTGCCGACGGAGAAACCTAATACGCTGATGATTTCTGAAGATTTTATTTCAAATTTGGTTTTTGTTATCACTCAACTACCACAGACATTGTATCTAATAGCAACTTAATTAAAAAATTTGCATTTTGAAGAATGTTTGGCAAGAAATACTTTTGAAATATGAAAAATCTCTTTGCATTCCAGACATAAATCTGGGTATTCGATGGACAGTGATCAGGTGACTCATTATTTTCTTACTAGTTTAAAAAGTTGAAACAGATTATGAAAAGACTTGAGGTTTTTGAGATGTGGCTGTATCGATTTACCCTGTAGACTTTTTTGCTAACTATATTACCAATGAGAGGCTTTTAAGGTTAATCAATTAACCATCAATTAGTTAATCAAAATGTAGGGGATAGCAAGGATGTAAGCAAAAAGAGATTATTCTGTCTATGCAATATCGCAATATTCAAATCATTGGTGATATAATACTACTCGCTAATGGTAGGGAGATGTGCATTGATTTAATCGATAACCTGTGATACTACCAAAGCCAAAGAAGAAGAAGAATGTTGTTATATTCTTCTATGTGCGCGATTTACAAAAATACCAGGAAATATTTACCCACTATTCGAACAAATATAGTAAGGATTTCAAAAGATGCTGCGCCAAATCGCCATTGTGATTTCAAGCATTGATAAGACTGTCTATTCAATACTTTGAGAACCAAGAAAGCGCATTGTACAGGTAAAATCTTTGTCTTCACACTAGATTGTACATCGACCCGAGCTTAATAATTTAAAGAAATAACAAAGATAAACTGTCTTTGTTTTATAAGCTCGCTGCAAAGGATTGCCTTTGCTTCGCCTCTTGCGAACGGAATTTTCACGATAACTTTCTTCAAGATTTATATGTTAGTATATAAAGGGAAGAATTATTTATAGAATACTATATTAAGTTTCCTTTTTATTGAACATTATTTTTCATTCAGTACTTTTGATATTGTATATACATTATGACAACAAAGTCTCAAATGTATCTCAATTTGATTTCAACATTATTTTGCTATTTTGTACTTATTATAAGTGTATTATTTGAGTAAATAATGTTTTTTTATTGTATATCAATAGTTTAATAATATAAACGTATGTACAAGCACAATTCCAATGAACTACGAGGGTGGGTCAATAATTCCTTAGAAAAAAGCATTAAAACAGTTTTTATTTTTGTATTTTTTTTTTATTTCTCAACATAATCTCCTTGGAGCTCAATACACTTGGTTAGACGTTTCTCAATTTTTTTTAAACCGTCAGAAAAATAAGTTTTCGGAAGGTCCTCAAAATAAGCATTTGTCCGATCGATGACTTCTTCATTTGAAAAAAAACGTTGTCCACTTTTTACACGTTGTCCACGTTGTTTGGGAAAAGGAAAAAGTCACTGGGGGCTAAATCTGGCGAATACGGTGGGTGGTCGACCAATTCGAACTTCAATTCTTCAATTTTAGCCATTGATCGTAAACATGTGTGAACACGGGCATTGTCCTGATGAAAGAGGATTTTTTTCCTGTTTAAATGAGGCCGTTTTTCTTCAATTTCGTTTTTTAGCTGGTCCAATAAAGATGCATAATAATCCCCTGTTATTGTTTTTCCTTTTTCCAAATAGTCAACGAAAATAATTCCACGTGCATCCCAAAATACAGTAGCCATAACCTTACCAGCTGATTTTACGGTTTTCGCCTTCTTTGGACATGGTTCGCCTTTCGCAATCCACTGCTTTGACTGTTCTTTCGTCTCGGGAGTATAGTGGTGTATCCATGTTTCATTTACAGTCACAAAGCGACGAAAAAATTCATCCGGATTTCGTTGCATGAGCGACAACAGGGCTTTAGAGGCCACCACCCTATTGCGTTTATTGTCGACTGTGAGCAAACGCGGCACCCATCTTGCAAAAACTTTTTTCATGCCCAATTTGTCATGTAAAATAGAAATGACGCTACTTTTTGAGATCCCTGTAACCTCAATTATCTCACTCAACTTTAATTTTCGGTCACTTAACACCATATCGTGGATTTTATTGATCATTTCTGGTGTAGTCACCTCTACAGGACGTCCTGAGCGTGGTTCATCCTTTGTTGATGTACGACCACGTTTAAATTCATTTAACCAGTTATAAATAGTTGCAAGTGAAGGAGCAGATATGCCGTGAACTAAATCCAACTCATTTTTTATTTCCTTTGCTGTTAACCCTTTTATATTAAAATGTTTAATAACAGCTCTAAACTCAATTTTCTCCATTTTTGTAAACAAGCAAATTTTTTTTTTAAATGTACGAAAATAAAAAACAACAACCCGACCAATCTGATTGAAACTTCGCAGCATACTGAATCGGTAGTGCCGCTGCATGAAAACAAACCGCTTACAGTACTAGTCGCGCCACTTGTCGGCTTTTCTAAGGACTTATTGACCCACCCTCGTATTATGGCTGACGTACAATAAAGCAATGATGGATCTAATGGTGGCTAATGGAGTATTTTACGAAAATAATAAAGATATCCAGTCATTACAACTAGAAGACCAGTACGTCTGCAACACAGTGAAAAAATAAAGTACAACATAACTCGGTTCATTGGCCAAGAAACACGGCAGAGAAAGACGCCGCATGTTGTGACTTATTAAACATCTCTTTGCTTGATATGAATACAGCTCCACCGAACTGTACCGGAAAGCAATCAATTATAATATTAAGATCACTCTGACGGTGGCAGATTTTTCATAGGAAATGGCACAAGAGGTATTCATTTGTTTGGCTTCATATTTTTTCCAATTAAAACGCGCTGTAAATAAGAACTTAGCTATGCATAATATAGTAGACGTTTGTGTCCTTGATCCCTGATCTTAGAAATCGGGCTGCATCATTTGTTTTATAATTTAATCATAACTGTTTGCTGAATGTACAGAATTTACCTGACATCAGTATTGTATTGTATTGGCAAGGTAATAACTTTGTCTAACTAAATCGCTACAAATATTGATACATTACACTTACGTGAGGGTGAGTTCGGTTAAGGTGAATGTAGTTTTGTAAATTTTAAGCTAATATCTACTTATCTCACTTGACGTATTTCTTTATATGTTTTTGTATTTACTCTTCTAAAGACGGTGTATTTTTTAATGTTAATTAATACCTACAGCTACATTTTATGAACATTTTGAATTTATAATTTGTAATATTAACTACATTTGCAATAAATTAAGTTGATTTTCAATTTAGACTTAATATTGTAATAAAAAATGTCTTTATTCATAGTTCTTCATTAAATTTGTATTAAAACTATTTCTAGGAAACAACTTATCTTTGACTAATACCTACTTGATGTATTTTCCATCAATTTAATTTCATTTCATTCATTCAAATTTTCTTCGAAAAAAATATGAATAATTTGAAATTTCGACTATAGATTTATACACAGAAAGACGGAAAAGCTTACCTACGTCGAACAAGATAGTGCAAGTCATGGTTTGTTCATATAACGAAGGCATTCGTCTGCGAGTAACCGTTTCCTCTTATAATTTTCCCACGAGTTCTGAGAATAACTTAATTGGTTTCAAGTCAACGATCAATCAAAAATCAACACCATTTTAATTCATCATATTTATTATGAAGAAGCCAGAATTACTGCACAAAATTTAGTCCATTTATTGATTTACATAATTAAATGCCCCTACAATACTAAGTAAGGTACAATAAGTGTTTATTATATTTTAATTAAAGTTTTGTTGAATTTTAATCAGAATGATAATTTTAATACAAAAACAATTCACCAATCATAAATATAATTCATTTTCTTATTATTATTTTAAAAACCATGCGATACCTGAATACCAGTGGCAAAGACTACATACTAAATTATTATGTAGCTTATATTAATGTTATTATTATTAGGGGCGCCACAGCCCGGTGTGGGCTACGGTCGCCTCCAACGTTGCTGCCCACAATCTACTCTTCGCTAGCCTACTATTGGTTTGTGACACAGACCAATTCAAATAACTTCAATAATCAGCGGGAAACGAGCACTACATGTACACATGCTTACTACTACGATTGCGTTTGGTTTAGAAACAAACTTTCTGTTGGGATATTATTATATTCTGCTATATATCATATAAATAGTGATTTTACATGGCACTTATACACCGTAATGCTTTATTTTACGTTTTTGTTATGTTCCATATCCACAAAATGCAAAATATTTTTCGTTTTTGTGGATATGGCACAAATTATGGATATGGAACAAACCAAGATAATATTTTTTCCTATTTTTGTGTTACAATGCGCGTAATATTTCATTGTTACTGTGTTTTCGTCAATAATAATAGACACATTATAGGTCATTATATTTATCATTAATTGCGATAAGAAAAATTGTTACAATAAGAATATTAAAATACTTAATCTTGGTAAGTGATTGAAAAAGGACATAATGTAAATTATAATACAATATCATTGAAAAAATAAGAAATATAAAGGGAAATAAGGCAATTGAACGTTTCCAGAAAAAAAAAAAATTTAATTTTTATTGCATATAATGCTTTGAAGAAATCCTTATCATTTTGTGACTAATCAATGTCAACGATTTTCTTGTTTTCTGTTGGAACATATTTTTTTTAAATAGGAATTTGAGGTAAAATATTGCAATTACTATTTTGTATAGGAAGAGGAACCCATTTTTTTTCTAGAGCTACTGGGAGGGATAATTATATTATGACAAATCAAATTTATTTCAATGAAGTCATCATTGAAATCCATCTTCCATTTCACATTTGATAGAATAGATTGTTTTTCGTATTTTAAATGCTTTAATTTTGTGAATTGCATATTGGTAAAAGCATAAGAGGCTGCAATGGCTTGGGAGGTAGTCGAAAATATCAGCCTCTAACATCTGTAAAACTTAAAAAAAACATTTTTTTTCGATGATATTTTCAATATACCTTAGTACCTACCGAATCAATGAAAATGGAGAATAAACCTCCCAATTTCTTAGGAAACGTTCAATTATGCTATGAGCAGTATATACCTCTTGTAATGTCCCATGCCCAGGTTCAGAAAACTTTTGTTCAATTACGTTAATATTAGAAAATACCTATATCAAGGAGAGCAGTTGACATAACGGAATTTTTATTTTGAGGTACCTACACATTTTTATCCGGCCACAAAATTATTAAGTACCTATATGATTTACGGTTGGAATGTCACGAATGATCTGCGGCAGTATTTTCAAAATATTTCCAGATCTGCCATTCAGGAATTCGTGCCAAATACAATCGTATACAATTTTATTTATATTGCAATAAGCTGTAGTTAAGACTTATAAAAAAAATTATACGTTTGCCTTCGGAAGAGAAAAAAACATTTTCCAAATCAAATGTTATCAGAAATTCTACGGGGAGATGGAGAAAAATCCATTATTTACTTTAAAATATCTATTTATAACAATACAAGACGAATCACAAACAAATTAAAGCCAGTCAAACGTTATGCATGACGTAACTAAATGTAACTATGACTAAAAAAACTCACTAAATTACGTATTGTTTTGTTCTTTGTCCACATTCCTCCAGATAAAATGCGCAATGCCATTGGTTGAAAAGGATATGGAACAAACCAATACAACTTATAATATAGCGTAGCGAATTAATACTATTGGTTTGTTCTATATCCGGATATGGAACAAACCAATCCAATCTTTTGTATTATTTTTATGGATTTGGAACAAAAATATACTTAAAACTAGTTTATTTCAATATTTTTCGGTCTTTTGTCACTGGATATGTAACATAACAATACTCAATGATCGTTTTACGTAAAAAAGTTTTTTTTGATAAAAGTGGTCTGTGTCACAAACCAATACTAAGGTAGCGTCTTGCTTACCCTGGAGTGTAGGTTGGACTTGCAAAGTTAGTATCGGACGTCATTTTCGTTTCCGTCCACCCATCAGAGTCGTGGTCCCTAGTACGTCATTTCTCTCATTTTGTTAAAAGCGTTTATTTACATTCAAAGATACTCTTATAATTAAAAATAACCTTATAAAATGTGAATTTGTTAATGGATCCTATATTATCACAAACTATTATATGGTAAATTTACTATAATAAGTTTTCTCTTATGTGGTACAAAATATTCTACAATAGTTTATAATTTTAACGTATTTTATATTTGTTTTAAAAAACATCAATTCAAATAAAAGATTAAAATATTTTTAACTTGAAATCCTATGATCGCAATATTCTTGAACAATTACTTTTTTTAATATCGTAAGTTTATCTTTAACTTTAAAAATATTTATTATTCTTTTGGGTGTTTTTAGATTGACCTCTTATAGACTGAACATTCGTCATAATAGTGTTCAATTAAAATATTCAGGAAAGCCGAATAATAATATATTGTTTGGTAAAAGTTATTTCAATGTTTTATATATGATTTTAATTTTTATAACGATTTATCAAATAAAATATTTGATTCTAAACTTTGGTTTAATAAAACTTTGAATGATTTAAAATGAATAATACAATTAGTAGATTGGTGTCATTAATCTGCCTAGGTACTGATTAATTTATTTTTACCGGTATTATAATTACTTATTCTTCTTTTTGTGCCATCCCCTAGCGGAGGTCGGCTACCATCAAGGCGATCTTATCTTATCTTTGTCGTCTGCTACCCGGAACACTTTGGTGGAGCTGCACTCGTACCACGGAGGTTATTAAGCCACAAAATGCAGCGCCGTCCTCTGGTACGCTTCCCATTGATGTTTCCTTTAATGACAAGTTGGGGAATACTATATTAAATGAAAGAAAAGTCTCATTCAATTCACATAGTATAATGTATCATAGTACGGTCAATAACACTGAATATACTACGACAAAGATAAATTATTTTAGTATTTATGGCATACTATAATAATTATAGTACGCTGACTATTTACGATATAAAAAAATATAGTACCCCATAAATAGTATAATTTTGCATTATTGTACTAAGTACCAGGCCGCAGTATTACCAACCGACTATAGTTATAGTACAATACAATAATTTTGGTTCTGCAAAAGTTAAATATGCTAAAAATATTATAATTTTGAAGAATTCAAGACGAAACATGTTCCTGTATTAGATATAGTTGTGTTCAGAAATACTATAATGTTTACAACTTTGTACTATAATCACTATAGAAAAAAGGCATATTACAAGAATGCAACATTTTTACTTGAAAATGTATATTTTTTATAATACATCGAAGAAGAAAAATAATACCGAATGGCGTTGTACTTTTTACACTAATCATAGCGAAATTTCTAAATTTCATTTACTATTGATTGATTGATTGATAAATGACGTCAGGATCTCACACTCGTTAATGATTATTAGTCAAATGAATAATGCACAAGATGTAAGAATGCATCATTCTTTATTGAATATAGGTACATAATCTTAATACGAGGTTGAGAATTAGGAAAATAATTGATAGTTAACGTAGTGATTGACATCAAAATGACGTATCTACCTACATAACGTTTTATTTACATCTAAAATGATGCATTATCTATGTACTTTAAAAGATTACGAAGACGTATTGAATTCACTACAGTGAAGTTTTTACAACCATTTAGAAAAATCATAATGACAACAGGGGTAGCCTGTAATAATTATTATGATAAATAAAACAACAAGGATATTCAAAATTCGTCTTTTGTTACGAGGACTCTAAGCGCCTTTTCATAACAAGCAAGTTACTGGAGCTTTTTCTCTCCCGTTTGAAAAGGCGTCGCGACGCAGGAAAATTCCAGGAGCACACTATTTCTGCCGAGTTAGCGATTATAACTACGAAAGCAGTTCGGGAAACTTTTGAAGAACTACGTAAGCTTTAATAGTATTCTGCTTCATCGTAAAGTTTGCTTTCACAATTTCAAGAGAAAAAACTCAGGTAGAAGATAAAAGTGCTTGCGAGGAATAAACACCTGTCATATAGTTGTGTCATCTCGTTATTCCTAATTTTAAATTTCATACAGGCTTATGATCTTACGGTTTTTCTTATACAAAGACATATCATCCCGATTAATCCTATGTTCAGTTAATACATAATTATAAAGATATGAAACTCTTGCACATTTAATTCGTATTTACAATTACAAAACAACAATGCAAGAATACGGAACATCATAATTTTCAATGAACAATGTGTTTTCTTAATAAATACGCATGAAAAATTTGTAAACTTCGTAAAAATATATATATATATTATGTCATTATGATGCGTTACTATCTTTATGCTAGAAATCAACCTCAAAAAATAATAAATATACCTGCAATAAAACATAATACTATAAATTATCGTAATTTTAAATATGAGAATAATGCAATATTTTAGTATGTAAGTATATGAGATATTTGTGGTTATAGCATACATTTTCAAATTATTATTGAGTTTGAAGCATTCTTATAATTTTGGATTAAATTTTCAACAATTTGGAACCTATATTTCTCATGATACATATTTGTTTTGGCCATGTCCGATGGGCCTCCACAGAGTAGAGGTTTGTATTAACAGATTTTATTTTTACGAAAAATGGATGTCAGCCACTTACTCAACCTATAGGTTCATACTCTGATGCATACACAAATTGAAAAACAATATGTGTACTTTCCAGACCAAGAATTTGAACCTGTGACCCACGATGCTGTAGGCCGACGCTTTAAGCTGCGCACCCATTGTGAGGGTGTTATAATGGTATAGTATATAAGATTCTTAATTGTTTGAATTTAATTCATTCTTGTGACTTGTTAAATATTTGTTATGTTCCTCTGGGTGGGTAAAACTAGTCCTGAAATTATGTTGATCAAATACTATATGTATATTTTGTTTCATTCTAATTAATTATTTTATAGTGACGTGATCTGCCCTCATGCCGGGTTAAGTGGCGATAGCTTGTTTTGATATTGGAACTGGAAATAGTTCAAAAGAACGATGAGCTGAGAGAAGTCAAATAGCATTACATAGCAGGCACCTGAAGACAGAAACTTGATAATACATTAATAATATAAATCCCTGGTATTCAACTCTCCAGCAAATTACCATAGTCTTCAATTGCAGACGCTGCAAACATATCCGATGTGCATATTATAATATGCATAAGTGTGGCTTAAATCCATCTCCTTTGTGAAAACTCTAAAAATTCAAACCAATGAGTACATTTGTGAAGGGACTTTCCTGCCATCAACGAAGCTGATTAAAATGTGCTTGCAAGGATGAAGACTCTTTCAGTGTATCTGCAATAATAATGATTTGTGACTATGTGATGATGTTGGTTCTTGTAGTTTTGTCTATGTACATACTTTTACATTTATTTACTCACACGCCGTATGAGTAAATAATAGAATGAATTAATTCAGATTTATATTGCTATAAACGTACCAAATTCACAATAGCACTCTACAATTTCTAAAAAACGTGTGTACATAATATGTTTTATTATTTCTGAGGTTTTAATTAACTTGCACTTATTTATTATAAAAAATAATCTAACATTGAATATAATTTTTAATCGTATATGTTGATACAAGCGTTTTTTCATTTAGAAAAATCAGTGATATGATTTTTTAATATTTTAAAACGTGGAGATGGTCCCTTAGGTAATTGTGAAAAGTGATCTCAAAAAAAACGTCTACAGTCTAGACACTGTCATAATATAGCTTAACCAAAATATATAATAGAAATTACTGTGCGTCTATTTGAAATGCGTTTGAATGTTTATACTATTTATCAATAAAAATATTTTTCATTGATATAAATTGAACATACACAAAGAGAAAGGGAGAGAGAGAGATATCCATCCTCAAGCGTTATTTATTTCAATCAACTTTACAAGCATTGAAAACTGAAATGCGCTCCCGTAAACTATATCACTTCAAATTTCACGTGTAGTAAACATAAATGAATTGGTTTATGAGAGGTTGATTTTGTTTTATAAAACTTAAGGTATTTAAATTTCATATTCAATTGAGCATTCTAAAATAAAATATTATTTTCAACTACCTATAGTTAACATAATAAACTAACAATTTAACCTACAACACACCCATACATTTATTTTTGTTTTAAATTTATCAAAAAATTTTATATGTCATACATCGTGAGATTAACTTATTTTATGGCACCATAAAGGTTAATTTTTTGTAACTAATATAATATTCGTGGATGTGTTAAATAGGATATATTTTTAATTGTTTTTTTCATTGTAGTTTAATATTTACATAAGGACATAAGTATTACATTCTCTTCTACTTTGTTGCTATATTGGTTGTTATTTGCAATTAAACAAATATATATCTTGTATTTGTAATGTATTATGGCGCATTGGCCAAACTCTGTAATGATATAATACTCTTTTTTCGAAAATAAATAATTATGATATACGGTCTTTCACGTTACAGTAATTATGACCTATCTTCGATCAGTAAGTTTACATGACGTTTTGTACATACTTACATAGTCAATCGAAGAATATAAAAACATGTTAATTAATTTAAAAATAATTTACAGTTTACTATTTTTAAGCATCACTCACTTTTCTCCAACGTGACATAGAATGTACTCGCTGACTTTCTCGCCAATCTTCCAGTTATCCTATATAGCGAGTCACTGTCGTAAAATAAAATAAAAAAAACTTTAAAGACTTTTCACGTGGCGTTGTGGTAAGGGAGGGACAGGAGGGGGGGGGCGTGCATTTCTTTCAAGTGGTTAAGAAATTCATGCTCCGCCTGGGAAATTAATTTGAGACGGTCTCGCGGCGCCAGCACACAATGTTGTTGTCGGTGGTGTATTGAATTTTCCGGTAAACATCCATCGGCGAGACCCCACGACGAGGACACTACCATAACTGCCTACCGCCTTGGCCAAAAAGACTAAGACATTAATGCAGCGTGTATGAAAAATAAACGAGATTATGCATACAAAATATCGTTTTTTACGTTCTGAGACAATCAAAATTAAATGATTCAAATCTATTTAAATTTAAACGTACACAATACAATTATATCTATGAATAAGATTTATTAATAATATATTAGTTAAAGTATAAATACCCTCAGTGGGCCTTCCAAATATGGATTATATCTAGCGCCCTTCCAGTACGGTGGAAACTGATTGCATAAAAAAGTAATAGGCGAAGTTAAAACATTTGTAGATCATAGATGAGCTAAAGCAGACCAAGCTAAGACTTTAGGTGCAAAGAGAGGTTGTATGGTAGGGTTTTATTTTTAATCAATACCATCTGCAATTTGTATTCTTAATTCAATGACAGTACATAAATAAGTATAGCTGACAAAGTTTAATGTTCACTATTTATGTTAGATCTATACAGCCTTCATCCACCCTTTGCCACTGTCTGATACAGTCATCATCACGTATTTATTGTCAGCGGAAATGGAGAACCTAGTAGTAAACAAATTTAACAAAAAAGATATTTAGGATTAAGCGTGCCATCGATTGAATGAATATAAATATGATTCACAGTTTGTAATCTAGTACGTAGTAAGTGATGAATGTGAAGTTTTGATTAAATTACTACTTAACTATAGTTCTATGCTGCCGTTTGGATTTATTATGGAATAAAAAAATATTTAAAGAGTTTCCTATAATAGCTATGATATTTACACATTATGAAAGAGCGTAATACTATAAGTACTAGCGACAGAATATGAAGCAAGTAAATTAATACAATTTTCTGATAATTTACACTTATCACGTACCTATTTAAATAAATCAGTGAGTATCTAAAAATATTCAGAACAAAAATAAATATTTTAAAAACTCAAGAATAGCTTGCAATTAATAAAATGTATTAAAATACATTCTTTGAATACCTGAATTTATTAATAGGGATATACACCATACTTTCGTTGGAAGACCATATAAAGATCTTTTAATAATTCATAGTTTTAATGCATTATAATTTTTGAATGTCCAAATATATACTGTGCTCATATTATGATAGATAACAATTTTATTTAGGGTAGCAATCATTTTTGATGGCTGATAACAATCCAAGTATCGATATCTCTTACATCAAGATATACTTACATAAAAATGGTGACGAGTTATATTGTAGACATTATTTGTATGGTTGACGTAATAATGGGATAAATATCGAAACAAGAGGGATTCTTAACTTAATCTATAACAAACTTTGACGTACTTTGCAAAGTTCGTATACAGAAATACAGGTAATTAAGTTTTACCATGTGTATGTAATTAATCATTAAATAAATTAAGCCTACGTACGCATGCCAATTTTAAAATGAATTCCTTAAATAGAAATATTTGGATGATTATAAATCAACGTTTTGAAAATTCAATAAGCCGTCTTTCATTCGCAGTGTTTCTTTTACTAACTATATCTTAACTTCACGTCATGGCCTCTGTGTGTATAATTAAACTATCAATGGTTTTTTCGAATAATTCTTTCCATACACCCAGATACTTTAAATTGGGTAAAAATGTAATAATGTAGTGACATGATATTCTACATAATTCTACTAGTTGGTTGATTAGTCGATAGCAATTTCGGTTGTAATTTCCATTAGCATTAGTTGTCTCCGCTAAGGTAAAAAATAACTCATAGTAACAGTCGGGGTCATCCCTTCCCCTCACCAATATTCAAGGCATTCAAAGAATAATACATACTACATGGAAACCGCATTAATTTATTTTCGTAGGCTTCGTAATGGTGTCAGTACTGAAAACCAACCTGTCGAATTGACTGTAATTTATATTATCATTTTGTCAAATGGAATTCCTGCAAGTAAATGCTAACTCAATTATTATTATATGAATACAGTACATTAAAATATTGAGTTGTCGAATGCATCAAAAATATGGAGGTATAAATGCAATTTGTTTATCTCAATCTGAAACATTCGCCAATCGATTTTTCGTTTTTCAACATATTATAGAATTTTCCATAAATTCTGTATTGAATATAAATGCCACAACTTTATATTTTTTAACATAAATGGATCCCCTCATCTATGAAAATAAATGAGATACATATTTTATTTATAAAATGTACTTTAATCTCAATATTTAGCGTCTACTCAGACGGAAATCAATATTATATAATATATATATATATATGTTTATGAACTAACATACTTTACCTACCGATTCAATTAAGTACCTAACAAAGATTCGTTATGAAAAATATTACTTTCTGAGTTCTTAGTCTTACATAAAAAAATAGTTTTTTGAAAACCTGTTCATTTTGTATAGGTATATTATTAATTTTATGTTATACCTAATATAAATATGTAAAATTTATCCAAGGTCCAATATTTCATTTAATTATGCTTATATTATTATATCATAAGTTGTTAAGGGGGGACATGCTCGTCGAAGGTCAAAATTGAGTTTTTATTGTATATTCAAACCATGATCCTGGACACTCCTTAAACGTTGTAGATGATCTATTTATATAATTTTGAAGCCTTATTATCCTTTATAGTTATTTTAAACATTTGATAACTGCATGAAGTATTTTTGTTACATAAAATAGTATTCTTTTAAACCTCTCGCTCTAATGTTTTAGAATATAGTCATATTTCGGTACATAACTGTGCAGTGGTGTTAAAATTTTTTACATTTATTAATTTTTAAACGCATTTATAAAACCATTAGCATAATTTATTACGAGATAATTTTTGTAAAATATTCACGATAAAAAATTATATTGATAATCTCTGTGATCCCAAATTTGACAAGAATTAGGCATTTTATTATTCAAAAAATCGGCAAGATTAACACATTTTAAGATGATTCTAAAGATATTTATTATAAGCTATGTCTTTGACCATTCAAGTGTGATAAACATCTTATGAATAATGATTGCTTTATAATAATTATTGACCTAAGAATAAGGTAGTGTTTTTTTGAAATACGCCATTTCTTTTGTCATTCCCTAGTGGTTTAGCTACAACATACGGCCGTAGCCATAAATTGACAAACTATAATTGAAGTAGGGAGTAAAATGATATTGACGTGCGTGTTTGAACATGTACCGTTTAAAAAAAAATAAAAAAAAATTCGGTTAGGTACATGTTCAAACACGCGCGTTAACATAATTTTACTCCCTACTTTAATTATAGTTTGTCATTTTATGGCTACGGCCGTATGTTGTAGCTTAACCACTAGGGAATGACAAAAGAAATGGCGTATTTCAAAAAAACACTACCTTCTTCTTAGGTCAATAATTATTATAAAGCAATCATTATTCATAAGATTTTTATCACACTTGAATGGTCAAAGACATAGCTTATAATAAATATCTTTAGAATCATCTTAAAATGTGTTAATCTTGCCGATTTTTTGAATAATAAAATGCCTAATTCTTGTCAAATTTGGGATCACAGAGATTATCAAAATAATTTTTTATCGTGAATATTTTACAAAAATTATCTCGTAATAAATTATACTTATGGTTTTATAAATGCGTTTAAAAATTAATAAATGTAAAAAATCTTAACACCACTGCACAGTTCTGTACCGAAATATGACTATATTCTAAAACATTAGAGCGAGAGGTTTAAAAGAATACTATTTTATGTAACAAAAATACTTCATGCAGTCATCAAATGTTTAAAATAACTATAAAGAATAATAAGGCTTCAAAATTATATAAATAGATTATCTACAACGTTTAAGGAGTGTCCAGGATCATGGTTTGAAAATACAATAAAAACTCAATTTTGACCTTCGACGAGCATGTCCCCCCTTAATATTATTATAATATATAGCATACCTACTTAATATTTTATAGTGTATTTAAGAAAAACACTGAATGTAAAAAGAATGTAAATGTTACTCGATAATAATAACAGAATCCTTAGAGTAACATAATACATTTCTGATGAATAAGCTTCCCAATAACCCTTTATCCGCCTCTGCCCAAAATAAAATTCCTGATGAATCAAGTGAGAATATTTTGAGATGGTGCTAGTTTTGTGGTGGGTGAGGGGGTTGTTCTTAGCTTTTGGTGTGCGCCTTGGGTGGAGGTCGTCATAAAAAAGTTAATAACGCGACGCTGGCGAAGGAGTCCCCGCGCGCTTGTGAAAAAAACAGGTTTAGGTACACCGCGCCGCGGCGCTGGCAGGGATCAAACTGAATTCGCGATATTATTCGCCGTGCGTGATCCTTCCTGGATATATAGGCAGCAGTGTATATGTTTTATTTTCAATACCTCTGCTGGAATCTTTATCGTTTATCAGTTGTCCACAACTTTGCACTAGGTCAGCCGCTACACTTTTTATTTTTATCTTTGATACTACAATTATAAGTTAGGATTTTAAAAGGGCATCGTCATTAATAATTTTGTAATAATTTAATTGACGAGTTCCAAATCACATCAATATTATAACTAGTTCAATGAATGTTCTTAGAATATTCGTGTTATCGACTGTTTAAATTTTTCGTCTGATTCTTACGTAAACTTTCTCTATTAACATAAAATTTTATACGATTATACTATAATACCTACACATACGATTACATGTTTATATTAGTTAATTTTATAAATATTTTTTTATTCATAAAATCGACTGCCGTAAACTAGTTGTTAGCGAATTACGGGTTCCGTATTTTGCACATAAAGTAGGTAATTATTGAATAATTCAATTAGTTTTACAATAAACTTGATTCCTAATTTAATAAATTTGATGTTATATAATAATCGTTAGTATAAAATAATTACAACCCAAACGAGGCGAGATTTCGTAAACATCTAAATTTGGAATTGGACCACACTATAACTCCCCGCACCGCTCGAATCGCTTGGGTAATTTTATCAATATGGAGGTTGAAGGTTACATTCTTGCCAAATTTTGGCTTTCTACCTCGAATAACTACTAGACCGATACATTTTTGTCAACGTCGAGTAGCCTAAATGACCCTTGAAGTTGAGAAACCGATAAAATCAATCCTTTAAACAAACTCCACTATGTTAAGACACCCAACTCAATAAGGTTTAGCATCCAATAATTATACTCGTGATTAACCTTGTTAATTTGTCATAATAATTGTAGTCACGTCATGATTAAATAAAATAAATATACCCCATGGAAATCCCCGCCAATATTTAGATAAGTACTTACTTTCTTTTAGAATACATACATGAAAATACATTTACCTATCATCCATCGTCTTTCTGAAAATATTTTTTACGTACATATTATATTATTATTATGTAAGTATTTTTTTAATATAATTATTGAAATCGCATTTATTATTTCATTTTAAAGGGTGGAACAAGTGTCATGCTACCATTTACATACATAATAACTTTACATATAAATACAACAGCAGCAAGAAAGGTGCTGTTAAAATATATCACTTATTGCAACAATTACATCCAACTTATTGTAATTTTTACAATAAGTACTAATACTTTGATACAAACCTACCCTAAGTTTGATAATATTTATCACTTTAGCGGTCGATAAGTATAGAATAGACCCACAGGTACTATGTAACTTTCCGACCTTTCGAATGCAATTTTCGTGACATTCTTCATCATTTTAGGCGATAATGCCGCGATTTTTTTATGAATGCTGTCTTTTATTGCTCGTTGGTTTCGAAATTATTTACGTATTACTTACTTCTAATTTCAGAACTGTTAAAAAAATTATCCTATGATTTAAAACATTAAAATGAGACGCTCTAAAGGAACGCACGATTTGCTTACGCCCACGGGACGTCACTGCATATATATCAGAGACAATTCAACTTTTGAGTATATTCATAATAGAAACCCAAAACTCCTAAAACCTATATAATTAAAGCTGCTAAGCGATACACTGACTCTTAGGTATGGATTTTACCATAATATTATTTGTTAAGAATAATTTGACATTCAATATTTTAGTCATAAATAACCACACAAAGGGTTTTTTTTTTGTATGAATGATTAATCTGTAGCCGTAATAAAATTACTTTAAAGTTTGTAATCAAAATAATAATAATATGTATCGTACAAAATAAATATAGACGAGATAACATTATCAAATTTACAAAAAAACCTAGTTACAATAAATAAATAAATAAATAAATACCTACGTACTTTATCTAAATTATTAGAATATACTTGCGCTTATCTTGAAATAACTACACGATTATAATATTTGTATTCAATTGTAAATTAATTACCTACATAGATACCCACCACTGATAATATTCAATTTGTTATGTTGTAAACTATTGATAAAAATTATATTATTGTATTCAAGAAATTCTCTGATTAGTCGTAACAACGTAAGTTAATCACGCATTTACTGATCTTTAACATACATAGGTATTTTATAAAACAACAATTTTTATGTTAAAACTATTGTATTAACGATACTTTTTTATTTAAAATATATACTCTTCCACCTATCACACTGAATGAAATATGTAAACGTAACATGTTTAAAGTCAATTTTATGTATTATATCAAGAGGACATTAACCGTTCGATTAGGCTATTAGATCCACGCTCGAAGTGAATTTTCCAAGCGCAGAATTCGAACTCACGACCCGATCTTGCTAGATAGTATTTAGGTATATCTTATAGAATAATTTTTACATCGTTTTAAATATAATTTGATTATTATCTTTATAGACAAGAGTACGCGATGTAATAGACGTTGCCAAACAGCTGAAATGGAGATGGGCGGGGCACATTGCTCGCCGAAAGGACGGCCGCTGGACAAATGCCGTCATCCAATGGTACCCAAGGGGTACGAAACGGCCACAGGGTCGCCCTAAAAGCCGCTGGGTTGATGAACTGGTAAAGTTCGGCGGAAATACGTGGCAGCGAACGACACAGGACCGAGAGAGTTGGAGAAAGCTTGGGGAGGCCTTCATCCAGCAGTGGATTGACCCCGGCTGATGATGATGATGATATTTAATTGTTATCTCCCTAAAATATTTCATAATTACTTTAGATATGTTTAAATTTTAATAAATTAACTACTGCCGACAGCAGCAAAGAATTGAGATAATATTTAATGGAAGTTTTTTTAGTATTATTTTATGGTATGCTATGTAATTTGTTGTTTTTTTTTAATTCCAACCTACATTGGTCTTTCCCTCATAGGATTTAAATTTAAACACGGTCGATTCCAAAACTTAATATACAACTCTGCAAATATAATATTACAGTTAGTAGAGATCATCATCATCGATCTAATGGCCTCCCCTAGCACCCTCCACTATTCTCGGTCTCTAGCACTTTATTGCCTCGCATATCTACCAAACTTTGTGAGTTCGTCTATCCATTGGGTTTAGGGCATCTCTGTGGTCGTTTAGTGGTCCGTAAGTACCACTGTATGACGGCATTTGTCCAGCGGTTCGGTTGTCCACTCGCCAAGCGACATGCTCACCCTATTTCCATTTTATCTACTTAACAATTTTTATGCATTACATACTCTTATCTGCTTTCTTATCCAAAGGTTTATTTTGTAGTCTTTTCGCGTTATGCCCAATATGCACCTTTCCATGCCACGCTGCGCTAATCGTATATTTATCAGATTTTATTTTATAGATTTCATTTACATTAAGAGTCCATATTTCACACGAACACGTGAGCACTGGTAGCACGCATTGGTTGAACACTTTACGCTTACTATACAAGTTTATACTGTATGTATACACAGAAAAAATATTTGTTTATTTTAAATTAACTTAGTATCTCAATAAAATATCAATCGTACATTTTTGTATCAATCGATCAAAATATCCATACCGATGGCATCTTATTACTAGTGCAATTTCTATCAAGATTTATCAATTGAAACCTCTTAGACGGGTATAGAGACACTCACATATAATAGCATCCAAGTTTCCCTCCAGAGGGTAGAAATCCATCTCGTTCTGTAGTCTGATGGCAAGGAGCGCCTCGCTCAAACGGTTACCATTAATCTTAGGCGGAATTCGATGTTGCACTCTCGATATTGCAATGTATTTAGATCGAATTGTAGCCTGCCTCTATAATACTTACCCACGGTAGGGCTCTTAAGTATGAGGATTCTCCTTAGACTCCGATGGAAACACCTCCTTTCATAGACTGCCTGGCAGTAGGTATAATATTTTTGTACATCCTACGCACGCAGTTTTTCGATCATAAATATGAGTCTATAGCCAATGCTTTAAAGTAGACACATCTCTAATATTTACACAAATCACACTTATACAATATTTTAACGCTGGTAATTCAGTATTTGAATATTTAGATGTATTTTAATGACGTTTGCTGAGTTTGACGTTTAGAAGTTATTTTGAAATGTTTAAGATTGACTAACAATTTAAATATCTAGAGCCTGCTATGTTAATTGGCCAACTTTCCTTTTAATAAATGAATAGTTTTAAATACCAAAGAGTCTTTTTTGTTTGGTCAAAAATTAAGTTTATTTTTATTGAAATTTCTATAAATCTGAGAAAAATTACACACACCAATTTAAATCTCAATTACGAATTCATGATTTTACTCAAATTTTTCATCGAAATGTAGCGTTTATTTTTTAAAAATTCTATTAAATTGATTTTTTAATTTAAATAATAACTTGAGAACAAAAATACTCTAATAAGGAGGATATATTGTTATATGTAATGGATCCACATATCTCCAAAAGGTTTATGTAGGAATCCCAGTAAGCAGACGGTCTCAAGGTCGCTCCCGGGGAGATGAACGGACATCGTCGAGAAGGATGCAGGTAGGCTACGTTTGATCAACTGAAGATAGATATTCCTGGAGGATGCATATATAGTTGGCCATAAATAGTATGATTGTACTGTAGTTCCAGTATTAATTTAAACTATCAATCTTAAATTTTGTAGGTACAGTATTGGTATGCTACTTTCATTATATTGTAATAATGTTATTTTCCTTCATCTTTGTGGATACTAATAATATAAATAACAACTATTTATCAAATTATTTAAATAGCGTACAGGCTCTGCTCAAAGTACCCGTATAACAATGATGTCGTCCAAGTAAACATAATACATGCAATATTTAAGTTTTATAAACATGAACATACAAGAAGTAGCATTCAGTCACTTACTTAATATTTCAGTACAGGTAACGAGCAATGAAATGTCAACTTTCGCTCCATAAAACTTAGTCAAATACACTAGTTCCGGCAGGACGTTGGGTAAATAGAGCCTTCGCAGAGCTTTCGGCGCGAGATCACTGCACCTGGTGGATGTATGCAAAATTTGCCTTCACACTGAGCAAACATTCTTCTCCATACTTCTTTAAGCTTTCACATGTTGTTTGCATATTTACTTTCTGTGGAGTATGATCGTGCGAGGCAACTCAATATACATTAATTTTAAAAATGTTTCAGTCTTCTTCACTTTCTAAATAACTATAAAAATATCCCAAGGCGAAATATTGATTTACTTATTCAACACATTTAATGGGTGTAAAATTAAAACAAATATTTAATTCGTTTTATATGCATATAATATAATAAGTTAAGAATTAATAATATTGTCGTTTTATAAAAAATAATTTAAAAAATATATAATATTTTAAATCGTTAACAAAATCATAAAAGTAATCATTTATAAAAATGATAGTCTATTTATATTTAAAGACGACTGATTTCTGACAGGATTATACAGAGTGAATAGAAGGATGGAGCTAGAGACGGTAATAACGTATTCGAACGTGGGCTGGTGAAGGTAATATTTTTAATAACCATTTCTTTTATTCAACGAATAATTCACAAGATTTCACATTGTAATATGTTTATAAATATATAAGTACAATCACATAATCAACTGCTATAGCAATTTGATTTTTGTCATGTTACGTCGAATGCGTTGAATGTTATTTTTGAAAATATGGTATAGTAAAATAATGTAATACAATGTAAACATAAACTATTTATATAGCATTGTTAAAATATATTATTATCGGTGTCATATATAATAATATGTATCTACCATTGCTGATTTTTATTTTGTAAATAATAAAAAATGGAAAGCGGTTAGTATAACGATATTAAAAAAAAAAAAAAAAAGATTTTGACGACAATTGCATGTTAATGAGAATGTTAACAAAGTAAAAAAGTAAAAAATAATTTAAACAATAACCATTATTTAACATTGTTCAACTGTATTAATTGCAGTATTATCGGTGTCAGAATTTATTTATATATATGTATAAAACACTGCTGAATTTTAGATGATAAATAAACAAAATATAAAGCGGTATTTAAAAGAAAGATTTTAACGAATATAATTATCTAGACACAAAGGTTAAGATAAACTAATATGAAATAAGACGCAATTACTAAGTCTACAAAGAATCTATTGTTAAAATAACTTACACTATCAAACGCCATAAAACTGCATATGTTGGTCATATTATTGTACGCAATGAGAAGTATGATTCATTAAATATAACAAAGCCATCAAAAATATAGGCTATGTATCCTCCGTAAGTGTCCAAGGTGTTGAGAATCTGATACATCTGACCCATGATATAGAGGTATTCTGCAGATTTGTCATCAAGCTTCGACAGAAAACGGCATCAAACGAAAAATAATTTAATGAATCCAGAAACATCAAAATACAAGTAACCTGTGTAATTTGTGTCACGTCGGTCATATCCAAAAAATAAGCATGGCCTGACCTGCCTGAATAGTTTTTTTATAAATAACCAACTCGTCAAAGGAGTATTTAAAGACTCATTGAAGACTGGTTGAATAGCATATCGGATTGGAGAAGGATAGTGCAAAATAGATCGGATTAGCGCCGGTAACCAAAGGAAGCCAGCACCTATCCCAGATTCATTATGTAAATCAGTTGAAACTGTTTTGACATTTATTGTCAATAACAATCGCTGAAAAGTGAAAACGAAAGAAGTTTATGTATTTATTTCAGAAGTTTACAGTAGGTAGGTACTTGAATATATATTTTCAGAAAACGGGCAACATTATGTGCAGATATGTTCCCTTTATAACGTATTTAATTTTATAATTTAATATTTGTCGCAATAGCAAGGTTCACGGTTCAACCAGTAACATTTTCAAAAAGGGGTATTCGAGAAAAATCGCAGCGAAGGGGTATATGAAGTAAAAGGAATGGCCATCGATGTCAGTTCCAGAGAAGCCTCACCTATTATTAGTAGAGCCATGCTCCACGCCATGATATTCGCATTATACTTTGCAAGCGATGCACGTTGCCATTCTGTTTTATTATTTTCATAATAAAAAAAGGTTTCGTTCCGATCGAAAAGATTTTCCAACGCAAGTGTTTTTATCTCTACCGAGGAGAACGTTTTTTATGTATAAGGACATAAAATTGTAAATTATCTGTAGAACCAATCGTTTTAATTTGTGTTTTTTTTTATTTTATATTTAATATTATTCTATTTTCAATTTATTATAATATTCTATGAATTATTACGTTGTATATTTAAGCCAGGCGTATCTAACTCGCGGCCCTGGGTAGCTAGTAATGTGACCCAAGCCTCGAAAGCCCAGTTTATACATTTATTTTTAAAATTGGGAAAGCAAAATAAAACAAAGCTGAATAAAAAAAGACTTGGTTTGTATTTTTAATAAAAATTATTTTAGCAAAAAGAACTGAAAGAATGATTTTTATATGTGCGGCCCGTGAGAATTCTTCTTCACTCAATGTGATACAGCGAAGTGAAAATGTTGGATATATAATTGAAACATTAAAAATGTAGTTTTCATTAAAATAATATAAAATTAAGGTTTACCCTAAGGCATGTGCTTTCAAGTATTTATTCTTGACAAAGTATATACTTAAAAATGATGTCCTTAGGCAAAGTAGGTACTGCCCTTAAGAAGATTTCCACACTTCCACCCTTTTTTCCATATTTTATATGTATCTAATACAATGGAATTCTTTTTTTAAATCCTGACATACACAACCACTGGCATTAATTTAGAGCTGAAATACAGCAGATTTCAGATGAAATTCTCGTTTCTATGAAACCCATATACATTGAAAAGGTCTTATATTCGCAAACCTTTTTTCGGTCCTTTAAAATATGTTGTTAAATTTGTCAAATCCTATTTTTACTTTTAAAATAAGGAATAGATTTTTAAAACAAAATAAAATTAATGATTGGAGCCATCCGTGTTTTTCATTATTTATCCATGATCCATCAACACATTATTAACATGGAGAATTGAGAGTATACTATTTATCTATTTTTCCAGCTGGATTCTCAGAATTATGTTTTAACATCATATCACTTAATAACTACCTACTTAACAACAATCGTATGTGGTAATATAATATCTTAATCTGAGCATTTGTGATAATCTTTATTCTACGTAAGTATATCATTATCAATCAATGCCATCGTTTAAATGTGTATTATTATTTTTTGGCAAGATTACAGTTTCCTCGAAAATGTTCTTTATCACTTTTTCATATACTATGTACGATAAAAAAACTAAATAAAGATTATAGTTCTTTAAATCATGTACCCTAGCATAAATAATAAAATATCTTCTTTGCAAGCATGATCTACATCAGTGTTATCAGTAGTGATTCTCTTAATTTCGTTTATTATTGAACTTGACTAATAAAAAAATGTTGTATAAAGTTATTGATGGTATTTTTTAATTATTATGTAAACAATTGAACATATACATTATGGCCGTAAGCATATTTATTCAAAAATATGACAGAATAGGATTTAGACCGAATAACAGGTTCTTCATTCAGTATTTTACTGAATAGTATTTATTACGAATTTCAAAAATAAATATGTAAAAATATAATATATAATATATAAAATAATGATAAATATATAAAAATAATGTATGAAATACAGTGACTTTGGTGGGATGTAACTGCGCCTTATGAATTCTTTTTGAGGTTTCGATGACCTAATAACGGCTGTTTTGGTTAATATGATAATAATAATATGTATACTATGATTAAAGTGCCCTTCATCTTTTCGTTTTTTTGTGATTATCCAACGCCAATTTTAGATTAATAAAGCCTGAGCATATCTTTTTGCAAAACCAATGAGTGGTCCACTGTTCAACTGTCAAAATCGGATCCCAGATTGCATGACATATTGATTCGCCCTTTCTCGTTTCAAATTGATTTATAAAACATTTTCAAATCAAATATATTAACTATCAGTGTTATTTATAAATAATATACGTTCCTGTTATTCATCAGCAGTCAAAATCAGACTAGTCCTTCACACAAAAACCGGTGGTAATATCGATTTCCAAAAAAATATGTAGCATTGATCTATGCATTACATTTGTAGAAGGTGTGTAAATGCGTTTGTATTATTTATCTTGTAACTCATCTATCCAAATCAAACCATTCCCTGTGTGAATGAATGTATCGACTTTCTACTTGAGTCGGCAATGGATTATCTCAAAACTCGATTTTCGGAATATGAGTTTTGACTCTAGGCAACTCAGATGTTAATGTCAAAAAGTGAGCCAAGTATCACAGTTCAGTTTGACAGTTAACTTTTTTGTAAGGGTTAACCAAAAAAAACACCCGTTATAATGTTAACTTAATATAATATAAAGCAGTAATTTTTTTTAACATTTCTCAGTAAAATTATCTGTCAACAAGAAAGTTTCCCTTGTGTAGGACATATATCCTTAAGTTTCCCAGCAAGTAATACAAATAATTCAGCGGATTATTAAGCTACAATTGTTTACTTAACTCGTATTTTATTAAATGAGGTATCAAGATGAACCCTTTCTCTTTATTGGAGTCCCAAAGTCTCCAAGTGTTATTGTTTGTATTGCCAATAATATTTCACATGTTAAAGTCATAAATAACCTAAAGCCGGGGCGTGTTCAATACCATCGAGCATTTAAATTGATCGCTCTCTCTTACGCACTTGTTGCACCCGGGAATAGTTGTCTCACTTGCACTCGTATTTCTTGGAGCTTTTGCGATTTCACCTCTGCTCCTCAAATGATACGCCGGTTCACAAAGGTCACCAAAATTTTCGCGAATAATTGATGTATAATATTGTTCATAAAAAAGTTAAATTTACAAAAATAGTAAGTTCATCTTATTATCTACTATTAATAAAATTAATTATCATAATTCCTTATTATTACCATTTTTTTAGCAGTTTTACTTACTGTAAAACAATTTATTTGCCTTTTATTCTATTTATATATATCATTACAGTTATTTATATTATATTCGTTGTAACAAAATATATTTAATGTTATATTAATAAGTACATCTAAATATTATTACAAATAGCATTTTTTCTCCCCGTAATCATTCACGATATTGACAACCATACAAATATTTTGGTTTACAGATTAACCATTAATTAGACCAAATATTACGTGAAGTTAAGTATTCATAATTTAAGACGCAGCTTCTTTTGTGATTAGTTTACCTGAGATAAGTAATAGAATACAAGAAAAATTTATGCCTGCCTCTCTCCCGTCACATCCTTAACATATTATTCAAGGGCACCGCGCGCAAGCCTCGATTTCATATGGTTAATATGAATGACACAGTTTCTTCAGTATTTTTTTTAAGATGATATTACATACGAAAAGTCATAGTGCCAGCTCAGGAATTGATCGTGGATTCCACCCCTTGCTCTTCCAACTTAATATTTTAAAAGATCACTTTCCTCCGTAATATTATGATATATTATGTAGTTTGACTTCCCTTATGTGTTAACAATGATATTTTTATTAGCATCACTTTTCTTCTTTTTCATTGGGATCTCATGACTGATAACCATGGCCCAGATGATTTGGCAGTCGGGGAGCAGCATTATCCGCGGCTCAACTCTACTTTTTTCGGCATTGTTAAAGCGTTTAATAATACCTAATTTAAGAGTGTTCATGCTTTTAATGTTAATATTATATTTATCATTTTATTGTTTTAAGAATTCAAATATATGTTACGAATAGAATCAACATGTGAATTAGACTTGACAGATATGATAATTTGAGTAGAAAATCTGTTTCAGCAAAAATTTGACTTAAAACACAGTCTAATGTAATTAGGTGAGTAATATAATATACAGATAGAGCTACAACCCATTATTTAGAGTTTCTTATTTCAAATCGCGTTTCATTTCATTGCGTGAAACTATTTTTTTGCCAAAGGTTATTGTATTTAATAAAATTAGTTTTTATTCAACTCTGGTAAAAAAAAATTATAATATAATACCCTACCCTACCTGGCGTAAAAACTTTATGTAAATTTAAGCCAAGTTTACCATTATACATCAATAAGATACAAACCATAGTAAATTTCAACTTTTTCTAAGTTAATTGCTTAAAATAGTACCTAAATAAATTAATACGCAAAGTAATATTTTACCAATGAGTGCATAAGAATGGATTAACTTCGACTGATGAATAATTATATATCAAAGATGTTTAAAATATTCTTGTTAATAAAGTAGATTAATAGGATAACATCAGTTCGTACCGCATTTTTTTCTATCATGCGTCACCCCTTGCGAGTGTATGAAATATTTTACTTCGGCGTTCAAGTTGGAAAGCTTTAAGCCACAATTCAAAGAAGGAATTTCTCTAAAGATTTATTGGTTGTGAACAGTGAAAGTTATCTCTATTTTTATTTATTATTCCGATTATTCTCTCTTATTTTCTTTGCCGATTCGCACAGCTCACATTTTTAAACGGCAATCAAATCTTCCGCATCGTTTATTTGAAAATAAAGCTACTTCCCTTTGTACTGTTGGGGGAAAATAAGAAAGGAAAAAGAAACGACGAATAAGCAATTGATAACTCAAACTCAACGAAAATATTTACTTGCATTACATTTACGGAATATTATTGGTCTCAATCTGTTTACAAAATATATTATAATATTGTTGTTCACATAAATATCTGAATAACATAATATTTACTTTTATATTAACTCACCAAATATCGATTTCATATTTACGTATATTGTCTGGCTAAGAAATATTATAATGTATGGTGTGAACACTACCTCCGCAAACTGCAATAATATCTAAACACAATAACAACCTCTGTGGTCAATTAAATAATATAAATATTATACATATTATGACTTTTATTGATGCTTTGACTACGACCTGCTGTTATATTGCCTGTTCTCCTTTGAGTGAGAATTCATTTTATTTAATACCTCTATGGTTCAGGCCCTTTCTTTAATTTTCATCTATAATCTTACTAAACTCGTTTGAACTCCTCGATGTTCTCAAGGACATCTTGCAAGTCGCAGATCTACTCTGTGTCATTCAAATTTACGAAACTGTTCCAGTATATGTGCAATGTTCTCCTAAATATCACATCACGATTCACATATAGCTTGAATCGCTTCTCATCATGATATCATCAAATCTATTGCTCATGGTGTGACTTGAACTAAGTCTCAATATCAGTTTGTACTCATGTTTACTCATATGCGACCCGACAAACCAGGGCACGTGAAGGTGGTATAGTCGGGTGCCGGACGAAATCCCGAAGGCTGAAATCCCGATTGCTGAAATCCCGAATGGCCGAAATCCCGAATGCCGAAATCCCGAATGGCCGGAATCCCGTAGGCCGAAATCCCGAAAAATAAAAAAATACAAACAGTAATAATTCTCAACAACTACCAACTCGAAAGCAAAAAATACTACTTTTTATAAAATAAAATACAAATAAAAAATACATTTTGACAATTATTAATATCTAAGTTTCCATTTTTCTACAAAAAATGTTTTTTTGATCTCGTCAAATTTGCGTAATTCAAGATAAGTGTCAAGATTGTGCAATTTTTTACAGGAGATACAAAACCCATTTTTTCTACAAACAATCGAATTTGTGTACCTCTTGTAAAATTTGCGCAATTCAAGATAAGTGTTATGATTACACATTTGTTTACAGGAGAGACAAATATTATATATACTTATATATTTTTTTTATTGAATTTTCTTTTATAAAAAGTAGTATTTTTTGCTTTTGAGTTGGTAGTTGTTGAGAATTATTACTGTTTGCATTTTTTTATTTTTCGGGGTTTCAGCCTTCGGGATTCCGGCTACTCGGCATATCGGCCATTCGGGATTTCAGCATTCTGGATTTTGGCATTCGGGATTTTGACCTTCGGGATTTCGGCTTTCGTCATTTAGGCTTTCGGGATTTCGGCATTCGGGATTTTGGCCTTCGGGATTTCGGCTTTCGGGATTTTGGTCATTCGGGATTTCGGCTATTCGGGATTTCTGCATTCGGGATTTCGGCTTTCGGGATTTAGGCTTTCGAGATTTCGGTCATTTGGGATTCCGGCCATTCGGGATTTCAGCATTCGAGATTTCGACCCAAACTCGGTATAGTCTTACTTCATCTCTCATTTTTAGAGATGCCTTCTGGTCGTGATCTACACAATCTTTGTCACATTTGTTAATAGACTCTTAACATTATTGTTTCCATTAATATGGCGTGCCTGATTGGCATGCTGTTTTCCATATCATCCTAATATATTATTTTATATGTGTGTATTTATTAGTCAAAAGTGCTTCAATTACTTTGAAATGTATGTTTTTATTTCCTTCGTAGGTACAAACTAAATATACAATAGGCAATTAAATGATTATGGTTTACAAAAATTGTACACTTTTGCATTTTAAAATAACTTGCATCTATGTTATATTGCGAGTCTTTCGAAATATAGCAGAACAAAAATACCTTTCGCAGGAGTTTTAATAAATAATGTCCCAATGATATTTCCGATTCGCTTCATGTACAAATCTGCTATGACAGCGTGGCTACTACTTCTTGTAAAGCAACTAAGGAAAGTTTATGGCATTGGATATTTTTCAGTCTTGTCAATTTTTTTTTTTAAATTATATACACATAATAGGTAAATAGTGTATGATATTTTATTTAAACTAGTCAGAAGTAAAAATGAATTATTACAATTAAAATGTATACGTAACTAAAAAATAAATGTTACCTTTATTTAATTTCAATCATCAATGATCTAAATAAGTATTTCATATAATAAACATACTGCTTTGATACATATTATGAGGAAGTAGCCAAAAGTTTTAGGGCCTGTTTTATAAGCAGTAGATACTAAGGGCTTTATATGATAATTTAAATGAAAATAGAAATAAGGCAATGTCAGTATAAAAAAAGAATTGGGTTGTCATACATTATCAATAATAATATTGGTTGTATCAAAGAACAAAGAAGTTATATTGACATTTTTAAAGGATATAATACCATAAAATAAGAATAAAACAATACAATATTGTAATTCAATGATAAAATAAGCAATAATTAGTTCTATACATAACACTAATCTATGTGTTTATTTATTACATGAGATCGAAAATAATATTCAGCTTTGTGTCTCAAGTTCCGACTCTAGTAAATTCACATGTTGTTTTTTAGGCCCAGGCTATGGATCTAATAGGTAGACTTCTTTCAATAATCAATGCATGTAACAGGGTAGCGGAAGCTTTAGGGATAAGTAAGAATTAAGCGAATATGAATTAAGTAGTTAAATATAGTGTACATAGGTATTATATAAGTAAAATAAATTGAAGAAAATGTTTAAAACGTAATTATTACTCACAGAAATGGAAAATTATTTGAAAAAAGTACTAGGTATATAGTATAGTATTAAACTGCGCGTGTTTCTAAATTTTATGTTAGCATCTGTAGGTAGATTCATTTTAAAATAGTATAACTATATTAATCATTTGTAGCTGTAAATTTTCAAACTTATAAATTATTTACATGAAAAGAAGGTATAGAGTGTCTTTAAGAGTGGTATTTTTTTACGTTCGTAAAATGTTGTGTAACGTTATACAATCCGTATAGCAAAACTGACAATGATGTTCATTTTTATAAAGTGACAAACTGTGCTGTTAGTACTATTATATCAATTACTTATAAAACAATCCGTTAAGAAAGCCTTTTGTAGGCTATCAAGATCCACATCGGGTTTAATTACCAATGAAAAAATATATCGATTCTTGAATGATGAATATTTTTTAATAATGACTTAACATACGTTTACCCAAAGAAATAGAGTAAAAGAAACATCTTTTTTTTTTTAAATACCAATCATTTTAGATAAAAATCTATTTAGGGTACCTACCTACTATGTATTTTTACCCGAACCCTACTGATTTTACTTTATTACATTTCAAATTCTGTTTTTAATATTTGTGTGCGTTCAATATTTTTTTTCGACCATTTCCGATTTTTTATATCAATTAGTCAAAATAATGATAGTTTTGGTGTTCTGAACAAAACTGCTAATAATTATTGTGTTTATTGAAACCACATTTTCATATCTACTAATTTTGTAAGTAAGAATAAATTCATACCGTAATTCAATTTTCTGAAAACGAAATCGTATAAATATCAATTAGATGAAAATGGTGAATTGTTAACCTAATGGAAATCTTTTGTAACTTTTCTTTTCGTAAATATCTGTATTATCAAGAATGACGTAGCAGAAAATAGTTCGAGAAACCTGTGCTCCAAAACGAAATTAAACTTTCCATAACCAATGATATATATGAAAAGTAGCGACGTAAGACCAGCCTGTAGATACAATCATGCCTCACGTTAGCAAGCAATGTGCAAAATGCAACAAAAAAGGTCTCGTGCAACGAACCGAACTGCAGCATGCACAAATGCACCAAAGAAAAAGAGATTAATGAATCGCCCCGTCGAATAATATGAGTCGGGATTGCAATTGCGGCCGCGCGCGCCCTCTACAGCTGAACCGCGTACGTGCCGAATCTAGCTTTTTTGATTATTACATGCTATAAAATAATTTGAAAATTCCAAAACCCTATTAAAACATATTTCATGCCAGGCACAATAATAACGGCACAATTTTACGCGGTATAAAATGCCGCGAAAATTTCAAACAAAAATATCGCGCTGGAATTTTTCTGCCTTACACTTACTATATTATTTTTTCAACAACTCTATTTTAATTTTTCTAAAAAAATATCGTTGAATTATGAATAACAAACGTTTTATTCTAATAAAACTCTATATCATTAATTATTTAACGGTAATCTTGTTTGTTTTTAAATTTTGTTTAAGCATTAAATAGAAACAACTTTATGGTAAAACATTTTTATATAATATAATAGAAAGAGGATTTCAAAAATATTCGTATAGTATAACCACTCTAGCAATGAACGTCCTAAATGATGATATCGGTGATCATATAATCATCTTTGTAAACATATTGCAGGGAGTTTTTCTATTAAACATACATTTTGTTGAAGTGCTAAAGCGGTAGAATGTAAATCTTGTCTTATTCTACACACAATATAATAATAGTAATAGAAATGAGAATGATACATATCCTATATCATTATCTAATAAAGTTATGCTTCATAAATGAAAGTATGATGGTTTCGAAATATTCATATTAATTTTATTTTATTTTTTAACAATTTAATCTCAATTTTAAAGAGACGACTTGGCTTCAAAATTAATCGACCAGAGATCCCTACCTTATGAGTCGCGTAACATTTTCAACAATGACAAAATTTTCCGAGAAAAACAAAACGGGGGGTTAAAATTTCTAAACGAAATTTTTAATTTGGACGGGAAAATTTATCGTATTGAACATTTTTTGCAAGAATAGCTTCACAAAGCTCGAAACATTCATTTTGGACGTTGAAAATTTTGATGTTGCGGGAAAAGCCTTCCAACGGCAAAAAAGCTCTCGACTGGTTGCAAAACCAAATTATTACCTGAATCTGAGTTGCAGAACAAAAAGGTTAAGAAACTCAGCGGTTAACTGTCGATTTCAGTGTCGTGTAGTAAACGACATATAAAATCGCAAGTTTGATTTAAATATTCACAATTTCGTTTTAATAATATAGCAAATAAATTTAACTCAATATATTTGATATATGAAATTTTATTAATGATACCTTACATATAATTAGTAAATACTTACCTACAAGGAATTAATCTATTTTTTTGTTAGTCCTATGATCCTAGTTGGTGAAAAAATTCTTTTTTCTTGGTGAATCGCTGGTGTAAAAATAAAGATAAATTTTATCCATGAAAACTGATCATCCCAAAATGTCATTATATTTTAGATAAACTTTACCCTCCTCCCCCCCCCCCCCCATCCCAAACTCTCAAATCTGGTAAATTATATATAAACATGTTAAATATGGATAGTACTTAATGCACATAACTATTTAATTATATTCATTAATGTAATGTCGAAAAACCAATAATTATGTTATGATATAAAACTTACCTGCCTGTGGTTTTATGCCTGCCATTTTGTGAATAAATCTTCCATGATCACAAAAAATAGGTTACTAAGTAAACTGTGAAAAATAAATGTGTCTTTCACTTCCTTCTCGATTACATACAAGGTACTACTGATCAAATTTCTGTTGGGAACAACTGTTATAAACTATATAAAGTCCCGTCATTTATATTGTTAGCTGAAATTAGTACATTTTAAAATAAAATCATCCTAGACTGCTACTATCACTCATCTTAATCATTATATACTGCACATGGAATATAATAATGTGATACATAATGGCGTATCGTATATTATAGAAACTGGTTAAAACAATTATAGAAACACATACAATGATAAATAGGTACATTATGATACCGATGCACATAACTCACATTAGAGGAATTATTATTCATCAGTATTTTAATAATAAATCAATAAAATCAGTCCACTAAACTTTGACTCTTTCCATAGTATATCCATAATAGCTAAATATTAAATATTTACTCAACCGAAGTGAAAAGAAGTACATTTTCGTCTCAACTTAAGTATATAAAAGTATCATTTTCCACACAACTTACTCCATCCAGCTAAGAACGGTTTTCAGTAATAAAAAATATTAAACTTCACTTTACTTCTCCGACATAGTGATGTTATTATATTTATATACTTACCTAATTCTGATAAACCTGACAAACTTCAGCGAAAAGCTTTTTCATAATATCTACGATTATTCACAGTTGATAATTTTGATCGATGGTAATTCATAAGTACAAAGGTATCATGTTTTATGTTTACAAAAAAATACTTTCTTTTAATGGCGGTTAAATATTTTGCATGAATTTTCTATCATCATCATCGGCCGATCTACTGTTGGATAAAGACCTCTCCGAGTTCCCTGCACTCTTCTTCTTGGTCCCTGGTTCTTAGCTGCCACATATACGTACGTGTATGCATATTATTACAAATTAAAAAATCAAATGAAATTTCAATGACTTTCATTCCAATAGAATATAGATGAAAGTTTCCCTTTTCCTTGTCATCATATTGTCCATTCTAGATAAACAAGACGAAATTTACATTACAGAAATACCTATTAGAATATTGAGAATTTTAAGTTGTATGCTAAATACTTATAATATAAATACAAATACACATTACGTATTAATCAGTCTGAATTTAGACTAAAGCACATGTAGATTTCAAGGAAAAAAGCATTTTCATTGTTTTTATTTTGAAAGAATATTCCTACAAAAATATCGGATATTTATAGTGGTAGGTTTGAAATCAAACGAAAGAGTGTGCTTTAACCGGATTTATTTGCATGTTTCATTGATTTCGTGTGTTGAACTAACCTCGCTATGGCAACAAAGATAATTTAGCGTCAGTTTTTCGTTATTATTATTACATAATCACAATATTTGCGAGCAAAATAGCGCGCTCCGGTCGACTACTTCGCAAATTTATCGTCAATTTTGCCACTACTGCAACAAAACCGCCGGACATTATTCTAAATTTCCGCTATAACGGCGCCGGGAAAGAGACAACACCATTCCCCGGCGGGCCGGAGAAAAAGAGATGGCGACATCTCCAAATGTGTAAATAGCGACTTCCCCTCGTGACATTTTAAGCCGTGTCGCTTTTGTACTGTATTTTCCAGCAATACGAGTGTATCAGGGTTGGCGCCATTTCCGCCAATTAATTAATTCACTTACTCGTAAATACAATTTAAAAAGAATTGGTAGGTACTAGTAGAATATACACAAGCAACCAGTTTTACAAGACGTTCACAACATGACACGTAAAATATAAAGAAATGACGTCATTATCATTAATAGCTTGAATCAATCCACGATTGAATAAAGACCTCTTTAAGCTGATTCCATTCCTCTAAGTCTTGTGCATTGCATTCCCGCATCCTTCATCAAAACTTAACTTTTAAGGTCTTCCTTTCGAACGCCTTCTACCTCTTGGATGACTAGATTTATCCAGCGAAAGAAAATTAGTAACATTATTAAAATGAGATAATATATACCTTTAAAGGTAACTGAGAATAAAATAACCCTCACTATCATACAAGTAGAATAAATATATCGATATCCAAAGCAAGTTGGTTAAACAATACATTGCTCTCCCATATGGCATCAATGGTAGGTTAATTCTGCACATTGGAATTACAACCAACTGATGTCCTCCGTTTTCTTACATAATTATCAGGCTCACATAAATACTGTAAAGAATGGCAGAGCAAAATTCTCTTTTACAGCACGTATAAGTCGGAAAATATACGTAGCCAAATAAAATATTAAACTACAATATTATAATGTAAACATGCCAAAGAGAAATTCAGTTAAATGAAGTCACGAATAGTGTCCATACGCCATCAAGTAAAGAAGTCTTAAAAGGAGTTCTGTGCCTCGGAACTCAATTATTTCTTATTTTGTGTTTGTTTTTTTTTTTATATAAGTACTAAATAATTTATTCACATTGTTTTTATTTATTTATATCTATATGTATATATATATATATATATTAAAGTTTATCATTTGGTTATTGAATATTAGATTTTCTTATTATGTCTACTATTAAAAACTATTCAAGTGTACGTCAAATTATTTTTTGCAGACAGAACTCAAAAATATAATAATAATAATATGCATACATCATTCGCATCCGTTGTAGTTGTGCAATTGGATCCATGATCCTACATTATTGGGATTCAATAAAATAAAATATTACTTACATTCCGTGTAACTCATAACACGTATCCTGGGGAAATCGTCCAGGACATGAATTACTCTGCACGCAATGCATAAAGTAGATAAAAAACATACATTTACTATAAAGGCTTTCATTTATAATCCTCGGTGGTCAACGGCTGGTCGGCCCCAAGTGGACACATTGACGCCAGTAGATGTGTTCATAGCAAAAGTTGGGAAATGCCAAACTGCCAGCAAGTCCCATCTGCTGGCCTCCCCGTGGCGACCTCCGGGCAATGCAGCGTACGCTGTAGCTAACAGCAGGGGGCGAAGGGCGAGTGACCGGCGCCATAAAACTGGCCTTCTGGCTAAGGGAAGGAAATCCCCGACAGAAAAACCTGGTCGAGCCGACCTTCAGGGCCCTCGTGGCTCAGGCCTCGGGAGCGCTGGGCTAATCACCTTGCCTCCTTAAACGAAACAGATTAACAAAACACCTACACAGCAGCCTCGGACGACAACCGGCTCTGTAAAACGACGACCTTGCATGGAAATGGACAATGAAACAGGTAGAGTAATCCTCTCTAACAACTCAAGTATGCGCATTGGGACATATAATGTTCGCACCCTGCGTACCCCCGGAAAGGACCTGCACGCCACACGCATCATGCACACCTATGGTGTGGACATCCTAGGGCTGAGCGAAGTGCGCTGGAAAGGAGCCGGGAGAAAGTTGATTGAGGGTTACTCTATTGTCTACTCAGGTCAGGAGCAATACCATCGCCAGGGAGTGGCAGTGTTGATGTCAAAGAGAGCGGCCCGTTGCCTCGTGAAATGGGAACCAATCTCGGAGAGACTGATACGTGCCTCCTTCAAGACGCCTGGTAGCTCCTTGACCGTCTTTCAGTGCTACGCCCCCACTGAGGATGCCGACGCGCAGACAAAGGATGCTTTTTACGATTCTCTCCACGCGGCAGTCTCCGCCATCCCCCGAAGAGACCGCGTGATTGTAATGGGGGATTATAATGCGAGAGTAGGAGCAGACCCGGTGCTTGGCCCCACGGTGATGGGACGACACGGCCTCGGTGACCCCAACGATAATGGTGAGCGGCTCGTAGAATTCGCCACTCTGAACGAGCTTGCAATCGGAGGCACTGTTTTTCCCCACAAAGACATTCACAAATATACGTGGACGTCTCCTGATGGACGCACGAGGACGCAGATTGACCACTTCTTATACAGCTTGAAGCACCGAAAGGAACTTCTCGACGTGCGTACTTACAGAGGCGCCGATATCCATAGCGATCATGAGTTACTTATTGGAAACATCCGAGTAAAACTCAGTCGCCAGGTGAGGCCTCCAAAATGCGAACGAATTGACGTTGAGAAGCTCCGACGCCGAAGAATTCGGACCGACTTCGAAACTGCTGTACGAGATAGTGTAGATCGTATCTACGAGCGGCACAAATCTGAATCCGACCTCATTGAGGCGGACTGGAGCCTCATAAAGAGTGCGATTGTGTCGTCGGCTCGTACCGTCCTTGGTACCAGAAGGAGTGAGCAGCCAAAGTGGATGTCTGACGAAACGTGGGTTGAAATTGGTGAACGAGCCAGGCTGAAAGCCCTGAGAGACAAGGAGAGAGACCCCGACCGAACCGAGGACCGCCGGACTGACTACCAGACCCAAGACAGGGTAGTCAAACGATCCGTGCGGTTGGACAAGCGCAATTTTATGAACCGGCAAATTGAAGCGGCAGAGGAGGCAGCAAGCAGAAATGACACCAGGAAACTCTTCCGAATCACCCGTGAAGTCTGCGGCAGGCGACCACCGACTCCCGGAGCCATTCGTGGTCCCAGTGGAGCAATAGAGTCTGACGCAGAATGCGTCAAGAAGATTTGGAAGAATCATTTCTGCGGAGTGCTGAACAGCCCACCCCCCTTGGATCCCTTTGACATATCTGCGGAAGCTTTACTTTTGGACATTCCCCGAGCGACCGACATTTCCGATTGCCCGCCCACGCACACCGAGATAAAATCGGCTGTGAAAAGGCTCAAGAACGGAAAGGCACCGGGGGGAGACGGGATTCATCCTGAATTCCTCAAGTACAGCTTGAGCGCAATCCTGCACCCTATGTTTCATCTGATGACAAAGGTGTGGGAAGAAGAGCGCTGCCCAAGGGACTGGGTGAACGGTGAAATCATCACACTTCTTAAAAAAGGTGACCCTCTAAGCTGCGACAATTACCGAGGCATTACGCTACTCAGTGTTCCGGGAAAGATTTTGGCAAACATCATTTTGATGAGAATAAGGGACCCAATAATGCACGTCCTCAGGAAAAACCAAGCCGGGTTTCTACCTGGTCGAGCGTGTGCAGACCAAATCCACAACCTTCGATGTCTTCTCCAGCAGAGCCATGAGTTGAACAGTCCGATGGCCTGCTGTTTTGTGGATTATGAGAAGGCTTTCGACAGTCCGCACCGCCCCTCCCTCTGGATGATACTGGGAGCATACGGGATCCCTCCCAAGATCATTGCCATAATCAAAAGCCTGCACGAGAATAGCGAATGCTGTGTCAGAATTGGAGACACTGTCACGGAATGGTTCGGGGTCACGACCGGAGTCAGACAGGGTTGTGTCCTTGCACCGTTTCTCTTTATCATTCTCTTTGACTTCATACTACGGAAGTCAATACCACCCGACCGAGGCATACCTGTTACCCCCACGGTGAAGCTATGCGACCTGGAATACGCCGATGATGCTGTCCTATTCGACAACTCAATCGAGGGCATTCAAGAGACAATCGACAGGTTGCATAACAACTCCTCTCGCGTTGGTTTGAAAATCAACGCGAAGAAAACCAACGTCTTGTGCAATAGCACCTGTCCTGATCCAGATTTCCCTCTGATTAGCGATGGACAGAGCATCGAGAGCGTCGACAGCTTCAAGTACCTGGGGGTACACATCACGGGAGATGGCATTTTGCAGAAAGAGCTCGCTATCCGAATGAGAATGGCTGGAGCAACATTCAACTCGATGCGAAATGTCTGGGACTCACGATTGTACTCGGTCAAAACCAAATGCCGCCTATTCGACGCTTGCATTCTGACGGTGCTGCTTTACGGTAGCGAATCATGGCACCTTACGAAGGCTCAGAGCAACCGTATACTGAGCTTCGAAAACAGATGTTTGCGACGAATACTGGGTGTGCGGTGGTATGACTTTAGGAGCAACGAGGAGATAAGAGAACGTACCAAGCAGCCTCTCATCACGCTGAAAGTGAAGAGGCGACGTTGGACCTGGCTCGGCCACGTGCTGCGGATGCCAGAAGAGAACTTTAACCTGGCTTGCCTGTTCTTCAAGCCGACCGGATTCCGGCGTCCTGGAAGGCCGCTAAATACAATCTACAGAGTGTATACGGCGGAGCTACGGGATGCTGGTTTGACCTGGAACGAAGCAAGAAGACTGGCGAGCGACAGGGATTCTTGGAGGCGCCGCGTGGTGTCCATATGCTCCAGTTAAGGGGCGGATATGGGCAAAGATATTGTATGTTCCCCATAATGAAGTCACCTTTTCACACATTCTTAAAAATGTCTTTAGTTTAATTATAAATAATTCTAGTTTAAAATCAAACCTAACAATATATTGTGAATTTCATATAGGTACCTACTTAACATATTATTATAGTATTCCGCGTAATAGAAAATTAAACTTATTGATACCTAATTGATACAATTTTTAATAAAACTTCGATTTTCGTTTACGAAATTATTAGGTGACGAAATGACGCAACATTTAAGTAGTTTGTTAACGTGATGTCCCTCTTAGTAATAATGAAAACCAACCAAATTGCTTCATATTAAATACCTATTTGATTTATGTGAATAGTTAATCCCTTAATTTATTTCAAAATGATGAAATAGCCATTGTTTACATTTTATTTTAAAAATTGCAGTTGACTATTTATTGCGTATCGTCATTCACAAAGGACAATGCAATATCCTGTGGGATAAACATGTTTAAATTGTTAAACGAAATTTATTTAACACTTGATTACATGCGGTGCGATAAAACAATCTAAATATTTACTAAACCGATATTCGATGAATTTCATGAAAATTATATCTATTTTTGAAATATATTATTATTCTTAATGAAGTAATTGAAATGCACATGTGCCTATTGCACTAGGTACTTTATATTGGTTATTGACCACGTCAGATTTCAGAATTTCTTTCTTTATCCAAATTGTATTTAAATATATTGACAAAATTGACTTTGATTTTGATTTGAATTAACTTTGATTTCAGATTCTATGCAATGCTATTTAAATATACATCAAAGATTTTAATCATTTTCAGATGAACACTTTTAACCGAATAATGTGAAATTTGACGATAATAGTCTTTGAACTAATAAGACTTCCCCACGTTTTCGATTAGGTATGTAACCATTATTATATTCAGTACAATTTGTATTGTCTATTTAATGTATCTTTATTATGTATTTTAAGGGTTAGGAACTACTCTTACTCGTTTATATATTTTACAATACAAAAGCGACTTTAGGTAAGTGGTCGTAGTACCTATATGTATTTATTTATTATAATGGCGAATGCACATATAAAAATATAAAGTACATGATGTACATATGAAAAACAAGTTGAGTGGGTACCTAAGTACATATCAAAAACGAATATCATTTAATGCAGTTCTTGAGTGCCTGAATAGAGGTATTGAACATGTAAATATAATAACAAACTATTCTAAACAGATAATGAGCCCTTGGTATTGAAGAATGCATAGAAAAGGAAAGCCAATGTCTTATTGTTTTAATTTCCTCTTTATGTATTATAATAACTTTTTAAATAATGACCCACCAGGGCCACGTTTTTTCGATTCACGAACAATAAATTATTGTGGATTCTTTATATTGCATACCCCGGAGAAACTATCCAGGACTTGAATTGCTATGTAAACAAAAATAAGCATACAGAATAATTAAAACGAAGAAATAAAAGAACTTGGTTCTGCAGACAATGGTAGTCTTAAGTAACTAAGTAAGCTAGTGTATTTATGTTTTATACCATTTCTCATTCGACACTTTTACATAGCATCATTTTTGTCAATCAAATTACAATTCAATATCATTTAAAATCTCAAAAAATATCTATCATCATTATCAGCAGATAAGTATATAATTATTAAACTATTAGTTATTTCATATTAATTATTTAGGTCTCAACATAAATGTAGGTACCGTTAAATTATTGTACCGTTTTTAGGTCAATACAATTTGAATTTACGAAGGTAAATGTAAGAGCATACAGTAAATATGATGTCGCTGGAACCTTCAATATAACATTATACGCCAATAAGTGCTTTCGCTTATGAGGCAATCACTTAAAAGCTCTTTGACGCTCCTGATTCAATTTCACGTCCTAGGATAAAATGCGCCTGTTAATGCGAAAACGGTAATTACATACGTAACCTAATATAAAACTCTTCGCGAGTTAAGTTAATCATTGGCTCCATTAAGATTGCTAATTGCGTTTCAGATTCCGCAGTGTGGGAAGCAGAATTTCTGAAAGCTCGAACAAAGCGTTTGCCCGTCGAGGCGGAAAAATGCAAACTGATATGCTCTCATATGCGTAAATTTGACACTAGTTGCTGCTTTGAGTGTCATTTTACATTTTCTTCATTGCATTTGCATACTTAAATCATCACGCTTAATTTGGTGTATTCCTTTTTTATTTTAATATTCTACCTATGTTTTAATTTGCTTATATTTCTCAGACTACATAATATGTATGTATAGACGTATGTTAGTACCTATTGATAATAATAAAAAAAAGGTTTTTTTTGCAATCCCGGGATTTCTTTTAATTTTCTGTTCCGTAATTCCGAGGTTGAAATTTGCTGGGATATCGATATATTATATTTCCCTAGCATTTTATTACATGATATTAATATATTCAATAATATTACATTAGCCTAAAATAACAATCTTTTTATTTTGTTCAAACGGCATATTTATTTTTAATACTCACATTATAGTCATTACAAAGTAGGAAAGAAATATTCCCTACTAAGAGGGAATTTACAATTTAAAATACTATGTCCAGTTATAAATCCAATTGCTCAGTTTCCTTGTAATTTAATAATTTCTAAATTGTATATAATATATTATGTAATTGAATTTATCAGTCTACGACATAATATATAATCATATTATGAGAAATCGTTATAGTATTGACTACAGTAGGTATCTCTAAAATTATTGGCATATATTCTACCATTTATTGAAGAATAGACTTACAATTTTGCCGCAGTAGGTAATTTTCATATAATTATATTTTTACATGGGTCAAAGCTTATATTTATCCGTATATCTGCATGTTTACATATTGAAAAGTTAGAAGTAGGTGCTTTTATTTAAATAAATGATCAAAATAATACAACTGTATCAAGCGTTCCTTTTTAAAGATACCATCTTCGGCAAGCGAAACTTTTCCGAGTCTTTTTCGGGCATTATTTCTGAATAAATATTATAAACTCATGAATAAATCTGGTAAAAGCCTTTCAAACGTCTCGTTATGCTTCATTTGCCGATTTAATCGGAAGCAACAGTCGGAAAAAAGGAAAAGGGAAAACTTTCAGTTTTAAGAAAACATGCCTCCTTTACGAACACGTTTCTGAAAATAGAGTTTTATTGTTTTGGGATTAGGGTACATACGCTATTACGGGAAATATATTGACGATCCTAATCATTGATTAAATAAAAATAGGAAAAAAAAGTTATTTTCTAAATTAGGTTAGTATTCACACCAAGGTATTTTTTTACACATTACATGATAGGCTTTCTAAAAGTATGTAATATGTCGTAAATTAAGTAGCATCTTACTATATAATATATTTTTCTTTTTCCTTGTTTTATATCATATTTCTAAGCGATTTCCAAAATGGAATCATGCCTAGAAGATGGAACCCAAAGCATAGCAAACGAACATTGGAAGACGGTATACATACGCTAGGTTACTCAAAAGAGGCAAAAAAATACAAATAAGAACCTCTCGCCATAACACGTATGAATCATTTTAAGTATTTTAGTGTCATCTAATCATTTTTATGGTTTTATTCAGTATGTATGCATTTTTAAGTATGCTTCTGCTTGTATATGAACAAACGTCAAATTTCACTGTTATGTGTGCATTTCAGTGGTGTCGTTCTTACCTGTAAAAGAACTAACATTACCAATATTTTGTAGTAAATAATAATTATTTTTCAATGTATCATATTTTAACTGACTTAATTTGGGGTGCCGGTGAAATAAATCATATTGCAACTCTAAAAGAGCATTGTATTAAAAAAAACTTTGGGAAACCTTAAATAATACTGCATTATAACTTTTATTATAATAATATTACAAAAACATATTAACATCAAAAATTATTTACAATGTGCTCAACGATATAATTATTTGCATACAACCAAGTAACTGTAAATAATGTCGAAACTGGTAATTTCTAACACTTTGGGTTTAGTAGTATTAAAATTCGACCTGCATGTGTACTGCAAACAATATAAACGTAGCACGAGTGAGTGGAAAACCATGGATACATAATATTGTGTTTAATCAGATAACGTATTCAAATGCGACATAATCTTTATCCACCAAGTAATTTAAAAGATGAAAAATCAGACTAATACAAAGTATTAAAATCAAAAGACAAATAATATTTTTCATAGATAGATTTCTGAAGAAGACAAAAATTTCTCAGGGTATAGTTATTTTTGCAAAAATAGTGGTTGGCACTCCTGTTTTTTAAACAGGTAAAAGGATCGATATGTAAATCATTCTGTCTTGCTATACAAAACTGTATACAAAACGCTCCAGACTTCCTTTTGACTTATAAATATGAATTTTCGTTCTCCTCTTTGGTTCTGCATAATAAAATGGATTATAATATATTCTGTTGCCTATAATAATTTTGTTAGAGAGACAAATCCTCAGAGACTACCTTTTGGCATATTTTGTTAAAATCATAACAATGTGAATGCTCATTTTTACACAACGTTTTATTTTATTCGTCGTATTCATTGTGATAATATGAATTTTTGTGTATCATCAGTGGTTTATTTTTATAATTAACAAGTTGTTAGATTGAAAATAAAAATCCGATCTTAACATAAAACACGTTACTATTATCACCGTTATGAATGAAATAACTATATGTAAATTCTAGCTTCTTCTAATAATTCTTTCTATTTATCTGTATCAAAAGTGGTGACTTTGTATTCCAACTACTAAGAAAGCAACAAAAATCCCACATCACTAGCAATGTTTTAATAACCCGTTCACCAAACATTTTTACAAGATATTACTTTCTTCTACAATGCATAATACAGTGGTTTACATAACTTACTAGCGCTATCTACTAAAGTTTACTTTTTTTTTAGTATTAGTATTTAGTAGCTATTAGTATCTAATTGTTGTATGTAAAGGCGAGTAGACACTGGTTTTACAAAAGTTTTGTAAAGCTTGATTTCCGTTCTATTGTAGAGCAGCAATAGTGATTCAACGTTATTAGAACACATTCTTTTTTTTTGTAATCAGGGCATCTGACATTTTGAATAGGTAACTATAATAAATATGCCCGAATGTGTCCGAAGTTTGTTCGTAAAGTTTATAAAACCGCTACAAAATACAACAACTAATCAATCATCAGTTGCAAAACATTGATACGTATCGTTGGATGTAGAGAATCCTCCAGATAACCTTGCCATTGCACACAGTGACAAGGATTTGTGTGTATACGCAACCGTATAATTGTATTAGTAAAAGCCAGGCACTTGATTGGTTTTCTCACGTACGCCGTATAACTGTATTAGTAAATTCCAACCACTTGAATGGTTTACTCACGTTTTAATTCAAAAAAAATCTATTCCAAATGGCAAGGTTAGGTGGAGGATACCCTAGGCTTATTTTAAAATATTTAATAATCTGTGTAAATATCACTCCTTTTTAATTACGTGGATATGTATTATTGGAATAAGTAATTGTAGGTATATATAATTATTACAGGTGGATTTTTACTTGTGTTGTTTCTATTCCATTTCTCTTTTTCTATTATCTATTGATCACTATAATTGTACTTATCTGGAAACATGAATAATACACGTCTTATTGATATAATATGTATTTCTAAAATATAATCCAAAAACTCGTTTAATTGTTAAATTTTTTATCCCACCCCTTCGGTCAAAAGTCATCTCGAAGCAAAGAGAATCCTCAATAGATAGCCGGTGCCCGTGCGAGCAAAAAAAATCTCTTATCAACCCCTTTCACTCTGTCTCTTTCATTACACTGCAGAAGACCCATCGAGGTCTTACGTTGAAACCTCACGGCAAAGTTGTGCTCGAAGAAGTAAAGTTTTGTCGTGGCTGGTCCCGTGGGGCGGCGAATGTGGCCTCAGCGCTCAACTTGCACCCCCAAACTTTCCACCCCCGTAGTCATAAAGGTAAATACTGTAGCACTGTAAGACGTTTTGCTAAAAAATGGACAGATAGCGTCAAAAATTTATACAACCTTGCACTTAAGTATATGAACTTGTCGTCGGAGAGTTTTCTTTTATAGTATAACGGTAGCCTTGTGACATATCTTACAAAGAGAAAAAATAAAGTCTTTTAAGACACCCCAACATTGCCGCATTTTTTCATTAACATTTATGTAAAAGTAGATTTAAAATTTAATATTTTTCATTTTTTTATATATAAATATTTTTGTATGCCCAAAAATTAACCTTTTCCAGTATAATTTCGTCTTTCTGTGTATATTACTCCCTTGAAATGTACTCGTATCTTTAATAATTGTTGAAAACTCAAGTTAATTTACATTCATCATTATCACATTTTTCTTCATTTCTCTCAAATTTGTATGTAGTTAAATGACGAATTATGGTGTAATAATTAATTGACTTTAATGTTCAGTATTAATATAATAAATAATTCTCTTTTTAATTCTCTCCGTCTTACACAAGGTACAGTACCATGGTAGCCATCTTCGATCTCTCCAGGGCTGTCTCAACATGTATGATTTTAGTCCCACCAACAAAGATTATTTCCCAGCTAATAAACGTATACGTTTTCTTGCAATGATTTTTTTTCTTGAATATTTCCCCGCAAAATGTGTACGTTTTGCTTTTTATAAAATACTATAATAAACAAATATATTGAAGAAAACATTCACGTATCTTTCGTGGATTCTAAACGTATGAATGGGTGCGTCAAACTGAAATTACCTTCAGTATTTTATTTTTAAACTGCAAAACTTCATTTGGAAGGAGATTCAACGTCCTTGACAGTAATACACGTTAATATAATATGTATAAAATGTACCTATATCAAATTCAAAGGTAATATATTAAATTAAAATGTCATTGCAAAAAAAATATCATATCCTAAGATAGGGATGTCGAAACTCTTTATAGATATCAAATTATATGCCCATTTCTTTTTAAAGGAATTCAAATATAATTTTTAATAAAATGATGTGAGTATTACAATGTCAATTTACCAAGAAAGATTAGAAATGTAGCAAACATTTTCTAATTTTACACAATATGTATTTATAAATAGGTGTAGGTATACTTTGTAGAATTATGTGAAATATTTTCTGTCGTTTGTCTCATATCAATTTATGTATTGGTATAATACGGTAGATGTAATGAAATGCTTTAAATACTACGCATGTCGCAGTAACTATAATATATAACAAAGGACGAAGCCGACTTCTTAAATTAGATTTTATATTATTCATAAACGAAAATAGTTTTTTGCAAACAATATATTCCCCCAAATATCGTCAAAATAATAAAAGTCAGATCCAGGCCGCCCCCATAAATTATTATTAATTAGTCGATATCTTCAATATTAATTGAGTCTGCATTTTCTTGGTAGAATTTCGTTATACAAAATAATAATATTATATTATAATAAATTCTACATGTTCTTTTAAAAACAATAGCTATTTTGTTTTTAACACTATTATCAAAACTAGGTCTTGATTGACTACTGATGATTAACTATGTAGTATTGATAACGATATTACAACAGAAATACTATCGACTTAAAAAACAATCTATATAATTTAATACAATTCACATCTACTTTGGTCGTCATAATATCATGATGAATATTATCTTTTCCTCTATTACACCCACAGGACGCCCTAAAATTCTCTGGATAGACGAACTCATAAAGTTCAGTGAATGTGCGTGGCAGCGAAGAACTAGGAACCGAGAAGAGTAGAGGGAGATAGGGGAGGCCTTCAGCCCAGTAGTCGATCGACCCTAGCTGATGATGATGATGCAAGTAAATGCTATCTCAATGAAAATGTAAACCGACTAACTTTATCGATCGAATCGAGAATTTGATATAATATTTATGATTTGAGAATGATATATACACACCATTCATCCAATGACCACAAACACAATTGGCATTAGTAGTTATCTTCTCTTAGAATAGTATGTTTTGAAATAGTGATTGGGCCTACGTAATATGAAGCGTTCTGATACAGGAGGCTCGACGGCCAGTCCCCGAAGTGCTGCGTATGTGAGCCACATGAGATTTGCTTTTACTAATGACCCGGTGAATATCAGAGAGCACACTCCCACACTCGCGCCGTACTACTAACAGTAGGTACGAGTAGATGTGCATCAGATTGCGAGTCATTGTACCTGTCGTTTTCACCTGTGTTGGTTTGTTGCGAATATGATAATGTAGTGCAATCATTTCAAATGAATGCTCATACAAATAAATTGAATAATAAAATAGTTTGGACTACAAACAATTTTAAAAAAATCTCGTTTTTCACTGAATAGGTATTCTTATAGAATAAACGTTTAGTATTATGGTAATTTCAAAATATTTACATATAATACAATTATTGCAGCCTAATAATATAGGTAGTTTGAAAACATCTCAGAATAATATAACATAACCACGTGAAAAAATCGACGCCTAGCAGATTCAAACCACCATATGTGCGTCCTTTCTAATTGCGATGAAATTAACCAGTAGTTTTTACAATAATCTTGTATTTTAAATCAATGTATAAAATACCTAAATCACTAACCGGTGTCAGGATCTCTCCAAATTTTAGTTGTAACGTAGGTACTTGCACTTGCTAATAATTTAATAAACTATTTTTCACATTCACAATTGTGAATTCACAATTCACAAGAGTTAAGAATATACCATTTTTATTGAATTTTCATGATTTTAAAACACGGCAGAGAAATATATAACCACTATAAAAAAAACTTTTAAAAGATTAACAGATATTTTAAGTTTCGCACCAAAATTTTGTGGTCCTCCTATGTATCTAATTTTGATTAAATTTAGCTACATTTTTCTATTATTTTTAAAAGACATGACATAAAACACAAATTCAGATTATTTGTTACTTAAAATTAATATACTTAACGTCGAAAATATCTGATTTAACTTTTATCGAAATAATTTCAATTTTTCAATATGAAAAACATGTAGAATTTTTTAAATACTTAAATATATTTTATAACAACTATTTAGTAAGAAAAAATATTAAAAGGTTATCATCGTTAGCTTATCTCTAAATCTAGAGTTTTCTAATGTGTGCTATTATTAATAAACAATAATTGTTCGTGTATTCATTTTATAAACATGGCGTCGAGTGCGCAAACATCGAATTTAATCGTTTTCTAGTACAAATATTTGATTTAATGCATGCGTTGCTAACAACTCATAATATTAATATACAGGACGATGACTTCAAATAAATTTAACGATATGTCATCTGGACATTATACCAAATCGAAATGTCTCTTTTTATTTTTTTATTTATTGTATTGTATTTTACCATTTTTTAAGTTTTTAATAAGTACTTAAATATATTATTTTCATGTTTCATAATAATGCGAATTGACTTCTCATCATCCATTTAGCTGAGTAGGTACACAATACACATTTAGTTAATCTCCATTGTCATACAATTGACGTAATAATCATTCAATCATATATCGTTAAATTTTAAAATATAATATAGATTATATACTATTTATTTAAACCTACAAAAGTGTCAGTCGCCGGCACCTTCTAATAGTTGGTCAAAAGACGGGGGATTTAATCTCATTTGATATTAGTACTGAAAGTAGTTCGGGTGCCGAAATGATCCTTACTAATAAATATTTAACTTCCAGTTTAGTTTAACGCGTAGCTATTGTGCTTTTATTGTCGTAATTGCCCATTTTAAGTCAGCATAATCTTAATAGGGATCTCACTCTATTTCTTGATCCCAAAATCCTGGGATTGAAAATGTTGACATCTAGGGGTTTTGTAATTACTTTTTGTGATCTTTAACACAAGTAGATACACCTTTTTAGTAAGTAAATAAATGTTATTTAACTACGTTTGGTTGAACATAAAAAATATATTAAAATCTAACGGAAATTTACGGAATCTAAAATAATACTAATAACTATAAAACTTATAATGAACTATAGTAGAACAATTTAACTTTGATTTTGCGAAGATGTGAATTTTTCTAGTGCGCACGAATTACAAATGGTAATTTTGATTATTGTTATGGCTTCTATTCCCGACTTCACTTAGTTACATCTAGTCTGTTGTATCGCTTTCTTTCGCTCATACTTTTTCCCTGTCAACTTCACGCTAGTGTGATATATGTGTAGGCATCAATAGACGAACAAGGGAACACAGAAATTTAATAATGGCAAAAGCGTCATATTCTGGGTGTGATAATAATATGATTTAATTCATTAAAGTGTTTTAAAATACTGGATAAATTTTAACGAACAATAATATCATGTTCAATAGTTACGTCTATATGCATTAAAACGATACCTTAGTTATATAGGAAAAGAACTCAAAACACCTTGTTCTATGACAATGGCGTTTGAAAATTTTGCACTAATTCTCATTTCAATATTAAAGCCTTGATTTTGAAGTAAATGCGTTTATTTTTTATTTAGTTCAAATGAACCTAGCAAAGGATAATCAAATTTTGCAGTTTTACCAATAATTAATTAACCCAGACATTCCCGTTTATAATTCAATTAATGTATAATACCAGAAAGGGTTATTCGATTTTATGACCCATTAAAGAAATTTTTGATTATTTTTTTTGAATTATAAAGAAAACATCTTTCTACAGATATTGACAATATTAACTCAAAACCTTGAAACTTTGAGTTGTTTCCCTAAATAACTACGAGTAGAGGTATCGGTTTATCAAGCAAATGAAAAGCGCATTCAATGTTGATAATATTTAAGGACATTATGAAGGTATTTCTAGCATTTTATGACCTGGCCATCAATCTTCATTATAAACAAAATTCGGCTTCAAAATCTTGGTCTATGACCGGTTTTCATTTCTATTTTATTAATCTGTTCTGTGAGTATATATTTTCTTGTCAATTTAAATTCATATAATATCGGTAGTCGGTACCAGACACTAAAAAAGTGTAAGATAAAATTTGACTTCTTTTTGTGTAATCCCGGGATTATGGGATTGAAAGGTTTGTCTTGGATTACAATCAATAAATCATAGTTTACTGATAATCATCACTTGTCTTTTCATATCTACGACTCCACTTCTATATCTTGCAGATAATATTGAGACTAAAATGGAAACTCATACTATACATATAATATAGGTACTCCTGCCTCCGTCAGAATTAACTTGTAAAACATGATTACGGCAGTAAACCACATATCGTTTCGTAATATTTTCGATATTAATAATTAATTATTATTTCCATATTAAATATGCGTAACAAGAAACCATTAAATGGAAATATCAATAGAGTTATATGATATGACTTTGTTTCATAAAGCTATTTGATAATTTATGTTGGTTTTCTTACTTTTGAAACTAAAGCCTCCGTTTTGTGTGGTTTACATGTTTCCGCCGAACATATACACAGCTGGTATAAACTTGAGCTCTGAATATTTAACAAAGGATGTTCTTTGATCTTTTAATGTACATGATAGCGACCTCCGTAATAAGTAATTAGTAAAGAGATGTTAAGATTGAGTTAGCGAGTACCTTTTCCTGCATTAATAACTTAAGAGGAAAAAAATCTAAGGCGTAACAAAATTATAACAGCAAATTTGAAGAAATTTCATCTTAATTTTACACCTCTAAAAACGTACACCATATTGAATTTCTTTCTTAGAATTATTATCTTCCACCTTTTTTGATTGGGCAAAATATATCAGCAACTTTTTGAAACGCTTTTTTTAAGCATAAAAGCAATTAAAATTGAAAGACGTATCTCGGCGGACTCATTAAAATTCTTTTAATACTTAATTATAAATCAATGAAGAGGTCGCTTCTGATCTCACGTTCTTAAGATTATAATATTTTTTACCATTGCTAATCGTATTTTTTAATTTCATCATAATAATAATTGCTCTTTTTGTCAATGTCAGTTCTGTAGGTGGAGCATATGGTCACCACGTGGTGTATCTCTGTTACTCGCCAGATATTTTCCATTTTCTCATGACATGCCAGCATCCTCTACCTCTGCTGTATGTGTACACCTCTTAGATAATTTAACAGTTTAATTCGGAATCAGATTGGCTTTAAAAAATGACAAGTCTGGTTGAGACTCTTTTGAGGCATCCTTAGTACACAATTATGGTGAATTAGATACACCTAGCGGAAAAATACGAAGCTTGCAATAATTTGAGACAAATTATTGATTACTTATTTATATTTTTAAAAAAAAAAAAAATTAAACAACATGCTTCTATAAACATTACAACGAAATATAGTTTTTATTTAAAATCAGAAATAAACTCAACATGTAAAAAACGTTATAAAATGTGAATTTGTTAAATGATTCCATCTTATCATTGCGTATGGTTATGTTTATCAATAAGATTTTTAGTTTATTAATATTTCACTTTAATGTGTTTTATATTTATTTTAAAAATCACTGATTTAAAATTATGGACATATTGAAATTAGTATGTACGATATAAATAAAAAGAGTTTCAAGATATAAATATTTAGGTTTTAATGATAATATTTAAATTTTAATAACAAAGTTTTCTATACTATTACTTATTATTTTGATACACCCATAAACATCGGTTGTCTCTTTACATTGCATTACAGAGCTAATCAGTTTAATGTGTGTACTTGTATTTATAGTAATAGTTTACTTAATCGTATATTGATCTCCCAATCTAGTGATGACTACTCATATAAAAGCATGGTAAGCATAGTATGTTTACCTGTAATCTAAGATATGGTTAACTTGAGAGTGTCAATATGCCCTCTATATTTGATATTCAACTGAAATAACTACAAAACGATAATCGTTTTAATTTAATAACAACAGTTATTTTACAATAAAATATTTCAAAACTTTAATATATTATAAGCAATTTTCACACTTCTACTATAATATTTTAATCTTATGATCCCAATCTTCAAAACAACAAAACATACTCACATCATTTTTCATATACGAAGACGCGAGAAGATATTTACATCAGCTATTAAATTTATACAATATAAAAATACTGTAAGATATTTTTATATAATTTTCCTTGAAAGCCTATGTTTGCACGTAGGCGTAAAAAAGTCTGTATATCCACTGAAAAAATTATTTCAGGGGTAATAATAGCATCACCATCATTAGTGGCTTACAACCCTAAATCTATCCTAGCCTCCTTCAGAAACTTCCTCTATCTCCTTCTCTTCTATTCAGGGTTTGTGTCCTCCAGGTATTTGTATCGACATTCTTGTTGACACTGTTAAACCATCAAAGTTTGTCCCAGTAAGCCTCCAACAGTCCATTTTGCTATCGAGGATGCCCCTCACTGGTTAGACATTGTCATATTTACTCATGCTGGACCACCGAGGTCTACCATAAATACGTAACGAATGTGTCCTTATACTTAAGATATTTTATATCCTTCTTGTAGGAGGTTGTAGAATTCCTGGTTATTTCCTATCATCTAGTATAAAGATATTATATTATCTTATGCAAATATTTTTTCGAATGCATCAAGCGCACGCCCATAGTCCGTGGTGAGAGTCCAATACTCTGACCTGTACGTCGATATTGGTCTGATAATTAGGATTGTTAATTGCAAATACTACATCATATTATTATACTAAATAAAAATAAAGTATGTAAAAAATAATTTTATATTCACAAATTTATTTTGTAGAGGTGCGTATTTCATTTTGTCTATCAATGGTGATCAATTTTATTTTGTGAGTTTGCGACCAGAAACAGTCACCCTTCCTGATATCCATCCCAACTATAAGAGAGCAGTTTCTCATCTGCAAGCTGGCTTTCCAGCAGCTGGTGCGTGAGATCGCTGAAGATTTTTAGATAGTGCTGCATTCCCATAACTCCGTCCCCATCGCCCTGTTAGAACCCAGTGATGCGTTTCTCGTCAGTCTGTTCAATGATACGAAGCTATACGGCGTACGACACCATCATCCCTAATGATATAAAGTTGGTAAGACGCATCCAGGGTAAACGCGCTTATGTATTTATTAATTGGTCGTGAACACTCTTACGAACGCGCATGTCCAACCTTTCACAATATAAAGGCGATAGTAGAATATGAAGGAACTAATACCTCTCGTCGATGCGCGCATATTTATATGGTTTTTATACCTACAATGGTTTTGTTAATTCTACTATTTTCGTGATATTGATATTGACAACTATTTCACACTGTAAAATAGTCCTCCTTCCGTCGACGAAAGCTCAATTGATATACAATTTAATAATAATTATACTTTATTAAAATCTCGTGATCCTCATAAAATCTGTTCGATAAATTGAGAAGTTAATCCTAGAGGCTATTTAACTTTAACAAAGCGATTTTTCAAAGGCGCTTGGTGAAAAGTGGTACACCCACTCTACTCGTTTATAAAAGTAACTGCCTTAACAAAGCTTTAGAAGTTTCACACCTTTATTCAGTGTTTTTTTTGTCATGAGTCGGCAAGAAACAACAGTATGCAGATTAAAAATGCAAAGTAAGACCTACGAACAAGTTTGTGAGACGATGCGCTTGCGAAGTCGCGGTGATTTTGTTGGATAATAAAAGTTACAAAAGCCTAACAAGCTTCCAAACTTTTTGCTTCAATAAATTATCTTCTGCGGTACTATATAAAAATAAACGGCAAATATATTTATTCTATTTTTTTGTTGCCTGACTGACGTAGGCTAGAATAACGACGAAACTTTCGTTACTGAAGTTTGGCAAAGAAACAAGGCTGCGATGATCACTCAGTGTTACTTTAGAAAGATATTTTTTTCAAATTTAAATAATAGCGTTCAATCAAAACGTTTATATTTACTATCAAAGTGTTCAAATAAATCAACAAAGTAGTTTTTTAGTTTATTTTATTTCATTAGCATGTTATTATCGATTTCGTCATTGTAATCTACACTTATTTTACTATAATGCATTCGCTTAACAATTAATGGGTGCAGATCCGCTACGCTACTACATTTTAGCTTAACCTAACCTAACCTTGACACGGGTTCTCAGGCCATGGTGGTTGACGAGCCCCCTTATAATTCGCTACGGGCAGTGTGATGTTCCGCAGGAACATTTCCAACTGGTATTCCGTGGAACCGTAGGGACTATAACATAATCAAAATCAAAGAACACACAGTACAGCTAAATACATGTAAATTTTATTAACAATTATTAGCAAGGCAGCCCTTTGTGGTGAAGTGTGAAAGGCATTCATTAGCCTTCCATTCGGTAGCTCTGGGCTTGATCCTGGTGAGGACATAATATACTTATGTGATTTTCTTAAATCCTGGGTATTTGTGATTGTACAAAATTACTAACAATCACCTAGTAAGAAAAAGCAAGGACATGGTTATTAATAATTTAAAATACATATATTAAATAGCCGTATGGATATTTTTTTATTAAGTAGGTATACCTACATGGAATAAATTAAAAGTTTATGCAAATGTTAATTTTCATCATAATTTAGTAGTTGACGACTACTTAGAAATCACGCGACCCATGGGTTGTTAACCAATGATTTAAATTGATAAGTAATAGTGATTAAAAAAAATCGTCTTTCTGTTCGGAAAATGAGTTCCGAATACCAATAATAACAATAACAATAAATAACGACTCTGATACCGTAATTACTAATTAATTAAGAGAAAAACCAGTATAATCTATCTAATATATAAAAATTAATATTTGTTTGTTTATTTGTTTGTTTGTTTGTTCGTATTGAATGCACTGCCATACCGTTCATCTGATTGCGATAAAACTTTGTTAACTTATTGCTTGCACTTCCGTAAAGAGTATAGGCTCTTATATATAAAAATGAATGTCTGTCTGTCTGTATGCCTGTTTGTCTGTCTGTCTTTCTGTCTGTCTTTCTGTCTGTCCCGTATGCGTTCCTATACCATTCATCCGATTGCGATGAAATTTTGGTAAGTGGTTGTATGCACACCCGCAAAGGTTTCTGAATTAGAAAAACCATATTCTTATACTTCTTCTTCATTATATCTTCTTTTATTCGTATGGTTCCTGTACTATTCATCCGATTGCGATGAAACCTTCGTCAGTTGTTGTGGTAACACCCGCAAAGGTTTCTGAATAAGTACAACTATCTTCTTTTTCTTCTTCTTCTTCTTCATCATTCTATCTTCTTTTATTTGTATGGTCCCTATACCATTCATCCGATTGCGATGAAACTTTCGTTAGTGGTTGTGCCAACACCTTTGAAGGTTTCTGAATAAGTACAACCATCTTCTTCTTCTTCTTCATTATATCTTATGGTTCCTATACTTTATACATTATTCTTTATACATTATTCGTATGGTTCCTATACCATTCGTCCGATTGCGATGAAACCTTCATCAGTTGTTGTGGTAACACACGCAAAGGTTTCTGAATTAGTACAACCATCTTCTTCTTTTATTTTATATTCTTCTATTCGTATGCGTTTTTATTCCATTCATCCGATTGCAATAAAACTTTCGTCAATAATTGTGCCAAAACCCGCAAAGGTTTCTGAATTAGAATAACCATCTCCTTCTTCTTCTATTTTTTCTTCTTCTATTCGCAATGAAAATTTGGTGAGTTGTCGTGCGCATGCCCACGAAGATTTCTGAATTAGAAAATCATCTTCTTCTTCTATTCATATGCGTTCCTACAACATTCATCTGATTGCGATGAAACTTTTGTCAGTTATTGTGCGCACACCTGCGAAGGTTTCTAAATTAGTATTATATAAAATACAACGTTTATTGTTTGTTTGATCCATGCAATTTTGATTTTTTTTACTTCATATTAATAACATTAATAACGTTTGCATATTTTGGATTCGATTTTAATTTAGTGGTCTTTTGTTTGACCTTTACTCATATTAGAATTATTTTCATATTGCCATATTGTATAACACAGATATTTTAATATTAAAAAAATAATTACCTTTTATTCCGCGATTAAATTCAATTAGAAAACGCTGCTCTACATGATTGAGGACAAAATAAATCAGTTTAGACGATTATAATATACAGAATAAGGCAATGTGCCTAATAAAATAATAGTTATAATAAAAACATCAACTGCATTAATGATGATTTTGTACGCGTACTGTTATGATAATCAGTTTACTAGGCGCAAAGAAATGAGCGGCGGTGTATATATTACTGTAAAACTACGAACGACAATTTAAAAAAGTAGTCTTTGTAGTGATAATAATTTTATAATTCTAGAATAATTTGAAACTGTCTAGAATCGGACCTTTTCCCAATTCCAAGGCAGGTAATGAAGGTATATTTAAATTGTGTTTTATCTGCAACAACTTTAAATAAGAGTATTTCCTTCGCTGAGTCAATTCAAAGTATCTGGCTGTACATTTTCTTTGGCAGCAGATGATTCAACTTGTCACTGGATACATATTTTAAAAACTTTGTATTATCTTCGAGAAAGTTTGTCTGGAGACTTCTGCAGGTGACACCGGCCGTTTATTTTCTTCTCTCATTTTCATTCTTCTGGATCGAGAAAAAAATACTTCTTCTTAGTGTTTGGCGTTATTAAAAGTATATAAAACAGCCAATCTTTTTATACACTCTGATAGAAATTTGAATAATTTATTCATAACAAGATTGAATTTGCAAAGAACGGCTGGAATATTTTTTTTTCCATTCAAATAAAATATTCATAAATTATAACTTGAACACTATCGTTGATTTAATAAACGTGCATCGAGTTATTTTATTCTTATATGTCTGAATTTTAAATATCCATTGTATTAATATAAGTAAATATTACAAATACGCTTTCAATGTGTGAATACAATAATATAATATGTAGATACACAGGTAGGCAGCAAATGAATTTTTCTATTAAATTACAGAATTCGATAATTACTAAAAAGGTATGGCTTGTATTATATTAATGATCCTCTGTGTCAGTGTTTCTCATACTTACAACATATTAGTGCCCTCTAACGAAAAGATTTCTTTCCAGCGCTGCCAATCGAAAACTTTCTAGAAAAATCGGCATTCTATTTTTTACTAAAATTTCAACCTAATCAATCTTCAAATCGAATCAAACTAATTATCCTAAATATAATAAAAATTATATGAAATAAAAATAAATCTAGTTACCTACGTAATGATGACTAAATACAAATTATGTATCTACTTATAGTAGTTACATACTTTAAAATTACCGGTGGCATCTATTCGTTTGAAGGATGGCTAATTATTTACTCCTTTTCCTTATTTATCATTTTATCTTCCAGCAGATGAAAATCGTCCTGATCACGTACAATTATTGTGACTAATACAGGCATTTCTAGTTGCATATTATATTATTATTAAACATATTGATATATTGACACTGATTTATTAATTCATAGAAAATATAATTACCGTCGATACATAAAAAGAACACTACAAACTATTTAGCTATTTGCTTTAGACGTATTTGAAATCCACGATTATATTATGACGTCATAATCACATTTTTATTATTCTTCCACGATAAGAAGAATTCGGTAAAAATGATTGATAATACTTTCTTGTAATAATAAAATAAAATAAATTTCTACAATGCGTCATAATTCAATAGTCATACTATCATCATCATCAACCTGAATCTATCCACTACTGGATGAAGGCCTCTTCAAGCTGTTTCCACTTCTCTCGGTCCTGTGCGTTGCATTGCCACGTACTTCCGCAAAACTTTATCATTTCATCGATCCAGCGGCCTCTAGGTCTACCTTGCGGACGTTTTGTACCACTGGATGACTAAATTTGTCCAACGATTGTCTCTTATTCGAGCTGTCTCCAGCCCATCTCCATTTGAGGCTCTTAATGAACTCTGTCACATCGCAAACCCTTGTCTGCTTTCTTATCCACTCATTCCTCTTTTTGTCCTTTCGCGTTATGCCCAGCATGCACCTCTCCATACCACGTGTTGTTACTCTAAGTTTCTGGATCTCTCTTTTACTTAGGGCCCATATTTCACACGCATATGTGATTACGGGAAGCACACACTGGTTGAACACTTTGCGCTTTAGGCACAGTGGAAGGTTACTTTTGAAATCATTATTTAGGCGGCCAAAAGCACTCCAGCCTAGCTTTAGTCTGCGAACAATTTCATCAAATATACATCCATCTATAGATACTTGTTGTCCCAGATAGATGTAGTTTTTCACCTGTTCGAGGTGCCATTGATGGTCATTATACTATATTATGCACCAATTATATACAAAATGTTGAAGTGATTTATTAATTTTAATCTTCATCGACCGTCCGTTCAATATCGTTATGTATTTCGTGCACTAACAATCCGCTTATCTTGCATTTCGGTTGGATAACTTAAAGTGTGCATTAAATTTATATTCTGATTAACAATTTGTATGAGCCGTTCAAGGAAACTGGGATGATCTGATTGCCAATCAAACCAGTTAAATCACTCGAACGTCGATCGTGAGAGTATCTGCAGTATCAAGTCCTGTTTGCAATACCGATAAATTCTAATACGCAGGCAGCTACGCCTATTATTACGGGTGCAATTTAGTATTAACAAAATTATGTGTAATTTTGTAACAAAGTATGAAACTCTAATACTGATTCGTAATATTTCAGAGATACATAGCTACAGTCTACTCATATAATGAAACTCATTCATGATATTTTATAAGAAACATATGTATTTAAAGTTTCTCAAAAAAGAATCATGATAAAGTTTAATTTAATATACAGTAATAGAATAAAATAAATAAATAACTTTGTCACCAAATAATGAAATCAAGAACATATTATTATATTTTTTCTTTGAAATAAATTATAACATTAGCAGTTGCCAGATTGCAAAACCTATTATATAACCATATTTAAATCCGTCTCGTTGATATTTATACGATGGTATAACCATAACATATCTCATAATATGACCCCTAGTAACAGAGTTACGACCGTTGGTATATTGATCTCCAAAATGTTGATTTTTTTTAACGTAGGTAGGTATATGCTGTGCTATCTTTAGTTATATTTAAGTTTGACTACAATTTATTATATGACATAACATAATATCTTGATATAGATATACGTTTTTTCCATCTAATATTTTGTTTGTTAACAATGGCAGAAACTGATCATAGCATTAAATATACATTTTTTTTTGGGTCATTTTTGAAGTTTTATTTTTAAATTATCTCACATGATATGTTATTCCATATCACCATATAATTATTACATACTTGAACATATAAGATGAATAAATATGATATCTTGGAAAATCTGTGTTCCAAACAAACGTGGACTAACAAAATTCATTTGATATGCACAATTAATTAGGTACCTACCATAATATTTTTTCATGCATATAATCTCTAAATTTTAAAATTAAACAAAAGTACAAATATCAGGTTTTGCCATATGACCACTGAATTGATTAGGAAATATATATTTTCAGTGTTTTAGATATTCAACTGCTCTGAGTAAGATATAATTAAATAATTAATTCAGAATGGCAAAAAGACATTGCCAAATAGATTTTTTTAAAAAAAAACGTTAAATCGTCCCTAATATTTTTTTCTGGTATTTTAGTAATCAGTATTGTGTAACTATAAATCACTTTCTAACCATAACTTCATTTTGACAAAATGTGAGCTAAGATCCAAATCTGTGGAGCTAATGCTATTCATTTGCAAACAGTGCAGTATGGATAACTTTATTTTCAAACAACATTAAGAGAGTTTATTTTCTATATTTTTCACAATTTATCGGGGATATTGATAACCATTATATAAATTATAATAATAGTATAACTGTAGTATAATATATATAATATATTATGAAAGACGCATCTCGGTGCTACACTCTTCAATTATGTGCATTATAGTCATAATATTCAGCGTCCAGATCCATAATAATATGACTATTATTTATCGAGTTTCTCTAAACAGTCTCCAGTGATGTGCATATAGCCTTTTAAAATAATGCAGATACCAAAGTATTTTAAATAATAATTTATAGATATATATAAAAATTGCATACAGCATCCATTTATCAAACAACAAAATTGTTATTTTCTTTGATTGTTAGTTACGTCAAACTACCACACAGGCGGCTTTACTCGTCGTGGCGCCCCTCCCTAATTATATTATTATTTTTATATTTACGATTCCGTAGATACAATAACTGAAAATTTCAATATTTTGAGTTAGCAATGTTATTAAATGAAAGGTCTTTTCTTTTTAATTCAACAAAAAATAAGTCAAAAAATTCTTCAATGTGTCATGAACTCCAATATTCCTTCATTTATTCAATTACATACGGGAATGTCTGGTATTGATTCTTTTTTTGAACTATAAAATTTAATTGTACATTGCCAAATTCCATTTGACTAAATTATAAAAAACACAATTCCCTAAAACCCAAGGTTTAAAAATTGAAATAGGAATTTGTGAAAAAAAATAACGCCCTGCATTATCATAGAATGACTTAGAACAAGATTTTTAAAGTTGTTTTTCTATTAATATTTAGTATCTTTTTCTGAATGCTGCATTTGCCGCAAACCATCCGGTGGGTGTTACGCCTATTGAGGATGCATGCCAAATTCATTTTAACTAGTAGTAAGTATGTCACGCATCATTGCTATCTTTAGAGAATGCTCAACTTTCTTTGATCGATAGATAAGTACAGTTAATATGATAATCAGTATTTTTTCAGGTATTTACTTTATATCATGCCTAGGAATATATCTCTTAAAAAACTTGATTATGCGTGTAGGTATCTCTGTCGTGAGAATTTTATCAGAAAGAGAAATTCATACAAATCCCTTTAATGTTGTCCAGATCTACCGACCTAATTGTATTACTTTTCGTAACTCAAGGGATATGTCTGACTACTATTGACCACTAACCTAACTAAAGCTCGTTACGGCACCTGTATATGACCCATAATAAAAGTTCAACATGGGTACTTGGAAAATAAATACCTTCAGTAAAAATAAACTGTCAAAATATTATCATCATTATGAGGCTTTTTTATCGCGTCATCTCCATTTGTAAGTATGTAATAATACTTGAGGCCATGGTTAGGTGCTTCCATACATAATATTTAGCGTGTTTCAACTCCGAATAAGTAATTTTTAAAGACATTGTTAAAACTATAATACTGTTTGGCGCGTATATAAATTTACACATACTTCTTTTTATGTACCTACCTATAATTTAATTAATAATGGTATATAACATTGAGTAGGTATAGCTTATAACACCCATGCTTAATTTGTATACGAAAATATTTTTTCGACTATCAAAGTCTACAAACAAATAAAAAAGATATTAAAATACAATGTGATTCATACAGATTACGTACCTACTATTACTATCGTTATCAAAAATAATAAAGAATAACTATTTTTCAATCGACAAAATAAGTGTACTTACAATATTTATTTGTTATCAGCTTTGTAGGCTTTCCACACGTCCCGAAGTCCCGGGCAGTTTGTCATTTTGATCCGGTTCAGAGTTTAGCACGCATTTCAATCAACTCATATACGACTTATGAAGTATAATAATTTATATCTATCATCCATTCACGGATAGGGTATTCTAAACCTTGAGCATTGTTTGGTGTCAAAAATCGTCTCAACTTAGAATTCGGCCAGAAAACTTTTTGTTGGAGGAAAAGTCATTCGTATGCAAAAATATTTTCTTTTTAAAAAACCGAAAAATATCTCATACCTGAACATGGTAGAAGAAATATCCAATATAAGATTTTGTTCCGGCTTGGAAAACGTAAAATATAGTAAGCCTACATAGTATTATTATGGGACGTGTCGGTATTGTATAGATATACCATCAAAATCGTCAGGTATTCGAATTTTGAAATAAGCTCATCACAGTATAAAAAGTATTGAATTATATGTCAAATTTTTTGCAATTGGCACTCTCACTCAGCGGACAACTTATACCGGTGAATCTATAGTAAATATTCCATAAAAATCTTTTTTTTATATATGAACTCAATAATATTTGAATTAGATACGATTATTTCGTTTTAATACATTATTATTTTTAAATATATTTTATAATTTACAACACAATGTAAATAAGCAGTCTGAAAGGAGTTAGACAAGGTTGTACACTGTGTCGTTACTATTCAGTGTTTATACGTTAGCTATATTTGATGAGCTCGGATGTACACTATTTCATGAGGTGTGACTTTTGTGCTAAGTAATATCGTCATCTTGGTGTTGGATTATTAGTTCTTCAAACCGCCCCGTTTAAAGTTATAGTTGTCAGTCTCTAGATCGGAGTATTTAAAATTTTGTGTAACCTAACTTGTATCTAACGTGGTCCTCTATCCCTCACCTTGTAGCGGTGCTACAAAAGCGATCTACGGGCTGCAGGTCTGGTATGGCGGGAGGAGTGAGACTTGGCGATGCCCCAATGCTAGGGCGTAACAGGGTGAAAGAAGAAGAATTATAACCTAATTGTCTAATTTACAATCATTAAAATTTTTGTAAAGTGCGTAAGTGAGAAATCATACAGGAGGCAGAATGGCTAGGCGTGAATTTGTTTATAAAGCATCGCTTAGCCCACACAAACAGCAGACGGGTCCGCATTGCCCATGTTAACATCGAAGTAGTAAAATGTTTGCATTTTTTATCTCGGAAAGTACATCGACAGCTTAATTTGTTTTACAATTTATCTGGAAACCTGCCACATCTTATCGATTGGTGAAATAATTAGTTCGACAGAATCAATAACAAAAAAATAGTAACTGTCCTAGATGACGTCGCTCCATAACAAAGTCTTCAGCAACGTATACTGCTCCCGCTCCGCTCCATACGTCCTGCCGACGTCTGTGGGCACTGCAGTATTAAATCACATTGTATTTTGATTGAGTGGCCATGCCGTTACACACGAGAAATCAAATTTGAATTTGTTACCAAAAATAAATCAAACCATATAAAAACTTTTAATATTATTAACCCAAATATCCGCACAAGCGCATATTTTTTATTGTTAATAAATAACAAAAGTCTGGAAGGTTTTGAAAGTGGTCGATCTTCTGCTAAAGGATGCTCTTTGTAGACGTGTTTTGCGTTATTGTTAGCGATCCTGGGAAACTGCTCGCTAACTATATTATATAATTATTTTAATTAATTTCTTAAGAAATCAACCAAGCCTTTGCCAAATTTCGTTTTTATATAAATATTCTCTATAGCAATTATTATCAAATTCATCTACAAAAAAAGTTCCACCGAATACCCATTTATTTATTTTCTTTTATCTCAGTCTTACATATTGAGAATATAATAAAAAATAAAATTGTAGACAAAATTATTACTTCTGTTAAAAATACCTTCCACTTTAGTTAGATATTTACAACGTAAAAACTTTTACTCAGGAAAAACATCAAAATTAAATTAAAACTTGTTAGCCTGCATCAGTCACAAATATTTGTAGAAGAAGTACAACAAAACTCTTATTAAATGTACAGAAAAATACTCAATATTGAGGCACTGGTCAAAAAAGATTCCCAGATACAGATAGCTTTTTTAATCTTATTCTGAATCTAATAAATATGATACCTAATAATATAGGTAAGTTAATATTTTTTTAAATACATTTTTGTCCAACAAAATAATTCATTTTTATGTGTGTGCACCGCTTGAAAGTTTGACTCGCGTGCCATCCATCGCCCTGCCGCGCCGCCTCCTATGCTATTTCCGCCTAGGTATTACAAATATTTTTATAGTTTTTTAAAAGAAAAATAACCCTTTGGTTGTACAATGATTGCATTGACAGAGTATGGAATCACAATAACAGAAAATCCGTTAAACAACGTCCTCAAATAAAAGAATCGATAATATTATAGGTAGTTAGAATGTATATATTAATTTATTGATTAGAATTTACGTTAAAGATACGACGTTCTTCATAAAATTCACAACTATTTTCTTCAATAGCTTCGTCGGCTGACTTTAAATAGATAATTTGGGGTATAATTAATTCACTGATGGGTCAAAGTAACCAATAAACCCATACACTACCTTCAATCAAACACTATCTCGACCAGCCACTTTGGGGGAACCCCCGATGAAAGTATAACATTTTGAGACAGGCTATCCGAAAGCTGTTCTTGAATGCTTTCTCGAGTGTTTTCCGGAACGGCGCTAAGTAAGAATGTACACGTTAACTTAAGTGTCTCAAGTTTACTTAAACCGACAAAGTTGTTTGAAACACCAATATTGACATAAGCGCTCAGGTAAGCAGGCTAACCATTCGCTTTAACAATAACTCAATCATACTCAACGCGAAAGTACGTGGGTTTACTTATAGTTAGAGCACATTTACGGGGCTTAAGAGTTTTTAGACTCGGCGACAAAATTGAATTGTTTTATCCGCGGAGTATGAATCTTGCCACACTAAACCGATTAACCTATTAACTAACATAACATTATAATATGACGTAATGTTAATATAGTACTAGATGTCTACGAGTATCATACATTAATATATTCTTAAGCTATCGATCAAGGCAATTATTAATTATTCAGTTATAATACTCTACACTACTGTGATTATACATCTATACTAATAATAAAATATAAGTCACTGTAATAATAAATGTCTGTCCGTTGTTCAGTTATACTCAACAACCACCACACTAATGCTTATGAAACTTTCACAATTCATAGATTAAGTACATTTTTTTAAGTTTTTTTTATTTAGTATCAGGTACTTTCGTCTCGATTATTGATTTATTCTCTAACAGAACATCTCGAAAATAACGCACTTGCAACAATATGAGGTGAGACGCAGGTAGAGAAGCGCGTGCTTAGAATTCGATAAAATGTTATACAATAGTACCTAATATATTATCTTTTATACACTGAGACTGTTATAATATACATATAGTTTATAGTAACGCCAAGTAATGCACGACAATTATAGCGTATTTGACTTAACCGGAAAACTTCATAATAAACAAAATATGTTCGATTTATTTTAAATGTTGTATTTGTATAAAAAAATCTGAATATCTCTTAATTTTACTATGTAGTGCTGATTTTCTTTACAAAAATATAAGTCAAGTACCTAATTTTCCAGATAAATATTTACATATTAATCAATTCGCACTAAGCATGCCAATTATTATCGCATTAGTTAATGTATGTAAATAAAATTATTAAGTATTTACGTTCAGCCATTGTACCTACAGGGTTTGATGGTCGAGAATTTAATGTATCGCTATTTTCGTGTCGTTAGTTAGAACTTTCATATTCATTGGGATAGCTGTCATCTAAAAAGATCGAAAAATAATCATAAATATTGGACAATTCTAATTTAGGATAATTTTGAACTACATATTATTCCATAGGAATTGCTCTGACTCTAGCAACCCAGGTTTTGCCTTTCGGAATCTTCAGAATCAATGTCTATCCACCAATGGTATATATTTATCTGACAAATTACATACTTTTTATACGATAAATTAATTACATAACTTAAAGGTCATCAAATGGCATTATGTATTGGTATAAATGAATCTTCTATTACATATCGGAAAATTTTACTAATAATTTATGATTAATAATAATTCGATATAGATACATACTCCTAATATATTATTAAAAATATTATAGATAAATCCAGCACATGTCTCTAAAAAATAATATAAAAGTATGTACATTTAGCAACAAACAGAATACGGTATATTTATGTATGCATATTTATAATATAAAGAGGTATATATAATATTTTATATAGCATTATGTCACCGTAATGGTCGCGACTTTGGCTTCAAAGATATCATCATCGATGAAGCTGGTTGGAACGAATGGACAGTCCATCATATGTTCCGCAGTTTAAATGACCATAGAAAGTATCTTCTTCATATTGTTTTTGGTCCTAGTAACTCCGGTTCGTATTCAATTCATTGTCCTCGGAACTGCGTGCCCTCAAGACTGTGTAGTTACATATCTCGCTCTACCTTGTCATTTTCATAAATACATTTTTTTTCAAATAGCACACAGGAGATGGCGTGTTTACAGGATGTGGCAATTTTTTCTAATGAAGAATAAAAATACAAATTATATTATATTCCAAAATTCTAACTAAAACAATTCTATATTATTTTTTAGTCAACGCAATTTCAATAATAATGGTAATATTTAGTATTAAAGGAGAGGTGACATAGTTAATTAAGCTCTCATGGATGGCACGAAGTGTTAATATTATTCAATTTTGAAATACCCAATACTTCACTTGAACTTTGCCCCAGAGCTCAAAGCGAAGATTTCACACGTAGGTGGGTGCCCCAACCACACCCCTTCATGTGTGTATTTGTACACTGTCGATATGTGTGTGTGCTGATGAAAGTACTTTGACTTAACTACACGGTGATTACCATTTATATTGGTCTCTTTTCCGACCATACACCGCCCTCCGTTCTTGGACTTTTAATGAATAGGGTTTACGCCGCTGTATATATTTTGCGACGCTTCAATCAACATCAAAAAGGGTAACTTTTTGGTCACCGCGTCCGGTGATACTCGACAATATTATCAAGGCATATGGCCACTCTATAAAATGAATATAAATCTATACTGTGGTAGTTTAAGAAAGTAATTTGTTTGAATGGTCTGGCGCAGAGGTCGTCGTGCCTACTAGTCAAATCGGGAAACTTGGAGGCTGTGGTCGAAATTCTCGGCATGTCAATGAGGCCTTTGACGGATTACTGTAAACACACATCCAGTACAAAATTATACCGTAGTTTTCGAACTTCAGAGAGAGTGGCGTGAAAAATGTTTAGGAATATACATATTAGACTCACTTTTTATTTATTTAGATACGGAAAAGATCTACCCGCGCAACAGTAATTATTTTCTCAAGGGAAATCAGGATTTTCGACTAATAAAAAAGTAAACCACCCAAAGAGCTTCAACTAAAACTAGAGCGAGTATTGTGACCTTTGTATTGCAGCAATTGTTAGCAGCAGATTAAGTTAAAATTAAGATAATTTAAGGTTTTTATTGTGATTTAATTTTCGTGGTAGATATATAAAAAAAAATATTAGGGTGTACGTTTATTAGTACATTGAAAAAAATATTTATACTTGAAGCAGTCGTTATTTTCACGGGCAGTTATTAATATTACAATCTGAATGATGTGGTCAAACATATTTCTGTTCCTGCTCAAAATGGTCAGTATATTTTGTATAGTGAAACAGTTTAACCTTTAACATGCGCAGATGCGGTTTTTTCTAATGCGCAGCAATTAGGCAGGGAAAGTGTGATTATTATTATGGTTACTATCCTGGACTGTATTTAAACTAACATTATTGCATTGCTGTCTCTCTTTCTCGGCGGTTCTCCGACGTTGTCTAGTTCTCTGTCAAAACTATGGAACTCAAGTTAATGTGGTATGTTTATAATTATCATTAATATAAAAATTTCATTTATTCACAACAAATAAAGTAGGTAATAAAATTATATTTTACAATAATAATATTTCATAAAAATTATTGATAATACTAAATTCTACAGATTTGGTTATTTAAGTTTTTCGTTTATAAAACAATCGTCAAGACTAGTTCTGTTGTAGTCGATTCAATAATTATTGTATTACAACCAAAATAGCTATCGGCTAAATTATTTAGCTAAAACAAGTAAATTTGCAAAAATTAAATACTATTATTAATCATATTGTTGGTATTTATAGACACTGTGAAATTTATTTCTTTACTTATATATATCCAAACTTTGACTATTATCATCTCTGAACTTAAATTAATACTTGAAAAGAGTACCAATATTAAAGAGAATTCGTTTTTAATACTTAAGCTTTACTTACTTCATGAATTTAAAAATATATAATATATGAGTACCTATTTTGGAGGTGAAAGGTGGGGGTAGGCTGTTAAGATCCTACATAAATATTGCACACTTTGTCAGTCAAATGTATTTGTTTTTATTGAATTAAAACTACAATGTGTAGATAGTGTTTGTTAATTTTTTAAATTCAATTAAACCCTAATCCAGGCCATAATAGATAATAGTCAAAGAAGATTTTATAGATATAAGAATATTTTTTATTGATTATGGTTTGGTTTAGGTATGGCTTAATGAATTTTAAATAACTATCTTACACAATCTGTAATATGTATGCTTAATTCAACGATAACAAATAAGTATGACTGAAAAGTGTGCACTATTTTTGTCGGATCTCCTATGCCCTATACTATATTATAGCATACCTAAACTATTATGGTTTGGTTTAGGCAGGGTTTAATTGAATTTTAAAAACTAACTAGTACCATCTGCAAATTGTATTATTAGTTCAATAAAAATAAATACGTTTGACTGACTAAGTTTAATTAATGTGCACTATTTATGTCGGATTAATTAAAAGAAAACTAGATCTTTATTTGTATCTGTTTTAATTTACCTTCTTCCAGTAACACTACAGCACAAATCGTGCCATGGCCTTACCAATTCTAATTCTCCATCATCACCAGCAGACTTCAACAAGTCCAGCCGCTTAGCAATTCTAATGCGCCCTGCACTCCAGCAATCCAGCAGCTCAGTGGTCTTCTCATCCGGGTATTTCGCATACGATGGCCATGTCATGTAAAAGACGTTGAATCTTCTGCCAGATAAAGCATTCAGGGATGTCCCCAGTGAACACAAATTTTATGGGAACTGGTTTACCCTACTAAGTGTGGTATAATAGGCTACGGATCTCGAGTGGCTACAAATATTAAATATCATTATGTTATTATCGGCTACGTCAGTGATGCCCAAGTTTTAGTCTATATCGAGCAAATTAACAATTTAAAAATTTTAGGCGAGCCACACCTAGGACGATGACCTTTTTTGTTGTTGAAGAAACGCATGTTTCTAAATCTTTTTTTCTCTGTAATTTGATATTTTCAGACATTGCTTCTATTCTACGGGTGATAGATATTCTATTCAACGATAATTGGACATCTTCAATAGCTGAAATAATTTCCTTCTTATTTTTAAATTCTTGAAACAATGTTTCTGATGCAACACGCATTGCTTCTTTAATTATGTTGCCGTCGTCAAAGGGTTTTTTGTGCATTAGAAGTATATGTGCAATCATAAATGAAGTAATTGTAGCAGCTCTTGATTTAGTTACGGACTTAATAAATATATATTGTTGGGCAACTAATATGGCTTTCAATAAATTCTTTCACTTTAGATTTTCTTAAACTGCTGTTAATAGGATATTGAGTACCATATTTTTTATGAACCGTTGTAAAATGTCGTTCTACGTTGCACTTTTTTCCAATAGCTACCTGTTGAACTGCAAATCAAACAAATATATGTTTGTTCTTAAAATAAATAAAAAAATATTTCTCTTCCCAATCTTCTTGAAAATTGTAAGTATATATCCGTTTTTTTATTTTTCTCTGACTCATATTCAGACATAATTATTAGGGTACCTGACTATATGATAAATATAATTGTCAAACTATCCTCGCCCATAGACTAATATACTATTTCTCTCGGCCTTTCGCCAGTGGTGTTTGCTGACGAGGTGTTGCCACAGTGAGTAGTAATTTTGCCAATTTTTGACATACACTGCGCGCTTAATACCTAATCTGAATACGCGAGCCGCGAGCCACATTAAGACGGTACGCGAGCAACATGTTGCTCGCGAACTACGAGTTGGGCACCGCTGGGCTACGTCCATAATATGCATTAAGTTTTTCATGTAACCATAACGCGGACAGTCGGTGCACTATATTTCACTTCGGTTTTATGGCCTGGCCATCATAAAGTACCTTGCTTCAAAACCTTCTCAATAGCGATGGCTTTTATATTTCTATCTTATTGTGTGTAGATGTCCATCCTTAAAAAAAATTCTGAAGCAAAGCTCAGTTTGATATACATACATTTTGTAATGGAAGAATGAAATAATGTAGTGGAGAATATTGAGAGTTTGTTTGAGAATTAGATGTCATAGTAGTCTCTTTTTTGATTCACTTTCATACTTTTAAACTTCATTTGGCACTTACCTATTATTTCTATACATTATTAATATATAGTTGTATACCTACTTGTATACCTGGTGAAGTAGATACTTTATAATTCCTTTTTATGTATATACATATAACATTAATACTTTGGACGCGGAAGACGCACACGGTGCGTAATGACCAGGCGGCCGATCGATGTAATTAACGTGCATTTTAAAGGGGGCAATTAAAATCTCATTATCTATTCAGCAGCGAAAGCGTTAATAATGCCAATATATTATACTAAAGAAGACAATTACTATCTTTGTAATGAATAATGTATTGTTATAGTATGTCATCATATTGTCAATATGTTAATAAAATATATTCGAGCCACAGTCATTTAACATCTCGAAAAAGTATGAGATACTAAATAAGCTCATGAAATATTCTCCATGATTTATTTTTCATTTAAAAGTTTCCACCCTGTAGTCTGTCTAAAGTAAACATGACGAAAGCTCTACATAAAATTAATCCGAGGGAAATTTCAATTGGATATCACCGGAGCGGGGCCTGAACGTTCCGTAAAAGCCTTAATAAAATATCGCCCTCCTCTTTCGCACTCTCGTTATCTGTTTTAAAGACAGGTGAAAAATGTGACACTTTGACTCGGTGTGTCTGGTGTCAGAGCTTTTAGCAGTAATGGACATATTGCGAGGAGAAAAGTTTTTCTTTCGTTGTCTGATATTTCTGGACCATTTTAAAACAGAGGACATTAATCTTGAGAAATATAAATATGTCAACTTGGAACCATTATTTGTTATTTTTGTTTGTACCTTTAACTTAAATTTGTGATCAGTTGTAGAAGTCCAACAATAAGATTAATGTTTATTTGGACGTTCCGCAACAAGGTTCATTTTACATGAAAATATTAAATTTATATACCTACCTATAGCCCATTACATCTTATCTCGATCAAATATATTGTTTTCTTCGTGTACCGTTTACCTTTTTAACAACGAATTAAGACTGTTTTTTTATGTTATGAGAGGCGTGGCGTATTGATAACTTTATACTCAAAGTTAAATTTGATGGCTTATTTTGATATTTTTATATCAGGTTCAGATCCAAGGGATTTTTTCTTGTTTCGATTAAGTAAATAGTTTCTCCTTATAATAATTTTCTTTTTACAAAATTATAATATTTTTGTGCTATTAGATAATATACTTAGACCTAGTATATAGTACCTATGTACGCAAAAGATGTAGTATTTTATATAAAATAATTTTAACTTTTAGTTTCAAAAACAAATAATCACTATATGACAAATGAAAATATCGTTACTATAATTCGCATCACACACATGAAAATATTTATAAATTTACTGTGAATCCTTAAAATAAAGGCAATTTTTTTTTTGCAGCATGAAAAAGATTTATTGAAATTTTTTAGAACAATTATGTTTATTGCCTTTCAAACTTTGTAGGAGGACTTTATAAAATCTCTTTCTGTTATTTTACATGAGGCATCTTCCTAAATTATAGATGCCAGCACAAAATCCATAATAATTAACAATAATTGAAATATTTTTACGTACATCGTTGGATGAGCTTTCTACCTAGCAAATAGGTATTACAGTTATAGTAGGTACGTTCGCCAACAATACGTGAATTACTAATAGGTCAAATTTTGTCTACCACAGTTTGGGAAATACTTTCCCACTGTATGAAAGCCTTTGCAAAAAAATATCAAATTTTGCAGTTTTTCCTCACTTTAATTTACCAAAAATATGTGTTATAATTATTAGCATGTTGAAAAATGTAAAACTATTTATTTAAAAGGAGATACACGATGTACAAACGTTGTTAAAATAATCGGATTAAATATTTTAGTTCTATAGCTATTTTTTTTTGTTCATTCATTTATATATAATATTTTTGAAACAGTCTACTTTAGTTTTTTTATTACTTATATAAACAAATTTATAAATCATTTTATTCATCAACAGTTCTACTAAATTATGATTTATACATTTATTTATATAAATGATAAATATTTGAAGTAGGTTGTTTCAAAGGACCTCCTTCTAAAAAATCAAATAGAAGTTAGAATAGTTCTGCATTCAGCTAACAGATAGCATCAGCTGAAACATATAGGTACATATGTCTTATAATATTATCTTATATTAAGAATCTTACCATATGAAAATTTGATAAAATTCCTGTCAAAAATAATTAACAAACCGATTTCCAAAGGTTACGAAATTTATTTCCGATATCAATTATAATTTATGATTTTCTTGACTATACAGCTATTAAAATTTCCATCACTTATATGTTTCGATAGGCACCTATTCTGTGTACATATATAATCATTATTACGTAAAACAAGCGGATGAGTAAATAATTAACACAAGTTTATTAGGGCGATACTGTAAAGTTATACTTGTATGTTAATTAAATCCGCTCGTGTTATTGACTTAATTAATTGATGCCGGATTATATCGCAGTAAATTATTAAAAGAAAACTCCATATAAAATGTTGGTTAGTGTTACTGAAACATAATTGATTTTACCACAGTATAAATATGTACATATTATGTACCCACGCTCATTTTATAATAGGTAAGTTATTGATTTTCCAATGAGTGGGTGTACATTTATTTTTGGTCGTGAACCGAATTGATATGAAAATATATATGTATTTTCATTATCGAATAAGAATTGATATATTTTATCACTTTAAAATTCTTACGAAAAATCATTATCCTGTAATTATGTGCTAAAAGTTCTTTTAACATCTAGTTGTATAGTAGTGTATTTAGCTTATGTACTAAATCATCAAGAAGATATGTATTTTCAACAAAAATAGCTACTTACTACTAAGTAGGTACCGATACTATAGTTGTTTGATAATTTAAATTGACTGTAATATAATCATCTCAGTATATTTAAACATTAATACAATACACAAAAAATATATTTTTATATACATAAACCACTGAACCTGACCGTCTGACCCTCCGCTCGCCTGATGACCCTTCTGCCATAGGAAATATAGAAGCGGTATGTCTGCGCAGAGGATATGGGGAAACGCAACCACCTGATGGCATAATGGGCGGGCAGTCTTGACGGCTCTCATATTGCGATTAGCTAAGGCTGTACCCACACAATATGTTACCGCATAAACGCGTCAGCTTGCAGCAACCTGCGTCAACTTCTGATAAATCGTGGTAATCTGCGGTATCTAGCCCTGATCACCGCTATATTATTGCAAGTTACCACAATTTACCGCAACCTGCCGCGTTTACGCAGTAATAATGAATTGTGGCCAAATCAAAGAATTTTGACTATAAATAGAAGGAGCTGTTATACGTTATTTCTGTATTAAACCAATTTTATAGGAATTTAAAAAATAAACAATAATGCCGAAATGTAATAATATTATTGGCTCCTTATCTGCTCACCGTTGCGGATTGTCTTTTATGCGCCCTGCAATTGGCGAATAAATGTCATAGCAGTAGTGTAAAGTTCTCTGCATATGAAAATGCAATGTGAAATCACTTGCAGCTAACTTAGTGGGAGAGTGATACATGTTTGCTTCAATTTCATACATTTAGGCTCAATCTGTATAGAAAGAGATTTTCTACATCTTTGGGCCGGACAGAATATATTTCAATCACACTACTATAAATAAAAACTGTTAGAAATATTGGATGCCTAAGTTAAGTATATTTGAACTTTTACGATAGATAATATTTTGCAGGTAGATTACCATTTTATATTATGTTTATTAATGGATGCATTATTTTTTCCGTGATATTTATAATATTTCAAATGGGATAAATTAATATCCCCTCATCTCATTAAATATATTATGAAATCCTTTAACTCTTGGAGGAGAAAGTTGTATCACGTTTCATCAAGTTCCGGCAAAGTTGAAAGTATCATGCCTGTTTATTTGCAAAATTAATGTTCATAAAATCCCAAACTCAAAGTCTTCCGTTTGAACAGTTCCTTCAATTTTGGGCAAGTTTTCGCCGTAACGATAAACCCTTCAAGTTCTTAACGCAATGAAGCACGTACGCTTGTAGGGAAAAACAATTTTCATTGAGTATCAACAGTAAATATAAAATAATGACTGAAATAACTGTAACGCGTGTTTTCTATAAATGGCACCATAGTACGAGTACCTACTTATTCTGGCACCCACTTGAATCAATCTGAATTTTCTATACACACATATTTTTCTTAAAAAGAATCTAAAGCCCTTTTTCGGTTATTATTGATATATTATATTCAACGCCAATCTAAATATGCCGGTCTATTCTATACACAAGGCAACTATCGACAGCTAAAGTGATAAAGTGATAGTATTTATTACATATTTTGTATTGATGTATTATAATTGTTGCAATAAGTTAGCCGTCTTAACAGTCAAAACTGTCTATCTTGCTCTAAATTTTATCACAGCCAAGAGAGGTGCTGTTAAAATATAGCACTTATTGTAACAATTACAACCAACTTATTGTAATTGTTACAATAAGTCCTAATACTTTGATACAAACATACCCTAGTTAGCCGTCGTATTTATCACTATCACTTTAGCGGTTGATAAGTATAGAATAAACCCAATGATCATAATAAGCGACATTTAATTTTAATTTGCATACATATTTAGGTATTAGTCGATACCTACTGCAAGTTATAGATCAGTTCACCTAACAGTTCCGGACACACAATCTCCCATCTGTGATTAATCAATGTCATAATAATTATTATTTATAATATTATAATAAATTGTATTTGTCTTCGAAATATTGATAGGTCGAGCGCTATTTTATAAGCTATTTTATTGTTTATTTATATTTTATAAATACGTGGAGTTGTTCATTGTGCAATATGAAAAACGATATTTTTTATTTGTCAATATAGTCCCCTGACAGCTAAATGCACATGTTCCACTACTCATTTAAGGACATCAACCATTGTAAAGCTTATCAGCCGTAAACTGATTAATGCAGGCTCCGCTCGACAAGTATGTATGTTCAATAAAGATTTTTACATTCTTCAATCCCACGTATTTATCCATTGAAAAAATAAATGTTTATTAATTTTATAGTTTGAAGAAGCAGACTCCGCATAAACTACCACCATACGTTTATCGACCTAAATCGGCTTCTTCCTTTCTTTGTAAGACATTCTATTGCTGAACAGTATTGCAAATCGAACATTATCTGTATATGGTTAAACGGGGATCCGCTTGCCATGGTGTTACTCCGAATTTCATAATCGCACTGAGCTGAAACTACGCAATATAGGTACAGCTCCGTAAAATAAATTCTAATACGTACAGACTTATTTCAATACGCCCATTATTTTCTTTTATTCTGAGGTACATGTAAATAATGCACGCCCTGCGCATATATAAGCATGGATTGCAACCAAAAGCACATAAGAAAAAAACATTTTCACAGATAATAAATAGGTATATCCAACGTTAATCAAATGGCATCACGTGATCAATCAGAAATCCAAAAAAATATTTGTACGTTGATTACACGCCTACGCTTTGCCGCTGCAATCTGATCGTAGTATATACATATTCTTTATCATTACAATATGTAGAATAATGTGCAAAAATATTATATTTATCGCTTATAGATATTATTACCCGTATGTTTATTATTGTAATAACAATATGAATTTCTTTCTAAAGAAACAAGTAGGTATATTTTTAGTAATATTAACTTTGGTGTAGGTACTATAAAAGTTCTAAAAATACTGGTTACGCATTTCATAGTAGACTGTAATTTTGTTACGGAATGATTGTCATGGTGGATGTGGATGCTGGGAGGCGGTTACACGTAGGATGCCAGGCACTGACCTTTTATGATGTTCAGCGGTCTGGCTAAAACTGGTCCCTGGTGCATGCCTTCACGTCCCAGTAGGCATTCGCAGTATTACGGTATTCACGGTACAATTTTGATCAATGATATGATAAATGAGGAAGACACCCTATGCCGGTAACATGGACACAAGTGGTTTTATTACCGAAGTTTTCACGGAGACTGGAATAGAATTATGGTTTCCACGACGGTTGCACTGTACACGCTCGTGGTCTGCACTTTGAATCAGTCTGTATGCTTGGAATTACTCGTTAAACGACGGTCTAGCTGTAACAAGCCTATATGCGCTCATTGTCATGAGATCACTGCATGTTCTACAATCACGGTCGACTGAAAACCCGTAACTACTGGTCGCCTGGACTTGCGACAATAACTGGGGATTTGAGGTAGGACGGATGAAAGCGACCATAATTGGCCCAACTAAAATACTAAATAATTTTCTTCCTAAATAATAGAATGTGTCTACATATTTATTAATTTCAATTTGTTCGGATAACTATTATAAGTAGTCACTATCACAAAAACTTTTCGTAAGATTGTATATAAACAATATTTATATCTCATAATTGATAGTCTCACCTCGCACATTATCCATATACAACATAAATGATTATTTAAAACCTAGTTTAAGGTTTATAAGGCTCTCTGGGTGGTGACCAAGATCGACATTGGACTTTAAATCAAATAAAAAAATAACTTTAAAATACTGTAAAACACTATAATAGAGTATAAGAATTTGGCATAAATTAAAAAGGTACCAACCTAATAATTTTTCAACAAATGGTCTGATATTTAAATTTGCTTGACTTATTTATTCCTGCTCAAATTTATATTCGTAATTTAGGGCCTCGTGTCAAACAAGAATATTAAACCATGTATCAAAACTTTTTAATTAAGTTTCAAAAGTTTTCACTGTCTAACGAAGTCTTACGTACTGAATAAATGAATCTTGATTTTTAGCATATATTTAAACGGTTTTTGGTTATAATAACAATATCACCTTTTCCCGAAATTATGTTATATTTTATAAGTTATTGTATTATGTATGTTTATAACATTTGATAAAATCAAGCAGTAGGCAATATTATAACTTAGAGGGGATAAAATAAAACCATTTTTCTTAATATTTATATTGAATATCATTTTACTGTCATAAATCTTATACTTATTAAATATAACAATAATTCATTAATATTATAATATACACAATGAACATACAAATAAAATTCATACATTACACTTTCATTTTTAAATAAATTAAATGTTATCTAATTATAATGTATAATTCTTCCAAAATAAATTAGTTACCTAATAATTCGATGGTAAACAAAAAACAAACGAATAGTTACCTAGTTTAATGATAAATTACATAACATCTGTCATAATTCGTGGTATCTATATAATAATATTTATTCTAACGAAAAATAATTTTAGATGTTCAGTATCAAATAAGTAGATATTTGTATATACTCAGAAATGTCATGTTGTCACATAGTGGTATGCTTTCGCATAATAACTTTATAATAGTATTACGAAAAATTGTAGCTGTGATCAATTAATAGCACGATAAGTAATTAAAATTTATAAATCACTCGATCGTTGGGATTCTTCCTGTTTTTGCTTCTTTTTTGAGACCTTTTCTTTTTTCTCTTTTTCAGGTCGTTGTTTCTTAATTTCGATTTTACATATGATATTCCCTTCTTCGTTTGTAAAATTTCTTACTACATCCAAATTTACTTTCACGCATCGGGCATTTTCAAAAGCGTCGTCCACATCTTCGCTATTATTCAAACAGTTGACTTTTTTAAATCCCACATACTTTTTGTCGTCTTCGGGATTGATTATTTTAAAATTGAATGAAAAATTTCGAGCTTTTATATCAGGTCCAAGGTATTGTATTGCCCAGTGAACTGCGCTCCGTGTTTTAAGATGGTGATACCAAAAGACTTCGCCGAAAGCTTGCACGAGACGAGTGAAAGCTCCCTGGGCATCATTAAACTTTTTGTATAGCAGATTTGTATTTTTATGCATGATAATTTCACCAGAATGACCTAATTTTACGTGATGTGGTAGATCATTTCTTCTTCCAATCCATTGGCACTGATTCCCCAATTTGCAAATATACATTCGGTTACCGCATCGTTGCTCGTGGTCGTTCAGTTCGAAGTAGGAAAACATGCCTGAAAATATTACAAAATTTTAGTACAGAACTTTTTTTTCATTTTCAAGACAATTTGATGTTGTATAACACTATATTTATTCTGCTATATAGGTACTATCTTGTAATATAATAATAACTACTGATTGGCATTTTATCGATTAGTAAGCAATCTAAAACAATAATAACGTGTCCGTGAAACCTATTTATAAAGATAAGATATTAATAAAAATGTGTATAAATGTACTGTATGTAGGTATTTACAACTGATATGAATTGTATTATCATTATCAAAACGTAATAATTTTATATTTATTTATTAATCACACCTACATTAATTTGTGAGAAAATGTTTTACTTATCTAGTTTCAAAGTTCGTTCATTACTAATTAAATTCTTTTATTCAATTGAGTAGTAAGATTAACTAATTAAATGTGATATTTTGAATGAATCCATTTTTTTAAATATTAGATAATACATAGTTAGATTTATATAAAAGAGAGTTTCTAATTGAAGTTTCTTGAATGCGACCTTAATAAGTTACATCCAAGATGAAAAGACTTCCGACTGTTAGTGTAGCTACGAATTCAATAAAAAAACCATAATTTCCACAAATATTTCTTTCAATCATAATATTAAATGTTTAATATTAAAATTATATTTATTATATATCTGAAATCTTAAATTATATTGGCAGAAAAATTAATGATAAGTATACATAAAATTAAAATGAATGAAAATCATGATCGTATCGAAAATATATAAGATCTTTACATGGGTAGCTACCATTTTTTGGGCATTTTGCAACCTGGTTTTGGTGTTTTTATCATCACATATAATAATAATTATTAAATAATGTACATTAAATATTATGTTGAACTATTTGACATAGGTTATTGATAGTAGAATTTGAAAAATACTTTAAATCTAATTAATATTTTTGTTATCTTCTGGAAATAGATCACAATGCGACACTTTTACTAAGAAACACATGTTGGATTCGTAGAATACTTATTCATCATAACATGAGAACAGTGTTCTTGCACTGAGATAAAGATAATTTTTATTTACTTTCATTTTATTTAAATTGAATCATTTCATTGTATAACCAGTGAAGGTTTAGTAGTAATCTAATTTAATAAATAATTAATATTGGTGTATTCTATCCACTTAGGGTTAGCAATCTCGTATTCTTTGTCGATTTATTGAAATTCCCTAATTCATACGAGCAACCCTTGTAGTTCAGTGCGTAAGGCACTGGCTTTTCGTCCAGTGGTTCGGGTTCGATTCCTGGTGAGATCACAATATATTTATGTGATTTTCTTTAAACCTGAGTATTTGTGATTGTTTCACTTATATTACCACACTACTGTCATTGAGCCTCATGGCCATATATAGAGCTAAAAATAATATATATAATATATATGTGTATATATAGATATATATTATACCTAGTACAGTAAATAAGTCGGTTTAAGATATGTAATCTCATTGTTTTAGCACTGATGTTATTCCTCTGGTATTTTTAAATCGAGGTTTTTAATAAATTGATTTGAGTAATTTAACAAGAAAAATTGGCTTTATCTACATTTATCGATGTATACCTACGCATATCTTATCAATTGCATATCGCACATTTCGCAGTCTTAACTGCTAATTTCAATTTAAAATGTGAATTTAAAAATACGTTTTCATAGAATCTTTATATTTTTTTGGAATCAAATAAGAAGTTATTTCATTAAATGGCCTAAGACGACGACCACCATATAACCGGTTCAATACAACCCTGCCCTATAAGTAGAGACGTCAAAGAACTATCAATACTTTTTGAACAATACTTTGGATTCAATACTTCCTTCGATACAATACCGACACCAAATATTGATACATTTTCTTTCGATATGTCGTCCCTACCTACAAGTTGCAGCTATGGCCCTAAAGGTGTAAGTACGGTCTCACATAGAAAATCATCTCGACTAGGATTCAGTCATAAATCAAAACTGGGCGCAATGTTGCAAGCTCTTCCACGCGCGCATGCGAGACACTGCCGGGACAGTGTCGTCACGCAGTTAGCTGAAACGAATGATAAAGCAGCTTCTGCATATGCGCCAATACGACATTTTACTATTCTATCCGCGTCCAAATATCGAGTAAAATTTGTTATACGAGACAAAGAAGTTTTTCTTTACCTAACACGTCGCACCGGCGCCATGTGCGGTAGTACATTAAGTCATAATATTATGTGTTTTGTGAATGATAACAATATCACATCAACAAATTCGACGTTTTGCAGTCGAGACGAGATTCAATGTGCGAGCGGACTAAAGTTTTGTTATAATTCCATATGGACACAGCTATTGTTTTACTCAGATGGAAGTGGTTTAGAGATTCGGTTATATACATATGAAAAGACTATGCAATTTTTAACACCGTGGTGTACAAATCCAAAAAAAAAAATGGTTGTCGGCGTGTAACATAATAATATGTAGTTAACTGTATGCTTGTTCAACTCACCCCTACACCCTGCTTCTGCATTACAACAAGGATATTTCACTTTGGTTGCCATATTTTCTAAGTTTAGATTTCTTGTTCTTGTTATACCTTTACCACATCTAATGCATACTGTAGACTTATCTGCACATTTTTCGCAAATACTGTGTCCTGAAAAAAAGTAGAATCTAATTTCAGAATTTTAAATCAGAAAAGATAAATTAGTTCGATTCAAGACGGAGAGAGAGATTCAAGAAAAAACAGTAAGGCGTCGTCCATAAATGACGTCACATGTACAACTTTCCCTCTCCCCCAATCGTCACACTACGTCACAAAATATTTTACCCAATGATCGATTTCAGTCAAATATTTTGATGTATTATGTTATTCTCAAATAAAAATAATATCTTATAATTTTGCTGTTTTAGTGATGTTCTGCAATATAACCCTCCCCATCACCTTCGACAGAAATCATACCATTAAATCAGACCTCTCCACTTAGGGTGTAACGTCTTATTATATGAACGGCCCCTAATTACATGAAGAAGATAATATTTCCCGGTTGAACAGCTTGAGAGTCTGGTTACATGGAACTATTGTATCCAAAGTTCCAGTAGATCACTGATCTTCGGAATATAAAAATACCGTAAATCATTTATGAACGAACCCTAACACATTGTATAAGTAACAAAATATTTCAAATATGAGTTAAAATAGTTCTGCATTCAGCTGATGTAATGTTTCTACCTATTCTGTGTAATTTTTCATGCTATGGTGGGAACGCCTTGAAGTTGGAATTTGCAATGTTTGCTCATGTTAGTGAATTTATTTGAATATGTATATGAATAATTCATTCAATTCAATTATTATAATTACATTTTAGTTTAGTATATTGGTAGGGATAAAAAATCAATTTACCGGTTAATTTAATGTCGTCAAGTCAGATACCTTCACAGATGTAAAAACGTATAAAATATAATAAAATAATGGGTAGTTGAATTTTTCACCTACCGGAAACACATTGCACTATCGGGGGTTGCATATAAACCATACACGCAACGCATTTCATTTCCATTAATAAAACAGCATTGTTCCTGAGGTCATCTGTGCTCACAGTCCCTTTATCTTTCCACACCATTTTGTCAACCTGCCGCAAACACGCGACCAGATACCAGGCACACAAATACACTTACTGAAAAAATTATCGAATGTCAGATAGGATTTTAAGTGAAGTTTTCCAATATGTCTTTATCTGATCAAAACGATCTCTTGATAGCGATAGTGATAAAAATTTATCTTGGCTCAATAATTTCTTAAAACAATGGCGATATCAGAAACGGTTGGTAATTCGAAAACAATACGATTGATAATTTAGTGGATACTTTACTACAGTGACGTCCCGTGGGTTAGGCAGGTAATATGCTGCTTAGGAGTGGGAAATTAAGAATGAAAAGAGAAAGTTTTAAATGTAGGCTCCGTACAAATAAGATTTTCTTCGCCTGTGGTGCTAGTTTAGTGTGGTGAGCAAATTAAACAGTTTGCTCACTCTAAATGCCAATCGAGGTGTAGGTACATAATTTTCTTCATACCGATACCCCCCCCCCCCCAGTTCAATAAGGGAACAACTCATAAAACCTTGTTCCAAGATAATGGGCGTTTGAATTTTTTGCAGTAATTCTCATTTTAATTTTAAAGTCTTGATTTCGATGAAAATGTATGTTTTTTATATTTAATTTAGTGGAATTCATCAATGCACAATGAAATTGTACATTTTAATAAGGAATTAACCAATAAATTTGATTATATAACGGAATTACTGATTAATCTCAGAAAGGGTAATTCGATTTTATGACACATTGAAGAAATTTTTGATTATTTTTTTTTTGCTGAATTATAAAAAGAAGACCTTTCTACATCGAATGGCATTCTTAACTCAAAACCATTAAATGTTGAGTTGTTCCCCTATTGAACTGTGGTATCAATACGCAATTTGTCTCCTCGAGATAGTGGACAAGAAATCGGTCTTAATGTAAAAATGTATATTTTTAAAACTACATGCATTTTTCTTAGAAAGAATAATAAATATTTATCTCAGAAATCCTCAATATGTAGCTTACAACTATGTTTTAGTTGATTTCTCAAGAATCACTATTTTGTGGTTACATTTTGATACGTAAACATCGAAATAATGGTTACATTGAATGAAATAAAATTTGATACTAATATGGCGGCGTTTTGAGCCTGTGTAAGGGCGACACTGCCTATGGACGTCACTGCGTTACCAAAAATTATTATTCATGTAGATCGTGATTAGGATAGGTAAGCAGCTAGCTATATGAATCAAACCCTATCACAGCGGTTTGCAAACTTTATGTTACTACGCTCTCTATAATGTAATCCAAATCTTCGCACATACCCCCATACAAAAATACAGACGTTTTTAAATGGTAAAAAATGTATTAATCCAAAAAATTATAGAAAAAACGTTATTGACAAAATAATAACAAGGTTTTACTATATTTATATATTAATTTAACAAATAATTTGTTTTTAATGCAATGGATGTGCTTGTCTATTAGGTAGCACAAAGTTTATCGAATATATATTGTGTCATTAGGAGAGTGCTACTCGTATATCTTTTCTACTACTAAACGGGCTCGATATTTGGATTTCATTTGAGGATATGCAGAAAATCCCGTTTCGCATAAATATGATGTTAAGAATGGCAGCAGTAGATACTTACATTGCTTTGCTTCATATATTATTAGTAAGTATTATATTCTTAACTTTATTCAACCAAAATTGAACTAGGGTTTCACTCTGAAATTTTGGTTTCAACAAAGTATGTAATGATCATTCTATCAATTTTTCATTTTCAATAGTAGTTAATCCAAATCTTCTGTATCCACGCGAACTTTGTAAAATGAAGATATTCGAAAAATAATGTGAAAAGTGCATTAGCAAACCATCCAAGTGTAAATAGATTTTATATTTAACTCTTGCACAGAAATCATTCAAAAGTGGAAATGTTTGTTATTTACTTTGTCATTTTGATTTCCATAATATTATTTCATTTTTTATGAATACTTTAACTTTGTCTTTTTGAATCAGTGAATACATTACCTAATGATTGTGGTCATTGCATTGATTTATTCAAAACACTCAATTTTCCAAAAAAAAAATCAACCAAACAGGTAAATTTAACAATAAAGTTATCGTTCCTAAGCAAATTTCTGCTTCGTTATGATTTTCATCAAGAAAAATTCCAATCTCTTCCTTGAGTTCAAACACCCTTTGAATCATTTTTGCACGAGATAGTCAGCACACTTCACAGTAGGTAGTATAGAAGTGTGGTATAATGAGCTTCTATATTTTCACACAGCTTTGTAAACAACCTAACTTTTAAAGGACTATTTTTTTATATTTAGTTTATAACTAGCGACCGTTTTATGAACTCTGACAAAGTACAAACCGGCGGTTACATTTCAGTTAAACTTTTCTCGCCTCCCAGTTTGAAAATCGCTGCCCTATCATTAATTAATTCGTATTATGCCATTGACCTGCCATCGCAACGTTTTAATTAGTCTCAAGCTCATATACATCTGGGTCTGTTGATGCAAATTTATTTCTTTCATAAACAGATGAATACATATTAATGTGAATGTGGTTGAAAAATAACCTCTACGTGCATTGCAGCAAAGGTGACTATTGCAAATCCACATACCTACATGCTTTAACCTAATTTTCCAAATGTCCATAATAAAGTGAATACGATCCTACTGCGGTTACCCAGCGGCAGAATACGAACCATGCAAATTAATGAGTACCTAGTTATATTATTTTAGAAGTGTTTAAGGATATTACATTATTTACTCTAGTAATAAAACAAATAAAATCGTTTATTCGAAAAACAACTTTTTTTCTTTCAAATGCTTTAGTGCACTCCAATCCAAACAATGTTGGAAACCACCGGGCACCACTAAACATTACGTACCTACTACAATATATCAATAATGGTGTTAATTCAAATACTTACCATTTATTTAATAAATCTGAATTTTATAATAGATTAATAATAACACTGAATTAAATACTACAAACTTGTCAAGTATAAATTTTATTCACCCGGGCAGTGAATGATGTGAGCTCCACACCGAGACCAACTTTTTTCCAGGACTTTTTTCAGATATGTGTGTTTCTGAAGTTTTTGTATTATATTACCTAGGATAAATTGTGTTATTTTATCTTTCAACCGCCACATTGTCTTTCCGCCAAGAAAATAAATAGATTGATAATTCCATTAATTTATTTTTTGACTATTTCGGCTTTTACACTATTATAAAGATTAGAATGTATAGATTGTTCTTGCTCTAGATTTTAGCGCTTCCTCCCCCAAACCAAAGCGAATATTCGCAGCGAATTCGCAACGCCCTCGCTATCGCTGTCGCTACCGCTTGGATTTGATGCGAATTTCGCGTTTGGCCCCACACCAAAGCGTCAGCGACGCAGCCATAGACTAAATAATTTTATTTACGCGCCAGATTTAAAATTGTAAATATTATTAATATTTTACGCCAATTATTCTATAATTTTTATGAATTGAATATAAAAAATACACGTACACTATAGCGCTTTCAGAATTGCTACAACTTTTACCCACTTTGCGTAAAGTGTATTTTAATTATCTGAAACAAGGTGGCAGCATTGGATGCAGCCATAGACTAAATACATATACGAATGTCAAAGTGACAGTTGTGTGTTGACAAAATGTACACGTCTTCTGAATGCTTATTACACGCTGAAGATATAATGAGATGGCGTGCGACAAATTACATCGACATTTAATATAACCTTACTTTATGACAGGGCAAGATTGCCATGGCTCATAGGTAAGATAGATTTACTCAGTTTCATAACTGCACATATTATAAATAAGCATTTACCATGAAGGGTTAACAGGATTTGAAGGTAATATGCTATTGAAATAACATGTCTCCGTTATTTGAATTGTAGGTTTTGACTATTTTGCGTTTCTACGCAGAGGGAGCGTACCAAAAACGGGTAGGCCAAGTCTTCTGCGCAATGAGCCAGACATCAGTAAGCAGATGCATAGGAAACGTGTCCGATGCTATAATAGCAGTGCTTAGTAATACTTACATACAGTCGCCATACAGCGCTGACAGTCTTTAGTGTTGTGTTGATACCCTCTGATCAATTTATACAATATTACAATGTACATGTCATGTAACTAGAGTAACTGCGCATAGACACAACAAGTAAATTACCTACTCAATAAGAATTTAACGGGAATATTATTTTGTGTCGGTAAAAATATTTTTTAATTTCAGACTTCAAGAAAGGGCAGGTTTCCCGAAAATCATTGGGTGCATTAACTGCACCCATGTGCGAATATACCCGTCATACTTGGAGACTTTCAAAAATGAGCGCAGAAAATTTTCTGTAAATGTGAAATTCGTAATAAATATCATAACATGACATTTATTTTTATGCAGGTATCTGACATGTCTGACATGGACATTCTGGCAGTGAGTGCCAGATTTCCTTTGAGTGTTTATGACCAATTCATATTTAGTGGATCGTTGGTAAAAACTGAAATGAAACATCTACAGAACGACAAGAATTGGGAATTTTGTTTTATTAGGGAAGTATGTTAAACTTTACTTTACTATGGCAGTACCAGTAACAAATATTTTTGTTTGGTTTATATTCATCCGTATTTTGTACAGGTACTTCAAAGGAATCAAAATTTTGCATAGGTATGAATATGATATTTAATGAAACAGTTTTTTAATTATTTAAATCCTGATTTCTAATATTTTTACAACTTTCAGTCGAAAACATATTCAAATTAACAGACTGTGTATATTGAAATCATTCTAGTGCCACCATAGGCCAGCCAGACTCACTACACGGCTGCCCGCTGTTTGACCAGGGATGTGATTGAGTGTTTTTGGATAATGGACCACACCAGATCGCATAGCTACAGCAACAAGTGCAAGACCAACCGTGGCTATACATACAGTATACATGTATATATTAAATATAATTTATGTATATTTATTTATGGCTTATACACTGAAACAAAATATGTCACTTAACTGTACTTGAATTTTTTGCAGGATCATTCAATAAAAAATACTTGGTTTAGGTTAAGAAAGTTTTAATAATCATTTTTGCACAGAATACAAGAAAAATATTTATATAATTATTAGAATTACAATGAGCTTTAAAAGTAACACGATATTGTAATAAAATGGACAAATATGAAAAAAAATAACAATAAATTGTATATAGATAGGTGACAGGGTTCAGATGATTCTGGCAGTGCAGGCGACTCATTTAGGTGTCAGTATTGTTACTTTCAAATGACAATAACACCGTTCCAATGTGATTCGGTCGTGCCAGAAGACTCTGTCCTTCCTCTATTTAGTAACCGGGCGTTTTACAACTTTAAATGAAAATTAAGTGGGTATATAGATAGTATATTTTTTCTAGTATAATATTATTTAATTAGGTGACTTTTTATTTCTTTATTACTTGAAATGGTGTTTATATGGTAGATGGATTATAATGGTTTTGAAATATAGTTATTTTTGTTAATGAGTCATTTACCTTGACAGCTGTTTCGGCACATAAACTCATTTTCGGAACATTCAACAATAATTTGTGATTATAAAAGAGCTACAGGTCACGTAGCAAATTAAATACGCTTAGTTAAATAATAAATACATACCAAATATTTTACAAAATACACCACATACATCCATCGAATATGGTATATAAAATACAGATTCAAGTATCAAATAATTCTTGGATAAATAGATGTTTATGTAAGTATATGTTTTTTTAAATACTTACATAATACTGTGTTGTATAACATTTAAATTTATATTTTTGATTTTGATTTACATACTTAAATGTACCTACATAAATTTGTAATGTACAGTAGGTACTTAATTACATTTTTAACATTAGGAAATTACCATTATTCGATTCTATCCACCCGCCATGTCTATAATCACCCCAACGCTGGATAGAAAGAGACATCACACAAAATTGGCTGTTTGATAATAAATGGTAGTTGAAAAATATTTTAGAGTATGATTATGTCCATAGAAACAGGTTTTAAGTCATTCATATTTGTCCGAATAATGTGTAGCAGAAAAATAGAAATTTTAAAAAGGGTCTATTCAGTATTCACCCCATTCTACGGCAAACATTTTTCTTAATAAAAATAGGTACATCAATAGAGGAATCATAAAATGGACCTTGGCCCTCGCCCACGCCTTATTCATCCTTGTATATTATATTATCACACTTAATGTTTTGGAAAATTCATTAACATTGTGCACAAATGCCACTTTTGTTGATTGACACTTCACTTAGTTGATCTCTTTGTTCACGTGAAGTACAATAAAAGTATGTAGCAGCGAAGAACTAGAGACCGAAAATAGTAGAAGGAGCTAGAAGAGGCTTTCATCTAGCAGTGGAATGACCCCGACTGATGTTGATGATGAAATATTATTTTATTCCTGTTAATGCCGGGGATTTCATTTTTAATTTCTTCTGGTGCTTTGTACCTACGTTGAAAGGTTGAAGATCTTTGCTAAAATTAAATTCATCACAAAGCATTAGTATATCTCCAACATCATTCAGGTAGGTATCCATGATGATAATATAATATTATGTACTTAGAGGAGGTACCTGACCTTTATATTTACATGCACATAAAATTATTAATCTTATTGCCTAATGCAGACCAAGATATACCTACCTACATAATATTACATGAACAGAAGTTTAAGAACATCTCAATTAAGTTTAAAATGTTTGTAGGTAGGTATACAAATTAATGTGAAACAGAAAACATTGGTTATGTTAGGTAGGTACATGGAACATGTAGATATTATCTTGGTTCGCGGTCGGCACTGGGCAAAACCAGTTTATTAGCTCAATATACCTATACATAATGAAGGAAATATATACCTAGTAGGTATATAGGTACATAATATCGTTTTTGTGATTGAGGTCTCTTGAGATCAAAAAACAAACAACCTAGGTACCTATGTCCTACTGTAAATAACCCGATAGTAAGTAGTATGTAAGGTTTTTGGTCTAAAACCTTACAAAATACCACAATGACGACATGGAGTACCTACTTATCTACCTATATGTATATTATATCTTTAGCTACAATAGAAATGCTATGCTGCATAATGTTAGATGCAAAAAAATAATCTTAAAGACTACCTATCTAACCTAAAAAAATATTATCAACGAATATAAAATGGGTATTTACGTGACCGATACCGAATATGATTGAAGTAGGTATTGTAAATGATACCTAATTATAACATTATTGATATGACTGCTCGAAAGTCGAAACCAAAACGTCAAACGATCGCAATAAGTTAGAACTGTCAGTGCCCTAACAATCAAAGTTATAAAGTTTCTGTTATTAAAGGCTGTGCATGACGCAAATTAATAATATGTATTTTTTAAATATCGGGACCTTAGATTAAAGTTATTTATTTATAATAGCGTATTCATCCTGTCAAAAAACTTTACATACTTTGGTTAGACAAAGATAAAAGATATTATTATGACGACCTTCATACCATTTTCAACAATTTCCCTGCCAATTTCATCCCATATCTTATCTTTCTTTCTCATGTTTTGTAGTCACTGTCAGAGAAATTATAAAGGATTGGATATTTCCGGACCAACTCGATCAGCTGCTCAATGTCTTCGCCATTTTGATTTTACTAATTCCCTTGGCGAAATTGTCCGCCGCGAATAAATTCGCTGTCGACAGAGTTCCCGAAAATCGCAGCGAATATTCGCTGCAAATTCGCACTCAAGACGCAAGGCGGTCGCGCAAGCGTGCTCTGTCCCGTAAGCCAATACGAGCTTGATTGGCGAATAATTCGCTGCGAATATTCGCCGCGAATATTCGCTTTGGTTTGGGGGAGGCTTAAAACGGTAAGAAATAGTCACGTAGAGTCTAGTAGAAATAGATAGTATTTCAAACCCCACCGAAAAATGTTGCAATTTCTGCCAAATCAGGAGTTACCATCTCCAATAAAAAAATAACAAATATAATTGACAAAACAATAATATGTAATAAGATGTAGGTATCTAATATACGTACCTACATATCATGGCTTTATTCAAAACTTTCGAACAAAGAGGTTTAATATAATAGGTAATAGGTATTATAAAAAATGATCTTTGTAGGTGAAACATAAATATTTTTCTTACAAAGCTTACAAACTATTTAGATGTTGACCACTAACTTTAAGGGGGATCATATTATATGCCAACAGAGACCCTAGCGGAAAAATACGAAGCTTGCAATTTGAGATTTTTTTTTTTGATAATTTATAGGAAGATGATAAATAATATTAAAAACAAGTAAGAACTATTGTATGTATAAGATATACCTAAATATTATCTTGAATTTAGATCAATGTTACTAAGTAGATAATAGTGCAGGTACATACATTGATGACCTCATCTAGAATGTTAGAAGCGTATTCTTATCTTGCGAGGATTAACCGAGATCAGACAATACGTTTAAAATTTATCAAACTGTTTAATACGTCATAATAGGCGCCAACGTGTCGGCCTATATCTATAATGTCGTGGGTTCTAGGTTCGAATCCCGTGTCTGGCAAAAAATCACATGGTATTTTTCAACATGTGATTGGAGTGTTTGGACTTCATAAGTTGAGTAAGTGGCTAAGAGGCCATCCATGGACTGAAACTGTATGCGGTTTCGATCCGTGTACCATACTAAACTTATGATTTTTGTTCATGAAAATATATTTCCACTAAATTTGTAAGTGTAAGAGTACGGTATAAACGGATACAATCAGATGCTTATAATATACTTTGTGAAAATATATTTCCATGAACAGAAAAGATAAGCTTAGTATGGCACACGGTTCGAAACCGCATACGGTTTCAGTCCATGTATGGCCTATAAAAGTGCTCCGCAACCGGTGTGCCGCGAGACGATGCTAGGTGTGCCGCAGAGCATTGCTTAAAAAAACACCAATAATTTTGTATATTATACAATACTTACTCAATAGCCAAATTTGCGTACATGGCTGGAAATACATTTGAGCACCTGCATGAACTTCATAAAACAATGCAACGTCAGAATGAAAATATATTGACGTGGTCTGATAAATTAGAAGGAGTTAAGACAAGGATCTCTACAAATATACCGAAGGACCTACCAGACCACCAATGAAAACAAGCAATAAATTTTGGATCCGTCTCAAAAACATTTAACTTTGCTTCAAAAGAAATTTCATCGTTACTTTCATACAATTAATACGACTGGATTCGAAACCCTTTTGCAACCAATGCCGAAATTTTTATAAAAGCGCTTAATTATGCTATTTTCTGGATTTCGGTTAATAAAGAATATCCTCGTATTTCTGACAAGGCCATCAAACTAAGTAAAGTAGGGCTAAAAACTTTTACGTCCATTGGAACAAGCTCAGGTATCATATTATTAATTAGTTATTTTATTGATAATACAAATACATGAGAATGTGTTTGGTTCTTCGTCGTGTGTTATGTATATTTAATTATTTATCAAATAAGTATGTAATGTAATTTTGGTGCATGTCCCCCACAAGGTGGGGGGCTCTAGCCTGGGGGCCTAAGCTCGGGGGGGGCGGCGTGGCAAGTCAAGCAGATGATTGAGATAAACACAAATTACAAATACGATTTATTATTATTGTGTCAATACTCGACAAATAATTTATTATTATTAATCAACTAACCATAATTCAAGTGGATGTATTAATAAATACAAAAAATCGCTAAACATAGAAGCAATACGATTAATTTTACCTATCACACTGTCTTTAACCTTGGCGATAGGTAGGGGGGCACTGAAGATTCGGTCCATGTTTTGGTGTATAAATTGTTTTACGTGTGGTGTGCCGCGGAATTCTGGAAAGACCTTTAGTGTGCTGTGGGTGAGAAAAGGTTGCGGAGCACTGGCCTATAACACTCATTTCTCATAAAAAAACCGTTTCGAGGCCTCTTTGTGAAGCGGCCAAGATCCACAACGGACTGTAGAGCCAATGGACAACAAAATACTGATTTCGTTCTGTCACATTCACTATCATCTTTGAATCAGCGCAGCGGGGATCATATATGCCAACAGAGAACCTAGCGGAAAAATACGAAGCTTACAATTTGAGAATGTTTTTTAATAATTTACAATTTAAACTGTATATGCATAATATGTATCTGAAAACATTAAAAAGATTTTTTTTTAATTCAAAGATAAACTTACAATAGTAAAAAAATGTAATAAAATGTGAATTCGTTGTAGGGTCACATGTTATTATTACATTATATTTTATGGTCATATTTATTGTAAAAATTTAGTTTAAGTTTTCAAATTTTCACCGTACTTATAGATTTTTGGCTAATTCATAGTTTTAATATTTTTATATCTATTTTAAAAAACATCGATTTTTATAAAAAATATAAATGTGTATACCTAACTTGAAATCCTTTTTATGTTTTTATATGACACTGACAGGTCACTTTAAAAGACAGGCGCCCAAATGTACTCCATGCAAGTTTGGTTCTGCAAGCAATCTCGTCATACATACCCGTCAATTAACATTTGTTGTCCAGGATAGATGTAGTTGTTGACTCGCTCGTTTTAAGTGCCATTGATAAAGATCGGTTTTAGCTCAGCAAAGCAATTTACTATTACCTTTGTTTTCGAAACTTTTATTTTTAAGCCCACTCTGCGGATTTCATTTGCAAGCTCCTGTATCTTATTTTGAAGGTCTTCTGGCTCGTTCGCAAAGACAACAATGTCGTCTGCAAACTGCCGGTGACTGAGATATTTGCCGTTATGGTGCGATTCCATTATTCACTTACTCAAATCACCTAAATAGATCTTCCAGAGAAGCGGTGAATAATTTGGGTGAGATCGTGTCACTCTGTCGGACACCCCTGCCAATAGGAAACCTGCAAGACGACTTATGAAGCTTTACACTGGCTATTGCATTACTGTATCATATATTATTCAGGATGTTTATATAGCGCCTAGAGAATCCTTGGTTGCACAAGGCGTCTATAATTTATGATTTTTTGATGGAATCAAAAAATGCTTTTTCATAATCAATGAAACCCAGCTATTCCTGATTGGCGTTGATGGCGTTCTATAACTTCCCTGTCAACCTAACATAATCCACTGTGCTGTAGCCTCCTCTGAATCCAATTTACTCTTTCATATTAGTTTCTAGGTGGATGGAGTATTTTTATGAAAGCTTTGTACAGAATTGAAAACAGACTGATCGGGCGAAAAATTTTCAGATCCGCAGGGTCTCATTTGTTTTGGAGGATGTTGATCGAAGCTTTTTTCCAGGCCTCTGGGACATTCTCTTCATGCAGACAGGCTGTGAACAGTCATGCAAGCACCTCATTCACGGTTTTACCTCTCTTAAGAATGTCAATTGTCAGTCCATCTTCTCATGGAACTGTTCTCTTAACTCAACTTTTCATGCTTGCTATCGTATGCTCTATCTCAGAAGTATTAATCTCAGGGAGGCAGACTCCTCCTTCCTCTGAAGATCTAAACTCGTTGCATTTCTATCAATTTCGGCATTATAGAGGCCGCTGTAAAATTCCACCACTCTATTCAACAAATGATTCCAGTTCCTCACAACAGTCCTATTTTGTGTTTTTAGTATTGCGATTTGCCTTCTCCCTATTGCCAGCTGTTGTTTGTTTTTATGCAAGCTTCCGCCCACCCCTACAGTTGCAAAGTTAGGTTTTACAAAGGATAGAGTATTCAGGATCATTAGAAATTAGAATGTGACTTTGTTTCCTTTCGCTGTTACATTAGATTTAATGTCTCTGTCGAAAGTTTTTTTGGTAGTCTTTGACACAACTCTGTTCCTTTTGTGGACTCTATTATAATGCTGGTGATACTTTCCACATTCAATAGGCAAATCGGATCATTTTCAGCCTGGAAAGCAGCAAGTCTATCTTCCAGCTTATTCTGAAATAATTCAGCCTTGTCTTTCAAATGTTTGGCTCTTCCGAGAACGATATGGAACCACACCCTACACCTCACCACACTGTGGTCTTACAGTCTTGAAAAATATACTTCCTGTCGGTGAGGATGTAATCGATCTCACCGGTTCCTCCTATTACGTCCATTTGCGGGATGGCTTTTTCTTGAAGTGGTTAGTGTTGTGGAAGTTGCCATTTTCAGCAAATTCCATAATCATTTCCATTCTGCTGTCTCTTTGACCATGGCTGAAACGTCCGACCGCTGCATCTTCTTGGTAAGATCCAACCAGAGCGTTTTGGTCTCCCATTATGATGTTAAAATGGCATAGCTGAAACTGGTATCTGCAGTTGATTCGATTGATCAAACTACCCACTCTATCAGATAACAACATTCATAGTCTTAACAACTATGTATGTTGTTTTTCTATGCTTTAATTCCTTTGAACAGCGGACCGCAAGTAAAATAATATATACTTACATTATTTATTATCATGAAAAAGGAATTTCAACATAAAAATATAAATGATTCTCTAATAACCAACAATTTAATGAGAAGAATGAAACTGTTTTGCATTTTTGAATATTTTTTTATAAACTCGCAAGCCCCACAAAAATACTTGGCGAGCCATAGTTTGCCCAGGCCTGCTTTATAGCATAATATGCAGAAGTCATGATAGTAATAAACCATTGAATATTTGAAATATGTAATAATAAACAGTTCGATATTAAAAATTTTATTAAGTACAATATTTAAGTAATGCAATGGCAATAGCCCAATAATAAGATATAATATATCATTAAATTTTACAGGACTGACAGAACAAGACCAAATTATAATTTGTCACATGAATAAGTTGGTGAAATTAAACATATAAATTATCCTAACTGACCGACACAGATTTTCAAAGGAACTATTATTTTTTTCCAAACGAACTTGTGAATGGCTTCGGTTTTATCTTCGATTTTCGTAACATGTCAAAGTTCAAACCCTCTTCATCGCCCCTGTCAATAGCTTTTAAGGCAGCTAGAAGCCTTTTCTTCTTCTCGTCATTCAACTCCGTAGACATTTTCCTTGAGCTAGGCTTCGAATTGTTATTCATTTCTTTGCTATGCTCCATAGCTGCATTGATTGGGGGAATATATTTTTCATAACTATTCTCAGTCATACTATTAATCTTTTTGTATTGTTCTGTCATAGAGAAACATTCTTTAGGAAGATTATCAGAATTATTTGTATGGTTAGTATCTGTTGTCCGGACAACATCATTGCAATATGATTCCAAAATAGCTTCTGCTTCTTGATTCTGAAAGACAGCATTTTGCTCTAGCTTATCCCAACTTTCATTTAATTTGTCAAGTTTTCGTAAGCTCGTTTCAATTTCCGTTCTATTGCTGTCATCATTTTCTTCAACGTCTAAATCCCCGTCTTCACTTTGCGATGGAATAATTTGAGACAACTTACGATTCATATTGTGTTTGTTATTCTTCATATTCGGTTCAGTATCAGAAGTATTACGGTAAAGATTATTTTTATGCTCTCTATTTTCGTGGTCATTATCAGAGCTTGATTTTTCCCGAGATGAATGGTTTTGTCTATGGGATGTTTCTGAAGAACTCACTTTTCTCATTTGCTTTGTTAATTGTCTCTTCATAACATCAACTCTTTCTTTGACTTCTTCATCTGAGCTTCTCGGTATATCAGTATCACTTTCAAATATTTTCATGTCAGGCATTCCTTCCATAATGGCTTTTTCCAGTCCATATTCATTTGCATCATTATCATATGTATTGGATTCAGCTGACGATTCATTTTCTGTTTTAGTAGACTGTCTTCTGATATGATAAACACCTTGGATATTGCCGGCTTGATTTTCTTCATAGTCTTCAGCAATGTGACTTTGCAAGAACCTTTTGTTCATAGTGAATGTTGATTTTGCACTGCCATTTGATTTTGAAGAGTACATGCCCTGAAAATGAATAAAAAATAAATTAATTTTAATAATTAGCATGTCTAGCTGAGAGTATTGGGCCATTTATACCAAATGTATTTAAAACAGTATCATAATTTATTATTTAATACTGATAGCTCTATCATCCGTGCTATCTAATCTAGCTCTAATCAAATAAGGAGGCAGAACAAAACCAGAAAAGGTATGCAATAAAAAGCAATTGTATCGTTACTTCCTTTGATAAATTATAAATGTCAATTACTTTTACTATGCAGTTTACTTATCATAAATACTATTTACTGAATTTTTTAGTATTTTTATTATGAAATATTTTGCAATGCATTCGCTATTTATTAAAAGCCACTCAATACTAATTGGCTCGGGAAGAAGCAGGAAGACTAACGAGTGACAGATTCTTGGAGATATTATGTATAGCCACGTGATGGTTATCTGCTCTACTAAATGAACATAAGTAGGTACATTAATACTTTGGACGCTGAAGACGCACCTGCATTTTAAAGGTGGTAATTAAAAGTCATTATCTAGTCAGCAGCGAATGAGAAATGAAGAAGATGGAAAAATAGGATCTTCTGATGTTTTCAAACATAAATAAAAAATTTAATTACAGCTTTTCTTCTAGGTTATATTAACAGACATTTTACGAGGAATGGTGGTAAGCCATTCTCGCTACTATTGGATCTTTGCTCTAAATCAAACATATATGTAATTTAGAGCAAGGACCCAATAGTAGCATTAATATGAATGGCTAACCACCCACGGTTTCAATACATGTGAGAGTTTTGCCATTACTCCACCATGAGGCAAACATAATAATATTATAACTTATTACCTGACTGTCAGCGATGGAGCTACCTTTGATGGATAAATCAATTCCACTCAAGTGGGTCTTCAAAATGTCCATGTTGAAACCATCAGATGGAGGTTTAATCATACTTTCCCCATCAGGAAGAAGTTTAGGAAGCACTCTTTTTGGGACATTTGATGCAATTATTTTCTCTTTGATCTAAGTATTTTAAGCAAATAACAGTTTTAGTATACTTGTTACAAACATATCAAAATTGCTCCATTAGTTTGATCTATAAGTATCATCCATTTCACAGTATGTCCATAACCTTGGTCAACATGAAATCAATCTTGTAAATGACATCACTGATAATATTATAAATTTTCTATATTATGCAACATAAGCAAAGTTACTTTTTTAAACACCACCTTATAAATATATACTATTATTAATACAATTCACATTTACAGACAATTTAATAAACATATTTTGGCTCTGGACAAATGTTCGAAAATATGTAAGTAGGTTCAAATGAAATCCAAACTCCATGGAGAAGATATCATAATATTCTGTAGTAGAGTATACGAAATGATTCAACTAATCGTGTGACATCATTTCTCAGGGAAATCATTGACTCACTATGTGTTGTGCCAATGCAATATATGTTTTAAATGTTTATTTAGAATATTTGTCTTGTAATTAACTGTTTCTATATCCCCATTCCCTTTGATAATGCCTTTTCCTCTGAAAATAATTTGACCAGAAGAGTTGACACATCAAAAACAAAAAAAGCTAGTTTTAAAATCGATTGTAAACCAATTAAGGAACCCAGGGTCACTGTGCTAGTGTCTATGTTACTATACTAGTGCTAGTCACAATGATAATATGTGATTTTTGCCAGGCATGGAATTTGAACCTACACCCACAGCTTCAAAGGCTCACGATCTACCACTACTCACATTGAGTGTTTACTGTAATAATTGCTATCCCGTTGAAGATTATAAATTCAATTGACTGAGGGGTAAGAAAAGAGCATAATTTCAGTAATTCAACAAATATACCTCCACGATCGAAGACAATCTTTCCGAATTTATAAGAGCTTCACTGAGTTGCTGTTGTGTATCTTTGTGCTTCGCTTTTTCAGCATTCATTTGATGTTTAAAATTTTTACCTTCCAAAGTTAATCTCTTCTGCAAAGCATTAATAGTTTCATTTTGCTTATTCATCTTCTCAGTTAAACTGATTACCTGATTTTTTAGTTTTTCACGCTCTCCAAGACTCCTGAAATCAATACATTCAATACAACACAAACCAATTATTTCAACTAATTTTTAACAATTAATTATAAAAATAAAGTGTTGGTTTACGTATAATATTCAGACACTACAATATCTTGCACTTATTGCAATATCTAATTCTACGACCTTATTCTATCAGACTACTGTTAACTAGAACCCATTGACATAGTAATAAATAATCAGCATATTAATATACATTTTGCAAGCAGGTGGTAAATTTCGTGATACAGTAAACAGGTCATGTGCTAGAATAGGGATAGGTACTGAAATAGTACAGAGTATTTATTAGATAAGCCAAATCTGAAAAAACATGAAATTGAGGAAGATCTTAATTTTTTCTAATTTTTTATAATGCCCTCTAGAAACCATACCGATGATCCTACATCTCTCAAATCAAAGCACATAATAAATAAGATAGAGCTGTGCAAAACTCTCGTGTGACCAATGTTGACATACGGAGCTGAGGCATGGACTCTGTGCTCCACTGATTGTCAGAAACTGGTGGTTTAAGCATGTCGTATTCAGAAAGATACTCGGACCAATCTGTGAAAATAGAGTATGGCCGCATCAGTTCATCACGAACTGTACTATGTCTACGAAGAGCTGGATCTCATGAAATTTATAAAGATTCTCGGTGGCACACACAGAAAGAATGTATGATATATCAGCGTTGAAGTGCATATGACCAGGGAACATAGAGGGATGACAACGCACTGGGAGACCACAACTCTAGTGGCTGGACAGAGTAGAAAAGGATCTCCAGACTACCGGCGTAACCAGCTGATGTTCCAAGGCAACGGAGAGGAGATGGTGGAAAGCAATATTGGAGGCAGTAGGGGCCCACACCGAGCTGTAGCACCATTAATAATAATTGAGAGGAATAAAAGAAGATTGTTTTCATATACTTACGTATCTTTGCTCAAAGCTAAGAGATGTTTATGTTCATCGTTGATATGCTGGAGTTCAGTGTCCTTATCCTTTAGTCTCTGGTTGACTTCCCGAAACTGGCTTCGCAAATGCTTGTAACGCACCTGCCAAGATCTTAATTCTTCTGTATGACTATTAATTAATTTAGGAATATCGCCATTTGAATTTTCATACCTGTAAATTTATTACTTCCAATTAATAAAAACACAAAAATTTTGTACATATGAAAATTTTAAATGTTCACTGTCATTGTTTTAATAAAAAAAGTTTTCATGTTGTCACAAAAAATTCATTTGTTTCGTGGTTTGTATCAGTGCCAAAGACTCAACTTCTTCCACTTTCAACTTCAACTTAACCAGTCTCTTTGCATCTTCCGAGGCCATGCCAACATCCCATAGCGAAGACCCAACTCTATGAGTTTATTCAACGTTTATCTTGAGTCATAAAACTAATTGAAATACAAGAATTTCCTAAACATAAAACCTAGAAGCCAACTGCCACAAATCACACAAAATTATTCTATCTGTAAGTAATGAGATTACAATGTGAGAGATTAGTGACACCGAAGAATTTGAAGAAGGGTTTTTCAACCTCTTTGGAGCGACACTTTTAAATACTATGAAATTATTTGGTCTGTAATCTGGATAGACCGGATTGGGGATGATAACTTGTGGAAGCCAGAGTCTTCTACGAACCATAGCGGTATGTGTGATATGATGGTGTGAAATACTGTAGATCTACTGCACCTGGTACTATATACAGTCGAACTTGATTATTTCGAGGAAGATGGGACCGACTGAATTTTCTCGTTATAAGCATTACTCGTTATATCAGAGAATAGGTATTTTTAAATGAGCGGTCACATAACACAAAAAGTTGCAATTCAAACAAAATTACACAATTACAATTTTTCCCTGAAACAAGCATGGCATTCATAAACTACAAAAGAAGTTGTTTATTGTAATGAACGCTGGTAGGTACCTACTGACTTCAGCTGGGATTTTTACATGAAATTTCAACCATATGCGTGGACACCAATTAGGTACTTAGATACTTAACTAGTGTCATAAACGTAATCCGATCCCAGCGGCATCGGTCTACGGTCAGTTTTTTTTGCTTTTCCGACAATGTCTGATCTTAATAGGATCATATGGGCCTCCACAGAGTAGAGCTTTGTATTGACAGATTTTGTTTTTTTACGAGAAATGGATGTCAGCCACTTGCTCAACCTATTTTAGGTTCATACCCTGACTCACACACAAATTGAAAAATAATACGTGTACCAGACAGACCCAGGATTTGAACCTGGGACCCACGGTGTTATAGTTCAAAATATAGACATAAAACAAACATATAATATATTTTCCGTCAGATTGAAAATATTCAATAACGTCAATTTACAACGCTTTTGAACATTTTCAAAAATGTTTTTAACTGGTTGGCTGCCAATGACGTCTTAAGGCGTGAACTTTTCCGTGAACGGATCGGCGCTCATACAAAAATGACGTCTTTGGACGTCACGCTTTAAACGGGATTTTACGTCAACGTTTCACTTAAATCAATTATTTTCAACATACAAATATGTTGAACACACAACGACATATATTGGGAATATCGTCATATACTCAGAATTGAAACAGAATCCTTTTTTACCACTTGAAACGTATATTGATTTTTATTTTTTATTTTTGCAATAAAATTCGCGGCGTGCAAGGTACCACCATACATACACCTACCGGCAGTAAAAAGGTTAAATGATTAACACATTAACAGTTTTAAGAACATTTTTGACGATATTTTTGCTCGGTATATCCGATAAGTAGCTCGTTATAAAAGTGAATAAATGTATGGAAAAAATCATAAACTAAAATGTCAACGAATGTTTCCTGATTACTTCCGAGATCTCGCTATGTCCATGATCGTAATAACCGAGTGTGACTGTACTTCTTAACATATTATATTACATCAATTACTAAGTCGTTAATGTATATGACATAACATAATAATATATTATCGGGTATTTATAAATGTTATAAATTAAGAACTTCAACTTATCATTTAGCAATTTATTTATTATCGACTTTATAGTGCCTGTACACGTGTATGGATTTACTTGCACCAATAGTGTGTATTTTAAACTATCGCGATAATAACTGTTAACACGTAAAAGTGCTGACTGTCAATCTCATTCTTCAAGGGTAAGCGAGATGCAATATTGTAATTTTATGGTACTATTTAACAAGTCGTGAAAATCGGTTAACCTCAAAATGAGTCTCTGCTCGGCGAGTTCGTTTTTTTACCGACAGGATCACTATCGTTCTAATGCGCAGGCGCAGATATTGCACGGTCCAATTGTCGCGTGAAAATTCAGAAGCTTCTGAACTTTTTTTGATTCATGCATGCAATCTTGCAATTTGCACGATAATACGTGTTTAAACATGCATTTTTTATTATGACCGCAACAATACATAGGTACTGTTAGCAGTAAATCCGTGCACGTGTAAACGGGGTATTACATTCATTTAATGTAGATGGACGTAGTTGTTCAGAAGATTGGAGAAGGAATATGAAGAAAGATTGTATTTTATACGAATTGAATGATATTAAATAAGTAGGTACACTTTTTTTATTGGATTTTTGTATTAAACCGACACAGATCGACTGAATGACAGATTTCTTTCTCTACTCAGTCAGTAATTGATAGTTCTACTTTAGATAGCAAGATGTCAGTTCAATGCTTCAGATGCTATAAAATGAGTATGTATTGTTATTCTTTTTGTTTGTATAATCATTCATTTACCTCCATCCAAACCCAAAGGGCAGTACTGCTACTACTGGTATGTGTACTCAAGTGCACTTACAATATAATTAGGCTCAATAACTCAATAAAATATGAATATAAAATTTTTTTACACAGAACTAAAGAAACTTGCCTTTGTAGCGCTGAGTCTTGACGTTTCTGTAAACTTCGAAGAAGACGATTTTCATTTGAAAGCTCCTGGACAAAGATACACATTATTTTTATTATGTATAATAGGTAGTACCTATGTAGATTATTTTGCAAAAAGTTTATTCCATCAAACAGTCAATACTTACGCTTAAATGAAAATGTGCATCAGCCAATTGATTTTGTAAGTGCTTCAACCGATGTTCTTTGGCTGATAAAACTCTCTTTGTTATACCCTTATCGCCTCCTTTATAACTGGTGTTATTTGATAAAGTCAACATCGTAGATGTACTAAGCAGTGGATGAAGAATCTTTCTTTTACGCAAAGCACATGGGTATTTCAAGGAATTAGAACTGTATACACTTTCTGTACTGTAACTAAAACGATCACACACAATATTAAATGGAGGGCTGCCATCCTGGTATATAATTTAAAACTTTATAAAAATAGATATTTGATAAATGATCACATTATCGTTGTACACAAACTTGTAGAGTTGATGGATAATGAGTAGTGGCAAACAGACCACTTCAGAAACAAAAATGGAAAACAAAATAACTTTGAAAACAGAAATAATCTACATAATATTTATCACAGCTATAAATTCGGATGTCAAAATTGGTGGACCAGTTACTTAAAACCAATAATACCACACCTGGGAAAACATTTTTTCTTTTCTTCTGGTATTAAACTCAGAACTGACATCTCGAACCGCAGTAAAATTCATCATTGACAAGTGAAACAAATGTTTTTTTCAAATTACAGCAGATCTCCAAACAATGCAATGGTTTCACTCAATGTTTTGTAGCATGGCAACGGTTACCATGGTTACAAAGCTTGATCAATACATGACCCAATGGAACAAGTCATTACAAAATATCTTCTCTTTTATTATTCATGCCTATGATATGTCTATTCATACATACTCACTATCATTGTTAATGCTTTGCATACCAGCCTATAATATAAAGTTAGATTTAGATTGGATAATTAATTGTAGAGGCCACCCCTACAATTGACGGTGTCCTTTAATACAAACATGCCTTATATGTTATTGCAATGTATGCAAAATTCTACATAAAACAATGTTATAATATTAGTGGTCATTCCCGTTCTTCGCACGGGGACCCTTTCACCACCCATTTGCTTTTCATTGGGTTAGATTAGGTTGGCCGAGTCATCAAAACTCAATACTGCCAATTCTTCAATACCTGTCTATTCAATTTATTATGTCTTAAGGCTGTCTACTAGTTGCAAAATGATCGGTAATTACCCAACAATACAAATGTATAAATTTAAAAATGCACAATGTCAGATGGCTTTTACATCATGATTTTTCTACTTATTCCAAACAGATAACAGCTTAAGTCGTTATTTTTACTGTTTGGACAAAATTTATATTCATTAGAATTCTTTTTTTTTCGAGTGCAAGCATAGAGTTGTGTTTTTGTAATTTCACTATTATAATCAAAATCAAATTAGATGGTGGAGTTAATGTCCTGCCTGAACTAGGTCACGACGGATGCATATGAGAAAATTGATGCAGAGGAATACTTTCCACGTAATTAGTCCGGACAAATTGTAATAATTTATGAATGAGTAATCTAATTTCTAAGTGAATCAAAAAATGAAATAGTTGAATATAATTACAATACAGTAGATATAAAAAACCTGCGATTACCACATATTATACTTCATTAATATTTCGATCCAAATTAAGCTTATAAAAATCTTCTAATTTGTAATAATTAACAAAACATTAATATATTGATAACCAAATGAACATTCCAAAAAAATATTTCGTTACTATTCACGGAAATATATTGTATTTTTCATAACACCTTTGCTACATGGAAAAAGTATATTGATCCTCTTTTGATTTTCAGTAAGCTTCGAATTACAGTATGCTGAAATTTAGATTTCTCTATCAATTAGTACTGCATAGTAGAACAAGACATATAAGTCCATCAAGTGCCAACCTAAAATAAGAGCTCCAAGTGGAAAAGATGTTAAAAAGCTCGCATCTTGACAGTGGAGCACGAATTCGATTTAGACATGTGGTCCCGCTTAAAAAAGGAAATCATAATATAATACACGATATTAAAAAAATTAAATATATTTATTTATATAAATAACAACAACAAAATATATGTGATTTTTCTTATATACATATATATATATATATTATATAATCTATTATTATAAACTTTTAAAAGTCTTATCGCTTTGGTTTTGTCTTTGCCACAATTTGGCATATAACGAGTTTTTATTTGAAATTAGCGACATATGTGTACCATGCTCGCTAACAGATCCATTTTCCAAGACAAATATTTCATCCGCATCCATTACAGTGGAGAGTCGGTGAGCAATGCAAATGGACGTTCTACCTTCTGTAGCTCTACTTAATGCTTGTAATATATTCTGAAAGAATAATACTTTTATTAATACCTATTTAAGATTCTATGAATTGTACGAAGATTTTAACTATAGCAACATTACTGCAATTTTGTATTTAACAAAATATGAGAAAATTTTGCTTACCAAAAAAATTATTGAAAAAAATTGTTTAGTATAATATTTACATAATATAACTAGGGGGCAAATGCGCAGTCATAATTAAGTGCTTAAGGGGCGGGTGGGGCGGGCCGCACACAACATAATGCTGCCAAAGTCAAGTGATAAGCAAGTGACCTGTTTATAATAAGAATGTCTTAGTTGGGCTAATTTATCGACAATATCTCTGCATTTGTCCAAGTCTTCTTGACATAAATGCAAGACGTAAGAAAAAACTGACAATATAACTGAAAAAATAGAATTTTTTTTAATTTGATAACTGAAGCAAAAACCGCATCTTTTTTCAAAATGAAACTACATAACATGTAACAAATATTTAAAAGCCTTCTTCAGAGATAAAAATTATTCAATCCACCTTCAATGTAACTTCTTGTTCAACTTACATGTTCTGTAATGGAGTCAAGACTAGATGTGGCCTCATCAAATATCAATATTGGTGAGTTTTTTAATATGGCCCGAGCTATCGCCACTCGTTGCTTTTCTCCGCCTGACAATTTCAAACCTCTCTCGCCAACTCGTGTATTGTAACCATTCGGCCATTTTGTTATCGATTCATGTAACTCTGCCATTTTAGCTGCTTCATACACATCCTCTATTGGTTTAGAGAGGTCACCATAATGGAGATTATGTAAGATGGTGTCATGAAACAATACAGAGTCCTAAAACAAGTGAATAGAGCAATGATTCAATAACTTTGACATGAATAATAAATAACTAAGGGCAGCATTTACAAGATTTTCTTGTGACAGCATTTTAATATTATACAGAAAAAGACTACATTTTATTTAACTTTATAGTTTATGGTGCCGAAACATTAATTCTAAAAGATAATACTATAAAATATACAGTACAGTCGAACTCGGTTATTACGATCACGGATATAGCGAGATCTCAGATGTAATGAGGAAACATTCGTTGACATTTTCGTTTATGATTTTCTCCATACATTTATTCACTTTTATAACGAGCTACTTATCGGGTATACCGAGCTAAAATATCGTCAAAAATTTTCTTAAAACGTGTGTCAGTGTGTCGATTGTTTAATAACATTTCGACCCCAAGCAATAAAATCCGACCGGACGGGATGCTGCCGAGATCTCGCCGACAATATTGAAAAAGTATCCCCGGTTTCTAAGGTTTGTAAAGTCAGTAGTTACCTACCAGCGTTCATTACAATAAACAATTTCTTTTGTAGTTTATGAATGACATGCTTGTTTCGGGTTAAAAATTCTAATTGTGTATTTTTGTTTGAATTGCGACTTTTTGTGTTAAGTTCATTTAAAAATACCTATTCTCTGATATAACGAGTAATGCTTATAATGAGCAAATTGAGTCGGTCCCATCTTCCTTGTAATAACCAAGTTCAACTGTAATATTACGTTTTGAGATATGGGAGATGGAAAAATCTGCTAATGTAGAGAAGCTGAACTTGAAGGCAAACTTCCATACTGGTTCAAAGCTATCTGCAACTCGACTGAAATTCGGCAAATAGAGGATATTATGTATTATGCAGCACAGGACTGGGAGACTTTTGCCACAGTGCCACGCAGAAGAAGAAAGTTGGTAAGTTATAAAAATAACTTTTAGTGAATCGCTCACCTGAGGAACAATTGCTATGCTTTTTCTCAAAGTGTCCATGTCAACATCTTTTATGTGTTGGTCTCCAATTAAAATATCTCCAGACTGTGGCTCATAAAATCTGAATAGCAATCTCACCATAGATGTTTTTCTGGAATAAGAAAGGAAAACACGGTGAATAAAAGTAAAATCGTCGTGTAAGTTTATTTTTATTATTGTGATTATCTATATAATTTGTTTTTGACATACCCGGAACCCGATCCACCAACAAAGGCAATCTTTTTACCAGGTGTAATTGTAAAATTCAAGTTCTTAAATATAGGCTTGCCAGGCTCATATTCAAAATTGACATTTCTAAATGTTATCGAAGCGATATCATTGCTAATCATTAGTGGTGGTGCTTTGGGTCGATTCTGTAAGAAAAAAAATAACATTTTTCATTGAAAAAGCTACTACATTCTTTCAGTTAGTTTGCTTCAGCAATAATCAAATAACATACGTATGTACATAATTTATTTGAAATACTACATAAATCATGAATTACTTTTCAGATATATTTTCCTAAAATAACATTTAATTCCAGGGAATGGTTCATAGTCTATTCATTAGAAATATATTTTAGTTTGGTTTTGTGCTAAATAGAAGATAAGAAAATAACAAAATAATAACGATACTAGCTATCCAAAACTACTCCCTATGGAAGCAAATGTGGTGCGGTATTGAGATTTGCTATTTGGTAGTGAAAAATAAACCAGGTAGAGTACAAATTTTAAATTTTGGTTTTAATCAGTGGCGGCTCGTTCATATGCACTGCGGAATTGCAGCACCCCAAAGCAAATTAAGAAAAATGTAATATTATAATACAGATAAATTTATATATATTATATGAAAATATCAATATTATTTAGGCGTGTTAAGCTTGCCCACGCAACGATACATCCAATAATAATTATTATAACCACGATGAAAGTGATGCATCGCGTGATTTCATGCAGTACCATTTTATATAGAATAATGCTCGAATTGGCTAAGGGGGGCGCGGGGAACGGGGCTCGCCGCTCAGAGCTTAGTCTGGTACTGCCGCTTAGACAGTTATACTAATACGAAAATACTATTTTCGTGTTGCGAACGTTGTCGGGACAGCGACTCTGAGCTAGTAGCGACGCGCAGCGCGAGTCGCGACAGGTGTCGAGAGCAACTAAAAGGTGATAGACCTTCTATCAAGGAAAAAAGACAGAAGAATCAATTTTATAATGAAATAAAAACACTTATAATATTTAATTTTAATAATTTTGATGTTAATAGTAAAATATAATCCAAATAATCATTTATTTTTATTTTTAATCAACTGCAGCACCCCCAGATATAATATCCACCAGCCGCCACTGGTTTGAATATTACATAAAAGTGGAATAATAATGTATACTAATCTATTAAAAAATAATTTGTAAATAAGTTAATAATGTTTTGCTCTCTTCATGCAGTTTTGTTAGATGCTCTATAGATATCTATTACATGCTCGGCAAAAAACTGAGAGAAAATTTATCAGAGTCGTCAGAGAATAATAAAATTGATAAAGTGTAAACTTTTAATTTTTGTTTTCATATTGCCTAAAAGTGAAATATTATCATCAAATCACTCAGCACACAATTTTGTTAGGTAATTCATAATTTATTTATCATGTCGACGTGACGTTAACACGCGTTAACATGATCTTACTCCCTACTTCATTTATCGTTTGTCAATTTTGTGCTACGGCCGTATGTTGTAGCTTAACCACTGGGGAATGCCAATAAAAATGGTGTATTTCAAAAAAATACTACCTTATTCTTAGGTCAATAATTATTATAAAGCAAACATTATTCGTAGAATGTTTATCACATTTGAATTTTCATAAACATAGCTTATAATCAGCATCTTTAGAATTTTCTTAAAATGTGTAAATCTTGCCCATTTTTTAAATAATAAAATGCCTAATTCTTGTCTCAACTTTGGGATCACAGAGATTATCAATATAATTATTTATCGTAAATATTTCACTGTAATAATGTCGAGATAAATTTTACTAATGGTTTTATAAATGCTTTTAAAAATTAATAAATATAAAAAATCTTAACACCACTGCATACGGATGTACTGAAATATGACTATATTCTAAAACATTAGAGCGAGAGGTTTAAAAGAATACTATTTTATGTAATAAAAATACTTTATGCATTCATCAACTGTTTAAAATAAATATAAAAGATAATAAGGCTTCAAAAGTATATAAATAGATTATCTACAACGTTTAAGGAATGTCCAGGGTTATGGTTATGCTCTGAAAATAGCTTAAAACCTCAATTTTGACCTACGCTGAGCATGTGGGCCGTTAAATGACATTAAATGGAACGTTCTATTGTTTTTTTAAAGTTGACATAAAAGGAATCCTCCCATAATAGTTATAACAGCTAGCTATGTGTAATGACAATAATTTGTTACATGAAAGAATAATATGAATTAACAATGTCAAGAAATAAAATATTAAATTTGTAGTTGCGCATACATACTTGTATTGCACTATTGACTGTCATAAGAGTAAACATTGTTTGCATATCGATTAGAGCTTGTCGAATCTCTCTATAGACAGAACCTAGAAATCCCAAAGGTATAGAGAGCTGAAATAAGAGTCCATTCACCATCACAAGGTCGCCAACTGTCATTTTACCTGAAAATAATATATATTTTATTTTAAATTTGATATTGAAACAATAATTACTATTCGAATAACGTGTATATCATGTATATCATGTGTCTCTGGTTATTGAGACAAAGATACATAATTATTAATTGTTACATCTTATAAACCAGATTACTTATTTTATTTAATAATTACCTTGCAAAATTTGATTTGCTGCCAATACCATAATAGTACTCAGTGCAACACTGAATATAGCATTTTGTCCGAAATTTAAAACTGCCAAGCTTGATGATGTTTTTAATGAAGCAGTTTCGTATTTCTTAAGGCTCTCATCGTACCGTTGTAGTTCATATTTTTCATTGTTGAAATACTAAAAATGAAATATTATGTAATTATGTAATTGCACATAAATTGACTATTATAGTAATAAAGCTACAGAACTCTCTCAGTAATCCGCCGCTCGGTTATCCGTCAACTACTATGATCCGCCGTTATTTTTACTTGTTAAAATCACAAAATCAAGCTCTATAATTCGCCGGTATTCGTATGTAAAATTCAGTAGTCCGCCGCGTGCCTTTATCAGCTGTCCGCTGTCGTATTCAACGTAGCTGAGGCATGGAACAACCTACCAGGACGAGCAATAATTTAATCGTGAAAAAAGCTGTGGCCCTCCATGAATAAAGATGATGAAAGCTGGGAACCGGAAGACTTAGTTCCATTAGAAGAATTGATTCAGAGGGCAACTGAAAACTCAGAGATAAAGCGAAATGTTTTAGAACAATGGATAGCAGAAAGTTCTGAGGAGTACCTATGCGCTGCTTCCGACAGAAGACGAGCTTATAAATGCATCAAGAGGCTTGGATTCTGAAGATGAAGGCAATAATTGTCAACCGATTGCAGCTCATACAGTCAAATCAGGAGATGCACTAGCTGGGACTGACGTGTTACCATCAATTAATGGGCAGAGGAAAATAATGCAGCCGTCAACACATTCATCGTGTTGCATAAATTATGAGATGACACAATCTTCCAACAATATCCAGAAAAAAACAAACAACACGGAACAAGTGGTTATATTAAGTGATTTACTGTTTAATACATATTATGTAGTTAATAATTAGTTTATAATTAATATGTATACTTAATTTAATACATAATTGATTTTGATCATTAAAAAAACTGTAAATTGCTAGTACAAATTTCTCAATAAAAACTATTTTTACGAAATACCTGTCTTAATTTTTACAATATTTTGTATTTATGCACTATAATCCGCCGTTTTCTTTTAATCTTTCAATTAGGGAAATTACAGACTGCATCTGCAACCAGCTTCATGTCAATCTTCATAATATTCTATCTATTCCATTATAATAATTACAGTAGACATACCTTAACTGTTTCAAAGTTGATAAGTGAGTCAATTGCTTTATTTCCGGCTTCATTTTCAGCTTGGTTCATGTGAACTCGAAACTGTGTTCTCCATTGGGTTACAGAAAGGGTGTAAATTGTATAAACTCCAACACATCCAAAAGACACACCTATAATAAAGTATAAACAATTAAATATTAGATACAATCATGCATTGAATACTACAGCATAAACAATAAAACTAGGTGATTTATTAAGGTATTAGTTTTGAGATAACCTTGAGATGATATTTAAATATCATAACAGCTCGATGACATTGAGCTACTTTACAAGCTGCTTGTTGGCGAATTTACAATCTGCTTGTAAACTCGCCCGGTGTCATCATTGAACAAGCTGACAAGCAGATTGTAAACAATCTACCGAGAAAAGTTGAAAGCCGGGGAACTTTACACGCTACACGCTGGCGTGTGGGCCGATAATGCGTCTGCGCAGTAGAGCGATAATGGCGACCTCCCAGTAAAAAAACGAACTACTCAATACGTCCTGTCAAAATAGTACCAAAAATGACGGTTTCAACTCGCTAGCTTGTTGGCTTCTGAGCGAGTGGAAAGTTTTGTGTGTCATCATCACAATCGCGCTAGCTGACTCGCCCGCTTTTAAATTCGCCAACATGCAGCTTGTAAAGAAGCTCAATGTCATCGACGGATAAGGAATAAATATTTCTTAAGAATCATAATTATTATATCACAGTAAAATATTGTGCGGATTTTCATAGGAGGTAATAGACAACACTTTTCATTAATGAAATTTAATATATTGCACATAATTATAGTCATAGTGGAACAATTTAACTTGTGCAGATTATGATTTCTTCTGGTGCACACGAATTACAGAGCGAATTTAATTATTGTTTCTCACATGAAGCCTATTGCATCATTTTCTCTCGCTCGGCGTCGTTCTAACTACAGTAGGCGCTCGGTAATCTGGCACCCATATTTTTTCACCTATGCCGGATTATTGGATTTCTATAGGATTTTTAGGATTGTCAAGGTCGGGCACCGAACTGCCGAGCGACTCCGCTCTGTAATCCGGGAGTTTAATGTGAAACCTGCCGGATTATAGAGCAGGAGAGCTGAGTTGCAAAATGCCGGATTGGTGAACGCCGGATTACCGAGCGCCAACTGTACGTCATATTTTCTGTTAAATGTATCAAGCTTCACGCTTATGTGATATGTTTATAACTAATTACCTGCAAATGCCAATCCACCCTTCGCTCCTAAAATACTAGACACCAGTGCTAATTCAAATATTGTTGGGACCACATTAAACAACATTGCAGTCAGAACAAAATTGATAGCACGTGATCCCCTGTCAATTGTCTGAAACATGTAAAACCAAATTTTTAAAGCAACACTATAAAAACATTTTTTGTAGGAGATAGGCTTAATAATAATATGTTATCAATGATAAGTATGTATATATTATCTACTAATTTTATTAAGACAATATATTTATGTCTTACATTGAACTTTTTACGTATTCAAATTTCCTAATATATATATTTATATAATATGTAGTACATAATGTACAATTTCAGCATCCACAAAGGCATAGTTGGTACAGCACCTGTATGTGAAGCTACATGTTGTTTTTTCAATGTGTGTGTTGATCCAGTGCAAGGACCAATTGGGTTGAGCGGATGGTTTACAACCAACTCTCTTAAAAAAAGTATGTTAATATAAACTCCACTTTGTAAATACACATATGCTCTGCTTAGAAACGAAAAGGTGATTTACTATGTTTTTTTACTAATATACACATTACAAACGTCTCAAGTCTACAAGCCCCATATTATACTCTGCATAGGAGCAATGATTGTAATTTACCTTTACAAATCAATCGGAAGGCTGAAGAAATATGTAGGTAATTAATGTATCTTTAATAAATAGACATATTAACCTTAGACAAAGCACCAGTTTGTTTGGACAGATGAAAATTCAAATCCAAGAAATGTAAATGCGTAAAAACATTACAGGCAAGTTTTCTGATAGAATGTTGTGCAACATGCGCAAAAACTGCATTTCTTATTTCATTGAAACCTGCAGCACCAGCTCTAGCTATACCGTCTAATAAAAAAAAACATAAATATTAGTATCAATGAATGTAATTGTGCATATGTAGCAGCATTTAGTAAACATAAGGTTTCTTACGACTAATTGAAGGCCTGATAACATTTTGTTGCACGCTCATTTCTATTTATACTAAAAATGCTCTTTACTCTAATACTGGGTGGTTATTTTATTTGGGAGAAATCCAGCCGGTGAGAAAAAATATTCAAACTTATATTAATAAACTCATATAATATGCAGCCTCCAATAAACATTTTTCGAGAATTTTTACACTAAACTTGGATTCTAAAGAAAACTCGAAAAAAATGGAGAAATCACTTGCTCTATTTAGGGATTTCGAACCTTTGATCTACAACGACATACAAAAACACCGAAAATCATTGGAAAACCCCAATACAATGGGTCAGTCCCAGTATATTAGAGCTTTATATGACAAAGGGTGCCAGTGGGTCTATTCTATACTTATCGACCGCTAAAGTGATAAAGTGATAAATACGATGGCTAACTAGGGTAACTAGGGCTAACGCCCACGGTGGCCGCGCGGCATAAGCGTTGGACTATAAAGCCGTGGGTCGCAGGTTCGAATCCTGGGTCTGGCAAGTACACATATTGTTTTTCAATTTGTGTTTGTCAGGGTATGGACCTAATAGGTTGAGCAAGTGGCTGACATCCATTTCTCGTAAAAAAAAAAAATCTGTCAATACAAACCTCCACTCTGTGGAGGCCCATATGATCCTATCAGGATCGGACATGGTCGAAAAAAAAAAAAAAAAAAAAAAAACTAGGGTAGGTTTGTATCAAAGTATTACCACTTATTGTTACAATTACAATAAGTTGGTTGTAATTGTAGCAATAAGTGCTATATTTTAACAGCACCTCTCTTGGCTGTGATAAAATTTAGAACGAGATAGACTGTTTAGACAGCTAACTTATTGTAACAATAATTATAATATTTCAATACAAATATGTAATAAATACTATCACTTTATCACTTTAGCGGTCGATAGTCGCTTTGTGTATAGAATAGACCCGCAGGGAATAGGGTCAAAAAGTAAAATTAATGAAAGGAAAGTTTGCTCCATGGATAGTAAAAAAAAAGTAACTTGCGGCGCAATTATCTTCCATATTAATAAATGTATATAAATTGTGTTTGCACAATACTATCGACATATTTTTAAGTTTTTGATTATTATTTATCAATAGTTTAGTAGGTACATAAATACTTTTCATCTGTCTAATTATCATTTATTCACTGCTGTAGTGAAATACAGTAATTTGTGAAGTCTAATTCAGTTTGAAAAGGAAAATTTCAGGTCTGTGTTGGAAATCCCATAAGGAAACATAAATATTAATGAAAATAAAATAATTACTCCAACTTTTCATTTCGTTTATATTTTCATTAAAAATTTAATTTTCATAAATTTGGGTCAGCACCACCATTAGCATGGTCCTGGCAATAAGTTCTTTGATTTGTGGTAAAATATGAATGAATTGCTCAATCAGTACCTTGCCTCTGCTAAAACATTACTGTGTAAGAAAATATCATTAAATTTGATATCTTCATTTTCAAAAGTAATACATTGGTCGTGTACCAACAGTACAGCAGGTACTGCCAACTTTTTAACAAATAAATATTAGTATTAACTGGATTAGGGAGCGTTGCTTCTTGGAATCTCACTGCTTACTAATTAATTTGCTACTCAATTTTACTTGCGCGAGTTATTTTCAATTAGAATTAGTGTCCAGTTAAATTAAATCTTTAAACTTTAGTCAAAACCAATAACATATTTGATTAATCCAAAACAGGAATATTATGGAAAACACAGATAATACATAAATGAATGTATCTCAAAGAATACTCACATCCCACAAGTAAACTGAATCCTGCTGTGCCCAATGCTTGAGGTACCGTTGCCATACCCATGAGAGTTTCTCCATTCATGGTCAAAGACGAATTGATATCGTCAACGGCATATTTAAAAATGAATGGAACCGACACATTCAAAAGCTTTGCACCGACTAATAATGATAAGGCCAACTTAACTCTAGATCTAATAAAGGCATCATCCTAGAATAAAAACGATATTATAAATACATAACATAAAAGGTTACATTAAAATTTTTGTTAAGCACAATAATTCTTATAATATACATTCAAATATCCATAGTGTTAAATTATTCGATTATTTTTTTGTACCTTATAACATTGTAATTAGCAGAAATAGAAAAATATTATACCTTTGGCCAAATATATGCCATCATTCCTCGTAGCATATCAGATGATGTGACAGTCTTGACATCTTTTCCGAGGTTGACATCTTCATGAGAAAAAACAGACGCACCTGGATGAAAGCAGTCTCTCTTTTGGATACCTAACATGAAGTGAGAGAAACTCCATGAGGGACAGTATATAAGGATACAAGGACATACAATTAAGGAGAGGAAGAAGCAAAGCAACTAGGAACAACTAATTTAATAAACTAATGTGGAGTAAGATGAGGAGAGGGACACTGCAATCATCCATGATAAAAAAAACATGTAAAACAAAAAGGTGATTAAATACACAAAAACAAGAGAAATGAGGGCATTCAACAGAAGCATGTCAATGAATAAGGTTTCTGAGAATAATCTTGAACCAAAAATGCATGAAATGGTACCCAATCATTTATTATTATATTACATAAATCACAATCCATGACTTCTTTTATCTGCATTGTATCTAGGTTTATAGTTTTTATGCCAATTTAATGCATTTTATGTGAGATTCATTCTATTGAAAGTAAATCAGGAAAATTTCCATAACGAATTTTGCTATGTAGAAAAATGGCATTTAACTATAAAATTGATGGTTTAATGATATTGTGCATGAAAACAAATAATAAGCATTGAAAATTCTATTTAAACAGAAACATAATCTTCCCAAAGCTAGACAACAAATTAATATTAAACATACGAAATGTCAGTCAAAGATGCAAAAGGGTAAAGCATTCACACAGTTTAATTGATTAAACACAGCTTTATTCTTAGTATCCACTTAATTGAAAATTATAAAAAATATCATAATGTATTCTGTTAATAAGTACGAGTATACATGTAAAAATCTCTCACATCTCATCTATAGATGATTCATTAGGTTCGTTTCTTTCAACCTGAACGAAACTAATCAAATTAAACCATAGACAATATACATACAAATTGTATGAGTAGAAAGTTGACCGGAAATGGTTTGAGATATGACGTTTGGTTCAGTGTATCATTGAAAATCAAACCATTCTCGGACCATCAGAAATGGTTTGACACGAAACGTCAAACCGATTCGGACGATCCATAGACTAATGGCAATCTGTCAAAGTGTTGATAAGCATTATTCGGCATTTATAAATCGTGAGGTGTTCATATATATTAATATGTTAGACATTTACACCATAGAAGTTTACTTGAATTATGTATATTATAGATTAATAATCAATACCTAATATTATTCATAAGTAACCATACGCGAACAAGAAGCCGCTTTTGGTCTTATTATCTCAAAATCTAATAAGTAATATGTTCGATTGTCGTCTAAGTCACAAAATCATACTGTCGACATGAACAAGTGGTCAATTATAAAAAGCTCTTAACAAAAGTAATTTTTAAAAACTTGTCATACCTACCTATAAAAAATCTTATAAATTAACTAAATGGCTACCTATTCACGAAGCATTCTTTATATTTTGTACATTTAAAATGAATGAATACGAATTTGTATTATTGTAGACAACGATAGGAGGTTAGAATTTCATAACAAGTTGACGTTTCAATAAATATGTTTCTGTTTTAGAGACTAATATGTTATGAATTAATTTTAAGTACTGGCAACACTAATTAGTCGTCAGAAAAGCGTTTCCGTGGACATTTACCAAACGGTCCCAAACCAAACGGTTCCATTTCGTTTGTTTGATTCAGGTTGAATGATACAGACTTATTGTAAAACTAAAGTACAGTTTGGTCATTCAGCAAATGTTTCAAAACAAAACTAGACTATTTCTAAGACTCCAAATTTCTCAATAAATTGTAGATTTTGATAAGAAATTCAAAATTCCATCTACTGTTATGTTAGTTATAAAAAATTCTAATTTTCAAATAAAGACACTACTCGAATAACGATAAATGGCACATTACTTATGTCTAATTGATAAATAAATATACAGAACTGTTTTATATTATGATACGCAAATTTTTGTTCAATAGACAACTGAACTTCCATTAAAATGTGTCTCTTATCATTGTTCAATTATTAAAAAAAGAGATTGCTTACTCACTAATATATGAATATACTAATATGCCTATAAAATGCAATAAGACTTCAAATAGGTACCGAATTCTTCTTTGAAAAAATCTTAGCAAATAATTTTCAAATTCCATTTCAGATTTATTGTCAGTCAAAAGTTTACCTGGTGGGATTTGAGAATTTTTAGTTCGTCTGGATAAAACAGCTGCCAAAATGCTGTTGCCAAATTTCGGTTTTGCTTGGGCATTATTTTTTGAAGCATCACTAGATGCAGTTGAAATTGCCTGAAAATAATACCTAATTATTGCTTCAGATAACAGAAGATGGTAAATATAGATTATAACATATTGTTTTTGCCGTCATAGTCAGAATTAATCCTTTCAGTGCGCACAACGGCCGAGCGGTAAGGTGTCAGTTTATAATGTTATGGGTCTGTGAAATTCACCTGTTGTTTTTAAATGTGCGTTTGGATTCAGAATATAGACCTAATAGGTTGAGGCTTACATCCATTTCCCGTAAAAAATAAAAATCTGTTAATACAACCTGCATTTTGTGAAGGCTCATATTATGATTATGATCCTTTTACGAGTAAACATGGTGATGTAATGTAATGGAATTTTATAATTTATTAATTAACTGCGCCAAAGTAAATTAAATGCATATCGCAATATATGATTAAAAAAAAAAGATTTAACACACACACCAAAACTTAATATAACCTACTGTAATCCAAAAAAGCTTTCGCTCTTACTGGAATAAACATAATACAACATACTTATTGTATATTTAGCAAAAAATATATTGAGCACTTGATGATATTTTAAGTATTTACACAAATACAATAAAATAAAAGTGGTGCGTTTAATCCAGTTTTTTTTTCAAGTACAGAACCCGGGTAAACAACTAATCATTATGTAAGTATGCGTAGGAGGTGTTTAGGGCCATCAAAAAAGTATTAATACTTTGATAATTTGGCATCGATACTTTTCTTCCCTTATGACACCCCATTTACACATGCATGGATTAACTGCTGACAGTACCTATTAATTATCGCGGCCATAACAAAAAAATTCACTTATAAATACTTATTATCGTGCAAATTGCATGCATGAATCAAAAAGGTTCAGAAGCTTCTGAATTTTCACGTGACAATTGGAGCGTGCAATATCTGCGCCTGCACATAATGATAGTAGCGAACCTGCCGGTAAAAAAACGAGCTGCACAGCGCACTCATTCTGAGGTTAATCGATTTTCTCGACCTGTCAAATAGTAGCATAAATTGACAACATCGCATCTCGCTTACTCTTGAAGAATGAGATGGGTGAGACAACTTCAACAGTTATTATCGCGATAGTTTAAATTACACACTATTGGTGCAAGTAAATCCATGCATGTGTACAGGTGCTATGACACCGGTATCGAAACTTTTATGTCAGTATCCCTAGTTGAAATATTTAAATACTGATTGGCGATTTCAATGCATTAAATATTTGCAACATACTAATAACTAACTAAGCCAATACTTCCAGCGTAAATTTTTCAAAATTTTTGTAAAATACAAAGTGTTTTGTGTTAACATTCTTTGTTCATTGTACCTAATCATTAACAATCATCTCGCAATACTACATAAATTTTATATAATATAATTTTTATTAATTTTCAAGAAATTAATGCATTTTCCTAATACATATTACAAAGTCTTGAGACCTTTCTTCCGATAGGATACCAGTATTCTATTTTCATTCGATACCATACTTTTTCTTTCAATATGACAGTCCTAGGTGTAGAGGTGTTAATAGTTAGATAATATCTATGTACTGTCGAACAATCTCTCAACTAGTCCATCCAATAACAGAAGGAGACTCCAATATACATTTTTTTTAAACAGGATGAATCAGAGGTTTGACGGTGCTTGGGTGAATTTATCCACGACAAAAGGGTTGGATAATGACAGTTCTATCTCAATCTCAGTCTTAAATCTCTGATGAGTGACTACATGACTTCCAATTTTTGTAATATTGAGTGTACAATAATACATATATGAATAAATGAAATGAACAATTTGAACTAATATTCACTGACGGCTACATCAATAGTGGTGTTATCAACAAAGATTATCTAACACTTACCCTGAAGTTGTGTGATAAAGATGTTGGATGGCGAATGAAAAAGAAATTCTTTGCAGTTTGTGCCAATTGAGAACGTTGTCTTACAACATACGTAAAGTTTATTTTATTGGAATACATAACGTTCCCCAGACCGTATGGAAGCAAACGTAATGCCATCTTATTTAGAAAACCATAATATTATTTAATTTCGAATTTGACAACCAAACAATACCGCGGAAATCGAACATCGGTTCCACAGGACCCACCAAATCAGCTGTGCGCTCTATATGGCATCTATGGTGCGCTCAGAATAATATTATCTATGCGCTGTGAGCAGCCAGTCAAACTAATGTCTATGGTCCTAAATCTAGATAGGGATACCATAACCATTGCAACTGTATTGATTATTATTAGAATTTGACTTTGTCCTTGAGATAGGGTTTGCTCTTTCTTCTTCGCGTGAGGTTATATTCTACTAATTTATTTTCCTTTTTCTTGTCGTTGGTCATTCCTCCGTTTTTATTTACTGGTCATACCCGCGCGTCCATTTTTTATGTATGGAGTTTGGGATCCCTTTGTCTTCATTCTGGATTTAAACTTCTTATTGTTTACATGTTGCGTCTGACAGTTCATTCTAACTATCAAAAAAATTATCATGGACGAACGTTAAGTGATAGTTAAGTGAATGTTAAGTGATCAGTGATTATGGCGCAACATCTGAATGACCGTGAGGAGGATATTCTAAAAGCAATGGACGCCAAACGGCGAAGCAGAACTGCTACAGGAGGAAAAGTTCAACGTACGAGCGTCGATTAAGATGCTGATGTTTGAGGTATCCTTATTACGTACCTTATTTCCGGGACCGACAAGGAGTGGCACAACGCCCAAAAAACAATTCTTGGCGGCCCCTACGGTCGTAGCGTTAGGTCTAAATGACAAGTTGCATCGGTGCGACCACTCGTCATCAGCTAACCATCTGATGGAGAGGACCATCGCGGCCCTCCAGAATGCGATGTTTCCCAACGAGACAGCTTCTGGAAGGGTATGCAAGGGTTAGTGGATTGGGCAACCAATCCTCAAAACATCATAACAGCGATGAGCCTGTACCAAAAAATTGAAGAGGGTTTTGGGGACAAGGCATGATAAAATTTGCAAGAACATGACTCAGATCCTTACCGGAAGGAGACCTTCACTCGGGAGGCACTATCAAGGATTCCTCTGAGCTGAGAGTCCCGGAAGGCCCTCGAACTCACATTATGGCCGGGGTACTCCCAAGGGGCGACGTCCTGTGGGAAGGGAGTTCTCCATCGGAGGTACGGGCTCCACCAGAGATCCGTACTCTAAGCGAAGGTGACCTCATCTGGACGACCAACAACATTGGGGCCCACCTAAGAGACTTTCGGGGAGTCTGGATGGCGTAGTGTACCCCCCCCCCCCCAACATTGGTAAAAATAATAGTCGTAGCCCGCATACCTTTTGTGCGGACACCACCATTGGTAAGTCATTCTTTACTTTTACGGAAAGAATTTCAAACGCAACAATCAGCAGAGGTCACTCTCGAGATCGTGACTTAAAGAACTCAGGGGTTCTAGAAGAAACGGATCAAATCCCCAGTTTTTCTCTCAACCCTGTTTCTGATCAAGAAAGAAGACGGGACCCTATGCCCTGTTTTCAACCGAAAGCGTTTGAATGCGTTCCTACAGCCAAAACCATTCAAACTAATTCACCATTACGAGGTTCCAGCCATCTTACAAACAGAAGACTGGCTAGTAATAATAGATCTAAGCCAGGCGTACCTCCAGGTACCAATGGCTTCTCAACATCGTCGATTCGTTCGACTAGCCCACCAAGGGGAGCTCCTACAATTCACGTGTCTCCCGTTCGTGAAGTCAGCCGCTCCGATTATGTTGGCACCCCTGACCAATTGGGTCGCCGTACGCCTACGAAAGAATGGCTGAGAATATTCACTTACCTAGATGACTTCTTAGTAGCCAACCAATCCGAGAAACAGTCTCGGTTCAGGTGGAATACAGGATTACCTCCCTACTGTCTTTAGGGTGGTTAATAAATATTAAAAGATCATGTCTGAACCCAAGCCAACAATGAGGGTTCCTGGATATCACGTAGGACACACACAAGAAGGACACACACAGCAGGTACAAAAAGGCAATTGGTCCCTCAGACAGGCACATATCCAATCCCTTCTGGGGCGACTCAACTTCACATCCTACCTCCACGAGAAAGGTTGTATTGCCGACGGCTACAACGCTCCAGTCATCAATATGGCCGAGGTCCCATCCTCGCTAATAGATTAAAATCCCACCACAGGTCCAACAGGACATCATGTGGTGGCCCTAGGCGATAGGATCCTCAGATTTGACACAATGCAGGTACAAAAAGGCAGTTGGTCCCTCAGGCAGGCACATGTTCAATCTCTTCTGGGGCGACTTAACTTCGCATCCTATCTCCACGAGGAAGGTTGTATTGCCGACAGCTACAACGCTCCATTCATTAATATGGCCGAAGTCCCATCCTCGCCAATTGATGATAATCCCACCACAGGCCCAATGGGACATCGTGTGGTGGCTCTAGGCGATAGGATTCTCAGAGTTGACACAACGCAGGTACAAAAAGGCAGTTGGTCCTTCAGACAGGCACATACCCAACCCCTTCTGGGGCGACTCAACTTCACATCCTACCTCCACGAGGAAGGTTGTATTGCTGACGGCTACAACGCTCTAGTCATCAATATGGTCGAGGTCCCATCCTCGCTAATTGATGACAATCCCACCACAGGCCTAACAGGACACCATGTGGTGGCCCTAGGTGATAGACTCCTCAGAGTTGACACACATCAATCACTTCCTGACGACAGACGCAGCCGACACAGGCTAGGGAGCCCAACTGAATGAACACCACCTATCAGGTACGTGGGAACAAGACCAGTTAGCATGGCATAGCATTCCAACAGAAAGGAAATGTTTGCAATTCAATCTCAGGTACAATCAATCATAGGATCAGATCTGCTTCTGCAGACAGACAACAAAACAGTGGTGGCATACATCAACAACGAGGGCGGCACAACATCTGTCACCCTCCTAAACCTATGCCGACAGATACTAGTATTTACCAGTCGAGCCAACATCATGTTTACTGCACAATACTTCCGCAGAAATTACAACTGCGTGGCAGACAGACCCGCAGACAACTCATTCCCGAATGGCATCTCATCAACACCGCAACCACCCCCCTGTTTCAAAGATGGGGTGTTCCCGAGGTGGATTTATTCGCAAGCGAAACAGCACAATATGTCATTGCAACGTATGTGTCACGAGACGTTACAGACAGTGGCGCGCTGTTTCACGACGCCTTCAGCCGAGTGTAGGACTTCAGACTGGCATGGATATTTCCCCTACAAAACAAACTTTCATGAGTCCTAGCGCACCTGAACTCAGCAAAAGGGAAGTACTTACTAGTGGCACCGAGCTGGAAACAATGCTTTTGGGGAGTGGACTTACGAAAAAGGGCGATAGTACCTCCTTATACAATGCCTCACCTACATATGACACTAGTAGGTATGGAGACCAACCGTCCACCTCCCAGGACCCAGGACCTGTCCCTTTAACTATGGATAATTTCGGATGGGGTGGAAATAACATAAAATTGAATGGTGGAAGAAAGGGCACTCCTTACTTCCAGATGGCGGCCTTCGACTCTAAGAACTTACAAACCAGCTTGGAACAAATTGAAGACAATGACATGGGTAACATGAACCTAATGGATCATAGTAGCCCTCAACCAATGGAATTGGCCAGATACCTAGGCTACATGCACAACATGGAGGGTTTGTCGTACAACACCATCCTGGTGCATAAGTCAGCCATAGCCACATTTTGAAAACCGATTATCATTGTAGATATCAGCATCAACGTGGTAGTACAACACAATATGTTACACGCAATTTCGGTACATAAAACGAAACTCGTCAAACCACCGGTTTGGGATCCAGGACGAGTGGTATATCATCTTAGGAAAACAACACCGGTGGAGTACAACCTATTCGAAACCTACCTACTCGGGTGCTTCTCGCATCGGGACGAAGGGCTCATGACCTCACACTACTCAGTAACAGTAGACAATGGATTAGTGGATAAAAGTGACCACATAATTGTATGCCCAATGTTTGGCGCAAATACTGATACGGCCAAGCATCGTCAATCGAAATGAAAGCTAAGCGCTTCCACGTGTCAAAACATCGACCCAGTATTCTGGTTACGGAAACTCGTCTGCATGTCAAACTCTGGAGAGGGGAAGGTGGGGATATTTCGGAATTATTTATATCTTCAAGACGATCACCAAAACCAGCCACCAGGACAGTTATACAGGGCTCGAAATGGAACGGAACGCACCGGAGCGCCGTTCCGGCTTGTGAATTTTGTAAAATTATCGCTCCGTCTCGTGGAAAAATATGTTGACCGTCTAAGCTACATAGGCCATAGAATAGAACACTTATTTTTATAAAATACACATACGAATGTATGTACGCTATGTAAATATCTTCAGAAAATTTGTCGAGCGCTCCGGTTCGTAAACTTTTCCATTTCGAGCGCTGCAGTTATAGGGAATTGGATAAGGTCAGTACTGTTGGAAGCAGGGGTACAAGAACCACCAGGCAGTGTCCGCTCAGTGGTGGCTTCCTTAAACTGTAAATATACCCAATAGATGATATCTTAAAGAGAAGTAACTAGCGTAGTGAGTCGACATTCCACGACAACTACCAGAGAACGATGGTCACACCACCATCAGATGGGGAAAAGAACCCATTAACTTCTCTATTCAACCATATACATTGAAAGTCACGATGGTCTATACCTCGTCAATGAATCATTGTCACATACAGGAATTTGGCATACCAACACCAGGTGATAACAAACAGATATCTCAAGGACTTCAAAGTCAAATTCGAATAATGAAAGGAGTTTTACCTACCAATAAAACTCTTATTATTCATGTTGACTTTGAAGTCCTGGTAACTTCTACCTGGTTCCTTGAGTCATATCATAATGAAGAAAAAGGGATCCCAAACTCCATAGATAAAAAATGGACGCGCGGGTATGACCAGTAAATAAAAACGGAGGAATGACCAACGAAAAGAAAAAGGAAAATAAATTAGTAGAATAATATAACCTCACGCGAAGAAGAAAGAGCAAACCCTATCTCTAGGACTTCAAAGTCAATATGAATAATAAGAGTTTTATTGGTAGGTAAAACTCCTTTCATTAATAATATTATTGTCGTATGTCATCATTTTGTAGTAAAAACAAGTTGGTACTAAATATTCATAATATTATCATTTTCCATAATAATTCAACTGTTCATTAATTAAAATAATAAAAAGTGGGAATATTGTTTTTTAGTTTTAAGCTGCAGTGCTGCCAACCGTACTATATTTATTATAGTATTTGTACCATAATTTTGGTCCGCGTACTATGTACGATATAAAACAGGTATAGTACGCCCAAAATACTATAATTTTAAATATCGGAAAAAAAATATGTAAAAAGTACTAAAATTTCGATATTTCAGTTCGATAGATTGGTACAAAGTATTATAATTTCGCAATATAAGAAGATTTGGAGAACTTGGAAAAACATAAAAAAATCACTTGACTTTGGTTTAAAATGAAATTTCTTCAATTCTTCGGTAGGTAAGTATTTTTTGTCGGAAGAGGTACCTACATAAAAATGGGTCTCGGAGTTTTTCAAATTCTCCGTTATTATTTTTCTGAGAAACAAAAAACCTGTACATTTTCAACAGATGACAACGCGTACTATATTTTTCCCCAAATACTATAATTTTGGAGGCTCTGTAAGGTAAACGTACCAGTAGTTGACCATTTAAGAAAAAAAATCAACAAAAATAACGATTAACGTGTGTAATGGTGATGTGTTAGTTCCTCAATCCGACCACAGATGGCTTCACTTGTCTCAACTTTACAATTTAGAGCAATCCCGTGTCTACGTTTCTTATTTTGGGCATTTTATTGATAGAAGGTCAACTACTGGTACATGGTTAACTACTGGTTCATTTATTTACTATAATTCAACTTTGAAAAGATGGCAACATTGTTAAGCTGTCACTTTTTGAGTTTTGACTTTTGATAATTTAGAAACGCCAAAAGAAAAGATAGACAAAGGCTAGCCGAAGCCCAAAAAAATATCTAGCACACAATAATTGATCTACTTTCTGCGCAAAGACATTGCACGGTGCCTAATCTCTTTGATTCTACGTCAATATTATCGGTGGATTAAAAATCATTAATGAAGTAGCTTGAGGTTCCTAGGTTGGCTTATCTGAAAATTACAGACTTGACATATTGGTACATAAATATTATTGTTTTTATATAGGTAGTTGGGTGTATATGTTACACCGAATGTGCGAAATTAACTATTACATGAAATGGGCAAAATTTTGGCTAATTCATGTAATAGTCAAGCCTGTTGCCTTATTCATGAATTAGGTAAATTTTCTGCTGAGTACATGAATTCGCCAGGGTATGGAATTCTTGAACTGTCAACATGACAGAAGAAAAAGTAAATTTAATACGGATGGTTTTATTAGTTATAATTGGACATAATATAATATTATTATTATTAGGTTACGTTAGGTTTTGTAATTCTGAATTAAATTATTCAACTGAATGTCCATTTTGAGGTTAGCTATCAAGTGTCAACAAACTACCACAAACATTCAACCGACCATTGCACGTTTGATACCCAAGCACGAATCAAATTGCGAAAATACTTTTCAATAAAATTCTTCCGTTATCATATTATAGTTCTAGATTTTTTTGCGCATAGTAAATGGATATGAACGTCATTGTAGTTATTGTATATTATTGTGTACGTATATTATCTATGGTTATTGATTGGTATATTTTTATATTATAATCAATGACATTTGACACATTTGTTTATTTTGATTAGTTGCAAAAAACACCACCGGAGCGCAATCATCTATTTTGACCATTGATAATATAATTCGTCTCTGTTCTGGCAGAACACACTAACTGGAGAATACTAGTTTTGAGTAATTTGACTTTGAAGTTGTTCAAATGTTTGAAATGGTCTATCATGTAAGTTTATTAATTAATCGTAAAAAGGATAACTTTAAAATAAAGACTGTTTATTTATTAAGAAGGTTTCCAGACGGTAAAGTTTGAAATAAGGAACATTTTGGTATAACTAACTCAATATGTAATTTTTTCGAATTAGTGTCTTCTGCCAGAACAGTGACGAATGTACATTTTGACCAATGCATGAGCATTTGATACGTTTAGTTTAGTTGCAAAAAATACCACCGTAGCGCTACTATCTAATCTGTCCAATACATGAACTAGGCAGAAAAATTACTGCCCAATTCACGCACTCTTCAGATATTTTGTCTAATTCATAAATAAGGCAACGGGCTTCATGATTTAGGCAAATTTTGCCCATTTCATGTAATATTCAATTTCGCACATTCAGTGTAACATATATAATAATCTTGGATTTATAAAAATATTTTGTTTTCATTAATTGTTATACAATTAAGTACCTTTATTATATCATACCTACATTGTTTACCTCTCGTTTTGGTAATTTTATAGTAAGTACTCCATATTATCGTCATTGTGATTAAGGTGTTTTGAGACCAAAAACCAAACCAAAACACAATACAACCTACTTATTTTTGGGTTACAGTAGCTTGTGTTAGGTTTTGGTTTGGTGTTTGGTCTCAAAGGACCTCGACCACAAAAACGATATGGAGTGCTATAAAATTACCATTGTTTTTAACTTTTAGGAATAAAATTGACCTTGATGTAGATACATTATGGGTCGCACAGGTCGCATACGGAATCTGAAACAAAATAATCCCAAAGTATCTCCCGTCTCGTTGGATCAGCACTGTGAAATAATATCTCTGAACAAATGGATAACAGAAAACGGTTTCAAAAAGTGTAAAAAAATTTGCCTCGCTGACTTTAATGGCACGGGCCGCGGTGTCAGAGCAATGGAAAATATATGTGCTGGTGATATTCTGCTCGAAGTACCTTTCAATTTAATATTGAATATGCAAACTCTCCAGAGTGACGCTGATTTTAAAAACATATTCTCCCATAAACATAACTACAATAGTAGAAAAATGTTTAGTTGTCAGGAATTATTATCTTTTTACATAACTTACTTAAAAATATATGAAAAGAAGCAAACATTTTGGTCAGATTATATTCGTACTTTACCTAATCAATTTCAGATGCCATACTTTTGTTCCGATGAAGAATCAAAATATTTTGATGAAAGTGTCGGTGATATTGTTAAAAATCAAAAGGCGATAGTTCGAAAATCATATAGCTGTTTTAAAAATATCTTAATAGACTTTTCATCAGGGAACGTTGAACAAAATCATTATATTTGTGATTTAATTTCTAATTTTACACTTGAAGAATACGAGTGGGCTTATTTTACTGTTAATAGTAGATGTGTATACCTTGATCCTAATATAATTCACAATATTCTCAATAATGATTTGATGAAGTCTGATTTGAAATTTTCATTTTCCAATTACTTGAAAGATTCTCCATCGTTAGGTTTGATTCCATATTTAGATATGTTCAATCACTCTATACACGTAAAAACTGACGCAATATTGATTTCTAAATTTAAAAATCTGCAATCTGTACTTAATCGTACATTTCTTGAGACCAATGATTTCTATTTCAGACTGAAAACACTATCGGCAACATCCAAATATGACCAGATTTTTATATATCGTATGGAGAACACTGTAATCTTAAGTTATACACTGAATATGGCTTTTTTTTACCTCAAAATCCACTTACTATTGTTCATTTTTCATTTACAAGCATCTGCAATGATTTACAAATCCAAAAGGATACCTGTCTTACAAAAGAAAAATATCAATATATACTGAAGCATGGGATAAACAGGAATTTATATATGACGCGTACGGGTTTTAACTACAATTTTTTAAGGCTTTTATTCATTCTTATCAATAATCAAAAAAGTATTTGGGACACAAAAATTTACTGCAATAATTACAGTAATACAGAAATCACTCAAATGTCACAAATTTCCAAAACACTTTTACAAACAAAGTTTAATTACATCACAGCAGTATTGAATAAAGCAATTGACTCATCTTTGGTAAATCCTGGTTTTCTCATATATATAGATTTAATGAAAGAATATTTGAATATAATCAATATAGACCTTGAAATAAATGCATAGTACCTACCTATACAAATATATATTTTATTATTTAATATTTTTCTACATCAAATAATTAATAGTCCTCTTCATATCCTTTGCCCCATTACTGAGGATGGTGATCACTGAAATTACAAGCGTTATCAACAATCTCCTTCCATCTAGAGTGAGTCTACTTATAAACCATCTAGGACCCTAAAATTTCATGGATGCTATTTAACTAATTAATAGATATTTGAAAATGATATTTAGATTACAAATATAATGTAGCGATAGTTGAAGAAAACCATAAATCGTCTAAAAATATATTATGAAAGTAAGCATGAGAAAAATGTTACAAATGCTAATGATTTAATTTAGCTGCAATTCATTTCGTATTGCAGTTTCATCTGTAACAAACATACTTTTGTGGTTTGAGATTGATTTTACAGATACAAAATAAGTCTTAGATTAATACTTTGGATGCTGAAGACGCACCCGGCGCGTAATGACCAGGCGGCCGATCGATGTAATTAACATGCATTTTAAAGGTGGTAATTAAAAAAATCATTATCTAGTCAGCAGCGAATGAGTAATGAAACAAAACATTTTTTTAAACCAATCATTTTTCTATTCTTGGTGTTTAAAAATTGACTCATATTTTAAATATGTTTTATTAAAAATATGTTATAATAATAATTAACATGCATACATTGCATGCACCCTATTATAATATGTATGTACCTACTTCCAACGCATTATTGTCAAATTAATAATTTTCGAATGCAAAATCTGAATTTCAGATAGGTTATACAGAGCTAGACTTTTTCTGACTCCACAGAACTAGTTCTATAGCACAGTGCTCCGCAACCGGTGTACCGCGGCACATTGGTGTGCCGCGAGACGATGCTAGGTGTGCCGCGGAGCATTGCTTAAAAAAACACAAATAATTTTGTATATTATACAAATTTGCGTTCATGGCTGGTAAATAAATAAATTAATTTGAGCACCTGCATAAACCTAATAAAACAATGCAAGGTCAGAATGAAAATATATTGACGTGATCTGATAAATTAGAAGGATTTAAGACAAGGATCTCTAGAAATGTACCAAAGGACCTACCAGACTACCAATGAAAACAAGCAATTAATTTTGGACCGTCTCAAAAACATTTAACTTTGATGCAAAAGAAATTTCATCAATTCTTTCATACAACCAATACAACTGGATTCGAAACCCTTTTGCAACCAATGCCAAAAATTCTATAGAAGCACTTATACTATTTTCTGGATTTCGTTCATTAAAACAAGGTCAGGTATCATATTAATTAGTTACTCTATTGCTAATACAAATACATGGGAATATGTACATTTGGTTCTTCGCTGTGTATTATGTATATTTAATTATTTTTCAAATAAGTATGTAATGTAATTTTGGTGCATGTCCCCACAAGGTGGGAGGCTCTAGCCTGGGGCCCAAGCTCAGGGGGGGCGGCGTGGTAGGTCAAGCAGATAAGTGAGATAACACAAATTACAAATTTGCTCTAATAGCAAAAAAAGTCGCCTGCGGTGCTGTTTTACTTCACTGGCGTTAATATTTTAATACATACGATTGTGGGATACAATTTATTATTGTTGTGTCAATATTCGACAAATGATTATTGTTAATTCGACAACTAACCATAATTCAAGTGGATGTATTAATAAATACAAAAAATTGCTAAACATAGAAGCTATACGATTAATTTTACCTCGAACATCATTTGAAAATGCTATTTTAAAGTATCACACTGTCTTTAACCTTAGCAATAGGTAGGGGGGGTGCTGAAGATTCTGGCCTGGGGTCCATGTTTTGGTGTATAAATTGTTTTACATGTGGTGTGCTGCAGAATTCTGGGAAGACCTTTAGTGTGCCGTGGGTGAGAAAAGGTTGCGGAGCACTGCTATAGCATATTGACTTATATAATACAATAGGTAAATATGGACTGCCATTGTAGATTGGAGACTCCATAGACCTGTGTTTCCCAAAGTGTTAGATGCGTACCCCTTGGGGTACGGGAAGAGTTTGGTGGGGGTACCTGCTGCACCGGGCTTTGGCTGCGCCTGGTGCAACAAGCATTAATACAACATCCATGCTAGAAGGTTTATCGCATGCGGAAAAAGAGCAATTATTGTTGGAATTAGCTTCAGATAGATTCTTGAGAAAGAAATATAAGGAGTGTACTTCAATATCATTCTGGTTGCAAATGCAACATATGCATCCAGAGAAAGTCCTGAAATACATCTTGCTTTTTCCATCTGTGAAGTTGCTTTTTCAGCATTTGTAGACATTAAGTCAAAAAAGGGAACAGGCTTTTGGATGTGGAAGCTCAACTCTGATTAAAATTAACAACCAGGGAACCAAATTATGATGATCTGTCTCAACATAATGTCATCCTTCTCATTGATTATAATGAATGTTATTTATAATATAACTTTTATTTATTTTGTTATGAATGAATTTTATTTTTCGTTTATTATTATTTTATTTATGTAATGGAATTAAGGAATAAAAGGAAAAAATAAATATATTTTGATTGCTATTAAAGTATATGGATTTTTTGGACGAGGGGTACTCAGTGTTACGAAAATTATTGAAGGGGTACACAGATTATGTCGAAAGTTTGAGATGGGTAGTTGAAGAGTATGCAGGTGAGTTTATTCATTAAATTATTATAAACAATTGCATGCAATTTTTATGACAATTAATGACATTTTACATAACGCTGCTTCATAACTCACAGTAGTTTATTAATGATGAATCTATCGGAAATATATTATATAACTTTTACTAGGTATGTAGGTACTTATATAAATCGGTGGCCTTCATCAAGCACACCAAAAAACATACTAGGCCATTAGTAAACATATTAATTATTATAACCAGTGAATGCTTGGATAATGACCATTACCGTTTTCAACTTCGCGGGGCGGTTCGTGCGCACTTTCACTATATCGGAAATAATATTTTCCTAGTTCAAATTAGTTTTGATAATGAAGGATTTTGATACATACCTACTAGATTTTTCACTTAATTGGGAAAACATTGACTTTTTTATATAAAACATTTTTTCGGTCGATATAATTTTTCGTTCAATGATTTTCTGTTAAAATATTTAATGCACATCAGATTAAATAAAGCTCTAACAAAAACTCCAGATACAATAATATTGTAAAATTTGTGACCTTGATCCTATTATTCTGATTGTTCGAAGAAATATTATTTCTAACCTAAGCTTATAATGTCTGTATTTTCTTTCTTTTTTTTTTATAAAATAATAATTTATTGTGCCGTAGAAATTAATCTCTTTGTAAAAACGATAGTAAAGTTATAGATTAGACTCTTTTAGCAGATTTTTTTAGCAATAAATATTTAAGCTATTTTAATGGTTGATATTGTATCGTGTTATTGTTGGCTACTTAGTACCATAGACTAAATACGCTGTTAACTAGCAATACTGAGACGATTGTTTTGATCATTATCTATGACATTCATTTCCAACTTTTAACCGTCGTTACTGCCAATTACTGTTTTAAAACTATTTGAAGTAATTCAATAATTAATATCTAAACTGTTTCATATTTCTAAATAAATAGCCATGTGTGAGACTCAACAGCAAACTAAGAATGCAGTTACTCTGCGAGGATCTGCCCAAATAATTTGTGAATATTTAAGTAAGTACCTACTTAAGTATGTTTTCATTTTAGTTCGGTGGTTGGTAACTGATTTTATCGAACTTTATGAGGTATTTCTCCTATAAAGTTTTCCGACATTAAAAGCCTGTTCGGACTGTTCTAGTGATTTGATAAAAAGCCGTGTCTTACAGACAAATTTAGTCGAGTAGTTTAGTAAAATCGCCAGGCCAGTCGATCCATTTTACATAGTAGGTACTTAATATGACTGTAGAAATATATCTTATTATATTGGCGTGATTCGCATATTGCCGAATAATCAACCACAAGTAGGTATTGGTAAATCATTATTTAGTGGCATCATTGTCAATTTGTGGGTGCAATAAAAGAGTTATCCCTATTTCAGGTCTTGTGACTAGTTGTACTCTCTCGCGCGCTGCCACTATCAGTGAACGCAGTGTTGCCAACCGAACTATAATTATAGTACTTGTACTATCATTTTGGTCCGCGTACTATTAAAAAAGTATAGTACGCCAAAAATATGACAATTTTGAAAAATGGAAGTAATTGAATTCGTCGGTTAGCATTTTTCGGTCGTAAGAGGTTTTTAAATATAGAAGGGCATCGGAATTTCTCGAATTCTCCGTTATGTTTATGTGAGAAACAAAAAACTTCCATTTTTAACACGTTGAGATATCCAGGGTTCAGTGGCTAGCTCAGGTGTCGATAGAACCCCGGATTCACAAAAAAAAAATAAACGAAGGATTTTAAATAAAAAAAAGGTCTTTCTTGTTCGTAACGTGGTCTTATATTTTTAATCTCTAGTTTTATATGTTTATTTTCGGGTTTTTACAATTACAGTCATCAGGTCTGTTTGCTTTTAATAAAAGACACTCACTAACTTTTCTCTCGGGGTTCCCTTTTTTGAAATTCCTCCGTTTAATAAAATTATATTTAAATTTTTACTTATATATTTTATTTAGTCTTAAAATTATCTCTTTCATCTATCATCATTTATACTTTAAAATTTATCTTAATTACACCTCCGCCCAGTAAGTGATTTTCACGCACCGGACGAAGGCCTTTACCTATGAATAAAATATTTACGTAGTTGAGCAAGGAATCAGATTAGATGTTTTATGAAGCCATTTCTAGAGGTTAGGTTTACATTTCGGCTTATAATTATTAAATGATTCTTTCACACCGGGAGAAGCCCGCCTGTAACAGGGATGTGTCAACGTCCTATAATTTTTGCCGAAATGCTATAAATTCTTGGACCGCGTACTATAATTCGATGACAAAAAGATAGCAACACTAATAGAATTCACCAATGGGGTCTGACAGCTGACCACGGCGTACAACTAGTCACAACCGCCCCTATTTCTTTGCTAGCAAACAATATCACTACAATAATTGAGCCCATATCCGGAAAACGAGCGTTATCACGATAACGTTGTTTTTTCGTAAATCAATTTAAATTACGCGGCATACACCTATGCATGCACTCACCAAATATTACTTTGATATTTAAACAATAGATGGCAGTAGACAGTCCAAACTAACTACGCGTTCTTCTTCTTCTTTGCCCATATCCGCCCCTTAACTGGAGCATATGGACACCACGCGGCGCCTCCAAGAATCCCTGTCGCTCGCCAGTCTTCTTGCTTCGTTCCAGGTCAAACCAGCATCCCGTAGCTCCGCCGTATACACTCTGTAGATTGTATTTAGCGGCCTTCCAGGACGCCGGAATCCGGTCGGCTTGAAGAACAGGCAAGCCAGGTTAAAGTTCTCTTCTGGCATCCGCAGCACGTGGCCGAGCCAGGTCCAACGTCGCCTGTAGTTGCACGCTGTTTATCCGTATATCATAATATATATGCCGTACATGACATACAGTCAAACCAACTTATCTGAATAATAGTAAAAAATGGAACTACTAAAACCCATATGGACGCCATATTGAATACACCATTCCAATGTCAGATTCTGTTCAGTTGCGAGCCTTGATTAGGTAGTTTTCGACTGTGGTTCCCCCATCAATTCTTCAGATAAGTTTGTGGCACCGTACACACAATTCGTGCTTATGGACGTTCGCGGCATTTCCATTTATTATTGCGATAAATATTTTTTTACTCTTCCGAGTATATAATATGAATCTATTTGTTCTAAAAAAGACGTGTCATTGATGAAACTAATTATTACGTCAAAAACGAATAATGGTCAAAATTATAAAACTTTTATAGGAAAGATTATCAAAAAATATACTTTGATGTATGTGGGTAAGTGCTGTCAGAAGTTGTGCAATACATTTTTTTCAGCCGTTGAACAAAATAATTTATTTTCCAAGTTTTGGGAAATAAAATCCGACAGGATGCAAAGTAAATGGAAGACATTTTTGTCTTGTTTGCCTTTTGTGAAGCCAAGAAAGTGCTGATTGATTAAAAAATATATTGGAATTTATCCCAATAAATGTTGGAAATGGACCTTCTGATGAAGACATCACTTCAAGTGACTCGCTTAAAAACTTAGGGTATAGGATTTTACCATCAAAATCAGAGTTGTACGATTATTTTATGTTATACGAAAAAACAGCGTTAAATTTGTAACTGTATATTTTATTATAAACATGGTGGTTTATCCAATGACATATTAAATGGACAACTCACTTCATACCGGCACGCACGAGAAATTGTGCATGAAAGTCATTCACAGATGTATAGGTAGATGTCACGTGACCATATCGTCACCGTTTTAGCAAAACCATCTATGTGTCACTTTTATCAAAAATGACTTTTAAATACCAAGTCATTCCTTATTTTTTTCTCTATAGGCCAGTAAAATGATCTATGTGTTGGGTAAACTCGCTCCGAAGTTATTTCAAAAAATAAAAAACAGCTATGTGTAAGGTTCAAAAACCACGGTTCACAAAAACAACTATGTGTATATTATAGTAACATATAAGTAAGGTGGTATTTTGATATCGAGAGTGTAATGTTTTTTTACAGTTTGGCTACACATACTTTGTTTCTATGTTATATGCTATGCATTATGGTCTTGCACGACGGTTTGAAAGATGCTTTCTCAAAAAGAGAGACAGGAAATATTCAATAATTTCTGGAAGATGCCTACATGGTCAATAGGGTATAGGCGAGAATTAATTTAAAAGTTGGATAAACAACTACAAACGTCTCGATGACAGTGGCCAATTGAAAGCAACAATGACAGGTAATAAGATTCTGACTGAAGATAAATAATTGGTAGTGCAACCAAAAATCAAAACGGAGAGATTTGTGAAAAAATGTTACATTATGGTTGGATCTAATTCCAAAGTTCCCAGCCATTATTGCAGAGAAAATACCTCCAGGGTGTATGTGGAATCGTGTTTCCGATCCAAAATACAAATGCATGATGAATATAAAAAATGGTCTCTGGAAAATGGTCATAAAGCAGCAGAATATACTCCAGTATATTTACCACTAAAAATCAGTATCCACCAACCACGTAAAGATCAGTGTGCCATCACTGCCATCTGCTGTAGTTATAAAATGAAGAATGTTTCAGAAATGAAATACAATAGCCACATTATTAAAAAAAAAAAGATGCTAGAAGACCAAAAATGAAATGAAGGTGAGTACCAGAAGTATTACTGGACGGTTAGTAATCACAATGGATCTACAAAGTGTGCTGCTATGTCCAAAACACAGGCACAAATGTATTATAAACAAAAGCTGCAACTACACAATTTCACCATATACATTCTTAATAATGTATCTTCTAATGAATTTGTCTCATCTCATCGAAAGCAGGACAATACAATGAAATAATTCTAATATCGGATGGGTGTGGATATCAAAACCGAAATAAATTATTCGCTACTGCTCTAAGTTATATCTTTAGAGAGAAAAAACATCGAGATTCAACAGCTTTTTCTGGAAAAAGGCCACACATAGAGGCCGATAGTGCACATGCCACCTAAGAAAAGTATTTTAAGCCTCCAATATATTCACCATCTGATTATATAGCACGTATGCGGCTAGCAATACCAAAACAACCTTATAAAATTAATGCCATTGATTTTAAATTTTTAAGAATTATGGATAAGATTAAATCTGGATTAAGTTCAATCAGACCAGGAAAACGAATCGGAGATCCTGTTGTATATGATATTAAAATGTTACAGTATCTACCAGATGGAACAATCTTTTACAAACTCAACTTTATCAGTGCAACCGTTTGACTGCCTTTGTAATATATATAATGAATCATTGCCAATATCGCAGTCGAAATACATACATCTTCAGGAATTAAAAAGTGTAATAGAGAAAGATCACCACTATTTCTACGATAACCTAACATTTAAACCTGCTAATAGAAAGTAAACGAACTTATAAATATAATATCATCTCACTATTGCATTAATAATTAATAAAATGATATTGCAATTTATCACTAACGCACTATGTAGGTATATTTCAACTATTATTTATGTAACAGTTTTTCATGAATTTATTATTATTCACATTTTGATGAATAAATTAAACTATGTGTATTTACAAAACGGTCAAAACAACTTATGTGACATCACAAACTGTATTTTTATTATTTTTGTATTAAAAATAAAAGATTTTTGTAAACAAAATAATAATCTTAGACCATTTTCTGATTATAATAAAGCATTCTTCATAATTTTAATGTTTAAATGTAACATTATTTTTTTATTCAGTTTTATCCTTCTCCTGCACAATTTGAGAAAGTGCACATAGATGGTTTTGCTAAAACGGTGACGATATGACGTATCCATTTCCATTATGCGATACAAGCTTCGAGAATTTATAGTAATATAACCTTTATTGTAATGGCGTATTAGTGTCATGACTCATTGCGTTAGAAAAAGATTCTCGGTTACTTACGACTTCTCGGAGATTAGACGCAAGTGAGCCCAGCGTATCACAGGCGACTGTCCAATGGTTTCTGTCATTCAATTGCATTGAATATACATTCATCAATATCTTAAAATGGCATTTTATAAATAATAAATATTACTAACACATGAAAAGTGATATCGCATCTTTCTTGGAGTGTTTAGTAGATTTTTTTTACAATTTTTAACTAGGCACATTGGCATTTTGTAACACAATAATAACGGTGGAGTCGAAACCTGACAGTCAGAAATTTTGTATGGGCAGACCCAGCGGTGTCGCCAGACCGCTTGCAAGCAGAATGTTCATTTGAGCGTAGGATACCGATATTAAAATATGAATTTCGCCATCCGGCAGACCCGACACAAAGTGAGTGTCATTTTATTTTCTAGATGCTTCGTGCATATTAATGTCATTGGGTTTATCCAATAAAGTTTTTTTGTTTAATTCTCAATTACTCCAACTACTTTTATTCATCAGAATTAAATATTTTTGATAACGGGTATCTCCACAATAACCAACTGAAATGTTTAACTGCCAATATCTCTGAACGCTGTTTTCAGGATAACGCTCGTTTTCCGTATATGTGCTCAATTGTAACGCAGCGAACACATTACTATCACGTCACGCTGAGATACAAATAGAAACTTTGTGATAGAGATAGTGAATCTCTATCTTAGTGTGACAGCACGTGACATGTTGGTAATGTGTTCGGGCCATAAACCTTTTTTACGCTTTTTTTATGTTGCCACTGTATATCAATTTATTTATAGGTACCATTTTTATACATGTATGTGTATATCTATATAATATATTTTTCTTACAGAATTTGGTGTGAATTCCATTCTCTTTCAACGAGGTCTCTATCCGCCGGAAACTTTCAAACAACAGCAGCAATATGGTACCACACTACTAATATCCGATGATCCGGAAATAAAAACCTTTCTAAATCATCTCCTCTCACAAAGTGAAGGTATTACAATCCTTATTACTTTTTATATGTTATCCATGGCCCCCCACATACTGAAGCGGGCCCCGTTCTTATCGCTAAGGTTAAAAGTAGTGTGATTTGTCGAACATCGACATTCAATAATCAAAGATTGCATCCCACAACTACATATTTTAAAATGTTATCACACTAATTTGATGTCAAATAGCGCCGCATTGATACATGTTTATCTCACTTATCTGGTCGACCAGTCATGCCAGGCCCTCCTCTGAGCTCGGGCTAGAGCCCTGTTAGCCTCCCCTCACGGGGGTCTTTGGAGTATTTGGACATCCATAATTCGCCCTAATCTAATTCTCTTTAGATAGGTAGGTAATCGTTCTCTTATATTTCCCAAACCCACAAAATACTGTGACAGATTTTACCGGTGTAACTAAGCCTTTGACAAAAATAATTAGAGATAGCCTACTTACATATTTTTTAAAGAAATTATTGATAAATTATTATAAAACATAAGACCAGAGACCGACAACTATAACTTGAGTCTCAGTGCTGGCGAGTATTGTAAATATTTTGCAAGCTATTCTACAAACCACCACACCTCAAGTTATTGTTGTTGATATCTACAGATATCATCAGTATGTTAGTCGACATATTAGGGCAATTCTATTTTGGGAACTAAATATCCGTACGCTCTTTCACATAAATCTCAATGTCACCATTTCTGTCATGTAACATTGCACACTATGGAGAATATCTGCATACACCGCTATGACATTGAAGTAGCCGTGTGTAAAATCTCGGTGAACCCATAAGTACCTGGTTGAAATGACTAAAATTAACATTTTCAAATGATTCCGTGTTAAGAATGATCTAAAATCCTCCGCAGTGACCAAAATGTATACCGTCCAATCTTAACCTTTGTATTTTAAATTTAAAGTTATCACCGTTTCTTTTTCATTATTTTTGTGCTGGCACAAAGTAATATTCATTCAAATGCTCTTTTTACTGTGCATAGAGTATTTAATTCATATGTGTGTAATTTTAACATCACTGTCGAAAACGAGTAGGATCTTGTGATTCTTTACCTAATATCATATATTTACAGAATATTGCAATAATTTATGTATTATCAATTTAATTTTGAAGTGAATCAGAAAATAAAATAGCTGTATAGTTAAATATTATTACAATGTATGTATGTAGTAGTACCCATAAAAAACAGACAGTTTGAGCTTTTATTTTCTCAAGGTGTCTGAAACTTTTTATATTTTGTTTGGGGTGGCTTATAAAATAACCTCTGAATCTTTTATAGGCAAACATATATTTAAAAAGTACTTTCGAAAGAATCATATTGTTATATTTTATTCATAAAATGTTTGTTAGGTATGAAAAATAATATCTTGAAAAATTGATTTTTTAGTGTTTCACTCAATTTCCTTTTATTTATGATTATGAAAGAAAAAAAAACAATGTAAGCAAAAATAAACTTTCAAAATACTTGTTTTATTGATAGCTCATATGAAGACCTTGTTTTTATTTTAATCAATTGAAATCAGGTCGTGCATTGTTTCGTAAACTCTCTTGGAACCGTAGCAGAACCTCATTGAACCTCGTTGGGAACCACTGTGTTAGAGTATCATTTCAGATGTAATAATTTTTTTATTCATCATCATAATCATCATTAGGAGTGTGACAACCCCGGTTGGGTCTTTGCTTCTTCCACCAATTATTCCTATTCAAAGCATCCGCCTTACTATTCGGTAGGTACTCCTGTGGGTCTATTCTATACTAATCGACCGCCAAAGTGATAAAGTGATAAATAGTATTAAACTTATGGTAGCTTTGTATCAAAGTATTAGCACTTATTGTAACAATTACAATAAGTGCTAATATTTTGATACAAACCTACCCTAAGTTTGATAATATTTATCACTTTAGTGGTCGATAAGTATAAAATAGACCCACTGGAGTACCTACAGCAGTCATCGGTAACTCCATCTAGCCAGTGAATTATGGCCTGCTTACTATTTTACACGCTGCCCAATTCGATTTGCTCTACATTACTCTGTTTGCCAGTTCACTATGACGTGTACTATACATTCATATGCTGCGCATGACTAAGCTAACACAGTCTCCCAATTTTAATTGATGCAACTGGACTGCAATCTAGAGCTCAACATTAATAGCAGTAATAAATCATTATATTTTTATATTATCTATAATTCGTGTGACATGATAGTTATATTTGAATGTGTAACTAGTTGACGATAGGCACATCGTTTGTTGTTTAACCTAACCATATGATGTTTACTATTTCAGATTGGCTTGTAAATCAAAAAGTAAGAAAGTTGTCTTTAATAATTAAAAATGTGCAATCAGAAGAAGTGATGGAATGTTGGGACTTCAATTTGGAATATGATGAAGGCGACGCTGCCCTGACCGCTGAGAACAAAGAATTAACAGGAAAGAAGGAATTGAAAAAAATCCAACAAGAGATTCGCGAGGTTATGATCCAGATAGCGGCCACGGTGACTTATCTCCCACTTTTAGACTGTAGATGCTCATTCGACATTCTCATGCATGTAGTAAATGATTGCCAAATTCCAGATAAATGGACTGAAGCGATGCCAGTTGTCATATCTAATTCCCAAAATCTTAAACTGAAATCGTTTTCGACTAGTGTGCACAAAATGGAAACAGTTGTCAATTTCAAACTCGATTGATTAATTTATTGTGATGTCCATGACTATTTCAACTCTGTTTTTTAATTAATATTATTACCCAATGTATTATGACTTATTTAATGAACCCATGTGATTATTATGTGTAAGTTATAATGTCCTATTATTACTTGTAAATGTCTTAACTAATATTATAAAATTAATTAACCTGAATCTTGATAATATTACCATTATTTTTAGCTTGTCTTAACCCCTAATAATTTGTGTTATTTTCCTATTCATGATACAAGCGGCGATTAAATCATTGATAATTTACGAAAAATTGTTTTTTATTATTATTAAATTTTCATCTTAAAATCCAATGAAAATATTATATTTGATATTTTGCCACACTGGAATTATTTGAAATACGGCAATGCTGCTGAGTTATAAATAACCTCACTTTTTTTACAGAAGAGGCAGCGAATGAAAGACGATTTGCTGTCGAAAATTTTCTTTAATAGAATTACCTTATTTTAAAACTACTATTTTTTTTATTTTTCAACATTTGTATAAGTACGTAATATAATACAGTTATAAAACTTTTTACCCGGAGCGGAACAGACCCTGGAGTGGAGCTGGAGCAAGTATTAGGTCCCGGAGCGAAGGTGAAGCGGAGCAACTCAAGAAAGGGTCTGCTCCAACCCTCTGCTTTAAATGACTAACAAAAAAAGTGATGAATATAGTATATCTGCTGTAGAAAGTCAGTTAGCTAAACCGGACATGCTGGCCTTGTCTTTTGACGTACGTATAGCACAAGAACACTATAAATAAAAAAATTAAAATACCACAGACTAATTGTAAAATGTTACATCATACTAAACAATGCTGATATTAGCTTGGTACCATACACAATTAATATATCTACTATATATACCTTATTGGCCTTTGCGCGAAGGAAATTTCAAAGCGGGACAGCATATTTATACCTGCTAATGTGTATAGATAGTGGTTCATGTGAATAACTGTCAGATACATATCTTAAAATAAGTGGGGCTTTTATCATTTCTTATTTTTTTTTATTTAAATTCATAAATATAATACAAAATAATACTGTACATTTTGCTAATGTTAACATTTAATCAATTTATAAATATACAAAAGCGTCACAGATGAATAGGGCATACGTTTTTCATTCCTTAATACTAATTTCAAGTCTCATTACCTTAGCTAAACTATATTCATAACACTATACAAAGGTAAAAAATGTGACACTCGAGGCTTCAATGGTCAAAATAGGCGAGTTTATATATAAATAGTCCTTTCGTATTAGTTTTATGGCCAAATTAGCTGTCTGTATACGTCTACACATTAAATCGACCTAAATCTTTCTACAGAACATCTTTAAATTTGATAAAAGTATTTACGCCATTGTTCATTTAACGTACTTGTGTAAATATTACGGGCATGTTTTGCAATAATTTATTCAATGGCATTTCAGGAAACAGTGATTGTATCACCATTCATTTCTCTAGGAGGATATACATGGGTGTTTTGCAACAGTCGTATTTAAATTAATACTTACTTCATGTGGCTGTCTGAATCTGACTAAAATGCTGTCCAGATAATATTTTAGACAAATTTATGAGGAACAGTTTACTTGAAAAATACATCCAAATATTCATTGTGTAATAAGTTACATAACAGTTATGCTATTTATATTTAGAACGTTGTTAATGTTCAATACTCCATTTGGAGTGAAAATAGTAATTTACCAAATGTTTTCATTCATGTTATGATTGATGCCGTACCAAAAAAGCATGCTAATTAATGTGGCAGACTAATACATACATACGTGGTAGATACACATCATAATATTATATTTTTTGATAATAACAACAGAATTTTAAATACATCACGATAACAGGAATATTAATATGTATATTTTATTATGGATATAACTATGTAAATATGTATATTTATTTGCTGAATGACTCATTTTATCGCTACATACATCAATTAAGCGGTGATAAATGAAGTCAGCGGATAGATTTCTTCTGTCATACCATTTCCAGTGCCAATTCTTTAAAAGATTTACCTGCATTTTCCTTTCATATACATACTATTTTAAATGATGAAAATGACAAATCGGCTCTATCAAAATACAATGAATCAAAAATGTAGCACCTACATAGTGGTGAGATTGTGTTCCTATTTTTACCTTTAGATTTGTGTCCAAATATTTAAAAAGTACAGTTATTCAATAATCTGAATGTGCTCATTTTCTTAAATGTCAATAGGTACCAACTTCTGCCAGTAGTATGTCATTACATATTTTATGTCAAAACTATGCTTACAAATTATTATAGCACCTCTGAAAATTAAAGGATTTTTGTTATTTTGTTGCTTTTATGTAAAATTATTGCATTATTATATTACATTTCAATGATTTTAAATTAATAAAGAATCTGCACACGTAATAATTATTACACGCTTAAACTGTATTGATTGTATCAAAAATTATCTATACCTATATTTTCATTCAATCAAGCATTGTATGTTTTCTTGGTGCTCAGTATCTAAATAAGTAGCAGTATTTTATCTTTAACACATTTAAGAGTATCGTATCTAACTTGACATACTAAACTTATTATTTCTTTTCATGGAAATATATTATTTTCACTAAGCATTTGAATGTCTGACTCCACCACACCCTTATATACTGGTGAAAATATATTTCCATGAACAGAAATCATAATTATGTTCAGTATGTTTGTTTCATGGTACAATACCGCAGGCGGTGTCTGTCTATGGACGACCTGTAAATATAACGTTTCACATTTTTTTGGAAGAAGCACCGCTCTCCGTTTTCAAATATAATCCACAAGTTTTTTTATTTTTATAATCGATACTTTACAAAAAACAAATGGCATAAAATTTATCAGTCAGCCTAATGTATTGATAGTTTTTTAACTGAATTTGATTTAGTAGAATATTATTTCCTAACTGTCATAAATATTATCATGTATAATAATATAATATACAATACTAGAACAAACTCCGTTTAACAGCGAGGGAATGAGATTTTCTCGCAGGTCTTTTCGATCAATAATTAATCATCAAAATAATGAATATACGAATGGCAAAACAGATTGCCTATGCCCTATGATATAATGGTTTAAGATTCTTGTGTATCAGTCACCATAGCTATAGCAATATAATTACACAGTCCATAGGAATGAGGATGAATAGATCGGAGATTATCGTCATATTATCTTTGTGAAGAGTATTAGCATTGGTACATATCCTGTTGGAATTATTCATACATTGGGAAATTTTTATTTGTTATAGTTGTCTTTTTTATTTAATTTTTTTGTTCTCACAAAAAGAAATTATTTCCTTTCCAACTAAAAGTATTGTCACTATATTATAAAATATGTCAAAGTTCTTTTGTAATCTCTAACAAGCTTCCAATGCTTTAACCATGATGCAATTTCTAGGTGACGTCTGTATCTATACGATGATACAGTAATGAGTAATGTGGGCAAATACCATTTCTTCCCAAATTCAAGGTGACGATGGCTTGACACAACACAATACAATAATTTGAATACAAGAAATTGTCAAGTGCAATACAATTCCTGCAAAATAATTTATTATCCATTCGTAAATACCAAAATTACAACATGAGTAAAAAGCAACATCTGTTGTATGAAATTAATGACTCGTAATTTAACTAATATTTGAATGAAAGTAACTTGCTTAATAAATTACTATACAACGATATTTAAAATAAACTGAACATATTCAGTTTACTCTGAAAGTGTGTAAGTATTATTATTCTTTTGTGAATGTGCACTTTATAGGCAACGGTTGCTATTGCTGACAGTGTAAACATTGCTCACATAACGGCTTGTCTCGCTCAGCAACTAACCCGCCCTAACCTTGTTATCAATGTGGTATAGTTATAGTGACCAAAATTGTTTATCGAAAAGAGAGATAAGAATATCTCATTCCTGAGCTGACTCTCCTTGCGCGTTCCCTTGCCCCTATTTCATTATAAAAAGACATAAGTACATACTTTTCTACATTTGAGATTGCTAATTCCCATTCTACAGATTGATTATAGGCGCGTGACAAGTTATTATAAATCCAAATAATGATATCATCAGTGCCATAAATTTAATCAGTTTCAGCTATAACTATAACAATACAGGCACTAAAAATGCCATGAATTTATTTATTGTCTATGGCAATATTGGGTACTAAACCTTTACTTTATTATATTTTGTTATAAGAAAAACTGAATTACACTGCTCTCTTTCTCATCTTTTGACAAACTGTAATAGATTCAAACCCAAAAATATCATTCAATTAACTTTCATGTCGATTCTGGTGAGAAGTTTAGAGCACCAACGTTCAGAAAATTTATTGTAAAATGTCAGGCCTCCCAATTCAAATGACAATATTTTTCATTTTTCGTGTTAAAATAATATTAAAACTACAAAAATTGTTTAAAAACAAAAATCATCGCACATTACAAAGGACTGGTGTACCTATATATCTGATTCTGTAGTCATAGGAACCAATCTACTTTTTGACAAGATCATAGGCAATATGTACGCAAAAGCCATTCATACAGTAGAACAGCGATTATCCGGATTATGTTTTGATCACAGTTTTGTGTTATAGTTTGTAATATATTTTGGATTATAAGAAGAAAGGTACAATTACAATGTTAAATTTTTTTTTTTTTCCGACCATGTCCGATCCTAATAGGATCATATGGGCCTCCACAGAGTAGAGGTTTATATTAACAGATTTTGTTTTTTACGAGAAATGGATGTCAGCCACTTGCTCAACCTATTTGGTCCATACCCTGATACACACAAATTGAAAAACAATGTGTATTTGCCAGACCCAGGATTCGAACCTGGGACCCACGGCTTGACAGTCCAACGCTTAAGCCGAGCGGGCACCGTGGGTGAGATATAATAATTCTGTAAATCAACTCAATTTTTCACAATTTGCTATCAAAAAGATTTACTCTGGAATATTATAGATGTTTTATTATTTTTCGATTTTCCAGATTATCCTCATCCCCAATTATTAGTCTGGATAATCAGTTCTATTGTATTTGAAAGAATTAACAGTGAAAATGCTATATTTGATTACAGTACAACCTCGGTTATTTGGATTTCTTTTTGATCGTGAGTTTCGTATGGATTATAAGAAATAAAATCAATTTATCATAATATTGTACTGTATTTCTAATATAATTTTTTATTCACAATGAGTCACAATAAAAATCCATAATTTAGCTGTTTTAATCATTTTTTCTAAATCTAAAAAAGATAAATAGGTCATCCAAAGTATAGGACACGTTTCCATTGTAATACATTTAGAATACATCGACACCTACGTAAAAGGTTGTAACTGCACTTTTGGATATTTTAATTTGATAGGATTAAATAATTTTAAAAATAATAAAACTATGATATCGAAAAGAAAATAAAAATTCAATCAATTATTATTTATAGGCATGACTAAAAATTGACAATTTCAGCATTTAAAATAATGTGTGGAGTTATTAAAATTTATTGAATCCGTACTACTGAAAAGTTACTATTTTGCAGTTCTGACCTTACATGTAGGGGTTGTCAACATAGTAAACATAACTGAAATAACCAGACATGTCATCTGCACAGGAAATTTTCAATTTAATTCTTTCAAATATGTATGTATGACTTTTGCACATTGTCTACGCTCGCTAACAACGTTCTGTTCACTATGATCCTGTCAAATAGTACAGCTTGATTACTACAACCGTTAAAGAGTCCTGCATTAAGTTTTTATTTATATATCCTGTAAAATGTTAAATTTGTGTGTTACCTACCATATACGAGGGCTGTTCACAAAATATCTGACCTTTGTTTTTCTCACGGAAATTAATGAAGTTAAGGGAACCTCTGTAGGGAGATGGAAGGTACCATCTTGCACATGCATACATTTTTTCCCAATCCCAAAGGGCATCAGTTGCTAGCACTCTGTAGCCTGTGAGTGAGGAAGTGTATTCGACTTCTGTCGAATTTTAATTTCACACAAATTTACAGAACAATTCTAGCAGCGGTGTTGCAACAGATTTTGCATCAAGTTTGCCAATACGTAAGTGGAAACCAATCAGAAAATTCAGCATGCTTTCAGCGATGATGCCAAGAGTGGTACAACCAGTCCACAGACAGCCGTACGTCAGTGGAGTGCAACTCATGTTCCGGCAGTCCCTCAACTAGAAATGACTAGGTCCTTGACCACTGTCATGCAGAACTATCATGTCACCATCTGAGAACTTTCAGACGAGGTGGGGTTCGATACATTCCATTTTGAGCTTGGATTTGGTCACCTGCGGATTGTCCGTAAAATTTGTCTGCGAGTCTTACTCATCTAGTTCGTCAGGTTTTTTCCCTTCCCAAAATGGCTCATAACTTTTGGTTGATCTCTAAGCTGAAAATGCCACTGAATTTAACCAGATTTGAGTCACGAGAAGACATGCGGAATGCAGCGGCCTAGTTATACTCCATTCTAAAGACATTCCAGAAATGCTTTCAAAAATGTGGGGAATTCCATAGATATAGGCTAGTTTGAAGGAGAGTAGGGCTTCAGCCTCTACTAGAGTATGTATTTGCATTTTTCCCAGCCAGAGGTTGGTTACTTTCTTGTGAAAATCTTTTATTACATTTTGTCGAATGAATTTTAATAAACGTGGATTTTTCAATGTCTTAACAAAGATAGAAGTACATATTGAGGTTATTATGCATTTATAATATAAAACTTACGTTAATATGTATGTAACAGCTCTGAAAATTAATCCAGATTTTTGAAAATAGCTCACATATTATGTTTTACTGCATAATACTGTATCTATATATTATTATCACTGGATAAAAAATTCCATTAATTTTAAAATCCATATTATATAATCGGTATAGTTAAAATATGGCCCTAAAATATCTCATTTTGTTAATCGTTATCGATTGTTTCGCGCGTGATACTGAGGAATGGTATTAGTCACAAACACAGGCTTGTTTGGAAGAATTCTTAAAACAATAATATTTGGATTCATTGAAACGGGATAAATTTCTAGATTTTATTTAGCTTCACACTACAATATTCATTTAATATGTCACTTGACATCATTCTGTGAATTGATGTTTGTAAATAGAGTTCATTTCACACTGTGATTTCAGCCCTAAGGATGTGTAGCATAATGATGACCTAGAAATGATATAAATACTACTTATATAGGAATATTTGAAAGTCGTGCATTCTTGAACAAGTTATAAAACATTAGAGACTGCATATTTAATTGGCATTAAAGTGAAGTTTTGAATGATTTGGTTTCATCAAATAATCTTTTGAAAACAAGCTAAACTTACTATATTATTCTCATAGATAATAATATTTATATGGACAGGATGTCATAACCGCTTAAATAATAAAATGTTTTATTTAGCCACACTGAATGTCACTGGTATGCTGTATTAAATTCTCCTAACTTCACTTTTATGCCAGCTAATGATTTACTCACAAAATATGATGTATTTTATAGCTATATATACTACCTATCTCTATCTGCCTATGTATAATATCATCTACTTTTAAAATTTATTATGAACCATTGATCAAAATGTTGACACTGCTAGCTTACAGTGTGTAACTTGGTAATTTTTAAATGCATTGTGTACGTACCGGTGGAAAATAAAGGTATGCATAATTGAAATCACTTTGTGAAATATCGTCTACTTAAATTCTTTGATATTTTAAACACTTATACTTTCTAAAAATAAAATTCAAAATAAAAATATTGTAACAAATAAACGAGAGAATGCTATCCTTATCTTTTTCGACGAGATCAAATTACAACATAAACTAAGCAGCAGCTGGATCACAGAATCTGACTCATTATACATATTTTCCAAAACTCTTCGATTTTATTTAAACCACCTAAATCACTTATCTCGCAAATTAGTGATATACTGTCATCGGACACTGTATACATTAAACTACTAAAATCTTAAAAATCATAAACTTATTTTGTACTTAATTACTTAACAATTAATCAATGGATTTTGAAAGTACCTATGCTTTAATTCAAAAACAATTTACAATCAATAAATTTCTTTCCTAAAAATAATCATCCAATCTTTTTATAATATCTTACTAATCTCTTTGAAAAAGTATTTTATGGACTTTCAATCTCATAAGAGATTCTTTCTCTGTCCTTGTATTAACATCCTCACGATTATATATGTACAAAGAGTACATAAACCTTTTGCTAAAGCCATTTAATATAATAAATTATTAATCTAAACACTTACTTGAATACATTTTGAATTTAAAACATTTTCATCTTTTATTTTATATTAAATAAGCCATGTATGAGTGATAACATCAGTACACATTATATCAAGACTATATTTAAAAATATTTCCGAACATTACGTTGTTAAAATTTAGTACCTAGATTTATATTGGTTACTATTATGGAAATGGTTGTATTTGGATTGTTTAAGGTCTCGTGCTATTTTTTTATTTATTCAGGGCAATCTTTTTTCAATAATCAACATGTAACTGCAATAATATAATAATTTAAGGTTTAAATTCAAATTGATCATTAAATTACTTCTCTACCCATTTTCAATGCACAGTAAACTCTCAGTAATCCGCCACTCGATTTTCCGACAACTGCTATAATCTGCCGTTATTTTTACTAGTTGAAAGCACAAAATCAAGGTCTATAATTTGCCAGTATTCTATTGTCAAATTCAGTAATCCACCGTGTACAAGTATACAACGCAGATGAGACGGGTTTATTTTGGAAACTTCTCCTTCGTAAAACGTACGTTCATCGCAAAGAAAGTAATGTACCATGGTGGAAAGTGCCCAAGGACAACACCACAATTAATTATGCCATGCTCCAATGCAACCGGGACACACAAAATGAAGCTTTTGGTCATCGGGAAAGCCAGGAATCCTAAGCCATTCAAGAATATCTGCCTCACTGAACAACTGGTTGTGTCAAGTGATTTACTGTTTAATATTTAGTTAATAAACTTAGTTCATAAATATGTATAATTATTTAGTAAATACTTGATTTTCATTATAAACAAAACCGTAATTTGCTAGTACAAATTTCTCAAAAAAACTATTTTTACGAAATACCTGTTTTAATTTTTACCATATTTTGTATGTATGCACTATAATCCGCCGTTTTCACTAATTGGACACTTGTCTGGTTTTTGGGGTGTCGGATTACTGAGAGAGTACTGTATAAATAATTGACCATTCCTGCTGACTGCTGTAGACGTATGTAATAGACCAGATACCTACTATTACTAGCACATGAAAAATAAATATATATTTGAGCATATATAATATTGGTTACATTGACAACAAACGCAATTATTTTATAAAATGTGGCCTATTATGAATAGCAAGTTTATAGTGATTTCTTCCAGAAATTCTTTTTCTTTCTTCTTTGAATAACAATATGAGTATTTTTCAATAAGCACCACGCTGCAACTGCGGATTTCATGTTGCATCTTACGACTAGGAAGAAATATCATCGTCATCTGGAAAAAAAAACAGCTCCAATTATTTTCAAATTATTATCAAAAAATTGTTTGCAAAAATTTTTGCCTTTAGGCCTTTCATTGACAAAATAAATAATATATAAATTAACAAAATCATGTCATCATTTTAATCATTTAATCCAATGGATTTAATCTGTCAAAAAGTTACATTAATATCATTGTTCTCAAGAATTTCAGCCACCGTTCCAGTAAATTTTTTTTAGAATTCTTTTTTTTAAATATTCGGTAAATGACGACAATGAATTTTGTATATTTTTGTGAAAACATAAATAAGTTTCTCTTGTGGCAAGCAATGTACAAAATCAAATAGTATGTACATGGACAATTGTTAAATTGTACTAGATTAGTAATTATTTTCGTAAATTACCTTAACTTGCAATTATTGTCACATTACTTAAATATCATGTCAGTCAATATTAATTATGAGTGCATTATAGTTTGATGATGTTTTCGATTTTATATGATATTGGCCTTATGTTGTTAATAACAATCACGTCTCATAGCATTAATAATATTAAGGAAACAGTCTACATTGTCATGTCAGAGGTAAAACTCATTTTAAGTGCAATAGTTTATCACTTATTTAATGAGTTTTACAAATGATACGATAATGTATTATCAATAATGTGGAATCATTACAAACTACGACTATTACGCCACACCACAAAAATATTTAATACTTTCAATGTTAGTCAATGTTACGTGCGATAAATATATATTATTAAGTAGGTAATCAACACTATCACTATCATACTCAATTTGCATTACATTAATAATTGATACCCATTTATACAGTTGTAGACCTGCGATAGATACATTTTGTTTTGTCATACCAAAAATGTGTCCCTCTAGGAGTGACTTATCAAAGTTTCTAAATACATTAGGATACATACCAATCTAAGTAAAAACATACCATGTCCCATAAAAATACAAAGATAATCTCACAACAAAAGAATAAGCTTACTATGCGGCTAAATTACATTATTATAATAGTATCATTTTGCAAGTATTTCTTTATTACATTTTACTGAACAATAAAAAAAATCATACCATTAATTTATTATTGTCATCTACTATCGAATCAATCATTTTTTAAGTTAGGTGAAGTAAGTAATGTTAAGTAAAAAATAGATTAATACAAAACATTGTGCAGAGGTGAAAGTTGAATACAAAAACACATAATTAATTATATCATAAAGAAGCGTTATTTTTTGTTGTTGTTATATGTAAAAGTAGTACCCACCGGAGACTCTTGAAATGAAAGCCGTTGAAATTCACTGACGTCGATTGTTGACCATTCTTCATCCTCAGATGAAAGCATTATTGGTCTCATAGAATCAAGGGTTATGTACATTACGGTAAAATAAAAGAAAAACCATTTTTTTTATAATTCAGTTTCATTTGACACTCATGTTTTTATTGTAGATGTTCGTACACAAAATAAAACATAAAATATAGAGTGGAATTGACCCGCTTTTCAAGAGCTTATTTGCTGTGAGATTTTTTTTATAATTTATGAGATTTTTCATTTCTTATAACATTGGCATAAATAAATTATATTTTAATTAGACATAAATAGTGTATAACAATGAAATTATAAGATTTTGTACAGAAATATTATAATATGACTGCAATAAAAACAAAGAAAAATGAAACTATCGGTCCCGTTGTATAAAATCTACGTATTTGGGTTGTTGTTTAAAAGTAATGGGGTTTTAGTCTTCACCCAATATAATTACATATCTTACAAGAGGATACATATACATTTATACGAAACTGAAATTTCTTCAGTTAGCTTTGTAAAAAATGTTAATACTGTTCATTAGCAGTTGTAGGAAGTAAAAAATCTTCCTTTTGTTAATAATTATTATATACTGGTCACAAGTTACTCAAGCTCACAAAACAAACTATACTATGAAAGCTTTTTTTGTATCATCTTTCTTAATAGAATTTGTTTTCAATGTGAACTTTTCAGATTTATTTTTAAATTTCTTCATTTGCAATAATCTGCAAATTAACTAACACCACACATTTCGGTGTGCGTATTACATTTTCAATGCTTTAAGCCACATTTTTTTCTCGCGAGAGTCTTCCATACTTTCTATAAATAATATTGTCCATAACAATTTTTCGAATGTCACTTCACAAAATAACCTCCGTTCCGTTTCCCGGTCCTCACAACTTTTTTATAAAAAACGTTCTTCGTTATTCCCCTGTACGCAAAGGTACAGAGAAAGTTTCAACCTATACGACAATATTTTACACTAAATAAATAACCACGACTGGAGGATTATTTCAACCACATCGATAACTATTAACAGTAGTAAGACAATGTAAGTCCCAGTGTGCAGGTGAAGGGACGATACATACTGGTATGATTCGAAACATTCTTGTTTTCACATCGCTGACCACTGTAGCCGTCCGGACACCTGTAAATAAATCAATCATTATTATTTGTATTTAGTCATGACCCGAGATCTCTGTGACTCATATCACTCCAGTGAACAATTTCAAGCCTCTGACTATCAAGTATAATAATATTATTTGTTTACTGGTAGATTGGGTAGGTATAGTTCTCTTTTTTTTTTTGAAATAGGTACTATGTTATAATCATTACAATAAGATTTAGTATAAAATGTGAAATTGTATTAGTACAGAGTAAGACTAAGATAACTGTGTAAATAATTATTAATTAAATTTATCTAAATTAAATGATTCTATGTCTCAGATTGGGGTGACCATGCAATGTTCTCTCACAAAACAAATATATTTCTAGTTTAACTAGCAGTTTTTGCATTAAATGACAACATTAATATTACACAGCATTTAAATAAATTAACCATATTAGGATGGTAATATTATTGTTATAGATACTATGTCAGAGAATACAATATCTATCAACAAATTTCATCAATACTTTTGTTTTATTTCGGTAGGTAATGACTTGCTGTAGTAAAAAGATAAAAACAAGTAAAAATGGGCAATATTTTTTTTCATGATCACTTCGGAATTGGACTGACTAATCGTTTCTTTGGCATTTTGACGTCCAGTTTACGGTTTATGAATATACCTACCCAAGTTCTAAATTTTGTTCTAAGTTAAATTTCAATGACATAATTTTCTTCATGCGATTCAAAATTATTGTGTGCAACATAATATTGATGAGAATTATTTGAAAAAGTGCTGGAACACGCTCCAGTCTGGAAAAAAGGTCTCAGATCACCTGTTTGATGGGCTCCGTCCCACTATACCATCAATCGTAGCATAAGTAATAAAATGTTTACCTATATTAAAATAATATTTATAAGTCTTACTTGCAAGCGGCTTCTCCGACTTGTTCAATGAAAATACATGTTCCACCATTTAGACAAAATGAGCTGGGATCCGGCATAGGGCATATTTCTGAAACAATTGAAAAAGCGTTTAAGAGATCACTGTTTACGGCATATTAATATTATTACTTTCATTAGTGATCACTATTTTTATACCTATTGAATACCTCTTTATTATATTTGATACACAAAGATATCTGTTTTTAGTTTTAATCTTTACAATCATAATAATTTAGTTAACTCACTGCTTTCGTTGGGAGGATCCTCCTGTACGGTAAGTGTGGCTTTGGAAGAGCGAGGGTTGACTCGTTGTCTCGTACCCTCTTCAAGTACCTGGCACTCGTACACCCCGGAGTCTTCGGGCCGAGCGTGTTTTATCACCAGCTCTGTGAGCCGCCTGCTGTTGAGAAACAAAAAAATGTTTTAGATATTGATTCCAATAATTGAGATGGGGGGAGGTTAACTGTTCATTATTGGAAAGAAATCACAGCTGGGAGGATATCTGGAGTGGTCACCAAGTCTTTTTTTTTTTTTTACTTAATATTACATTTAATTAAATATTTGTGGATTGATATATCGAGTATTCCTCATAATCGAGTCAGGTTCGATTATGAGGAAAGGCATCCAGTGAATAGGCATCATAAACTATTGGAAAATTATATGAAATGAGTGACTGGTTAAAGAATTATTTAGTATGTAATAATTGTTCTATTGACTAAATAATACTTAGCATGTGTAGGGCGCCACCACCCCCCAGTGGCACCATAAGTAGTTTGAAAAATTAAAAATATATTTTTTAAATTTAACAATCTTATACAACATGCTGATGAACGATCATAATGATACATCCCATTTTTCAATTTCATCTATTTATGACCTCTTTAAACTTTTAGCAACTAATTTAAAAAATACTTTCTGGACTATGGAAATGTTCACATGGATTCTCTTCATCTTAGAAAAATGAGAAATGTGGAAAATTAGGAACGAATGAATAATACAACTTTAGTGGAGTAGATTTCATAAATTCGACGATGTTATTATGTATAACAGAATGTAAAATATCTTTGCATGTAGTTATATACTTTCCATAAAATTTAAGACAAAATTTTATATGGATATTTTAGATTGTAGGGTGGTTTTAGGGTAAAATATTACTGTACTATGTTTAGGCCGCAAGACGATTTTTTTTGAAAACTACTGCATTATTCGGAGACGAAATATATTCACCAATAAATACGAGTATTATACATAGTATATATATGTTGTCAACCCAAGAACAACACACTAAAATATAAGGTATTTCCATATAGGTACCTACAAAGTTCAGAAAAAGTTAATTCAATGAGCCAATGTACACCTCATAAATGCTAGTAATATATTCGTATCCTTCAGTGGTTGCTGTTTTCTTCATGCGATAACAGGGCATAAACATTGCACGTGGTCGCTACGACAAAACTTTCATCTTATATCCTTCACATTTTTTCATTGAAAAACCACGTTTGTCCTATATTTCTAAACTCATAGTTTATTTCCGTTGAAATTTTGAAAAACGTAAAAATAATACAGACATTCATTTTTATATAGATTGGCGAGGGCAAAACACCTCTTAACGTATGAGTTTATAGAAAAACTTTGAATGACCCGAGATGGCAGTCGGATGTCGCAGCATCCACACTTATTTACGCCGCTTATCCACACAACGTCCGGGACTTTCAGCTTGAACCGTAAACCAACAGCCTGCTCGGAAAATCTCAAAAAAGCTCCCGCACGTTATTCCGAGCTTTTTTGGCAAAACACAAGAATAATACCTAGGTATACTTTAAATTAGGCACGTTCTATTATTATATTGGGTCCGGGGTCCCCCTATGGATGAATCTGGCTCTACGTCATATTCTAATAGTGTATACCTAATGTCATTTTCAGTGATTATAATGTCGCCACTTTCGATATTATCAACAATACAATTAGGTAACTGAGGAAGATTGCCAAAATTGATAAGTAAAGCATCTAATTAACTTACTAATAAGAGGCACCAGTATAAAATATTTACCTATATGTAATATGCTTTTAATTTGATTACTGCATAAAATAGCTTGATGATAGCAATGCTAATTTCAGAACTGGAATACATAGCTGCCCTAATGTTAAATGATATTAACAAAAACAATTTATTATTTTTTTATTTTACATAAATACTATGGATTCAGGATTGTGGTTGCTATCGAGTGAGATCTCTGAAGTGTCGGTATGATATCCTATAGTGAAATGTTAGCGAACTTTATCACATTTTTAGGATTTTGGGCCAATCTAATAAAAATGGTATTTATTTCTGATTTAGAGCAAAATGCATAATTAGACTAGCTTAAATTTAATGACAGTAACTTCCACTAGGTCCACGAGTCGGCGACTTAGTGGAAGCGTGAGAAACAAACGACACGTACATATTATTATTCTTATTCGGTCGTCAAAGCTAACTTAACGTCGTCATCTCTGCATTTGCCATTAGTACCTGCGCATATCTTTGTTAAATTCTTATGATGTTAATCCTAAATTCGGTCGATGGGCACACTATTTTGGTTCATTCGTCTACCTATATATAATTACTGATGGAGTTTAGCCACCCAGTGAAGGAGTTTGCAAAAAATACATTTCTCAATGTGTGTTTGGTCCAGACCCATTGCGTTACTTTCATCATTTTATGGTATTAATATAATATGTTAAATAGTTAAACGATTGCCATTTTATGTATTTTAGGGCATAATAATGACATATTTCTTATAAATTGCACAGATTATTCAGATTAACCTGCGAATCCTTAATTTTTACCTACGTAGGCCACTTGGGCCTTCTTACGTTTATTATAGGTAAGTAAACTAGGTTTACTTAAAAACTATAAGCATGTGCAAGTAGGTTTTAATTAAAATGTGGGTACAATCTGACGCCGTCTATGAATCAAGGCACATATTATTAATAAAATTATTATTTTTTAATCAATATTGAATATTCATATAAGATTCTTTATAATTTTTGATTATTAATTAATACCTAGATTCAAATATCACAACATAATTTGAGGCATCGCCATGGACGCATAATGTTTAGTTAATTTCGCGTGATTAATATTGTATCTACATCTTAAAAACTGGTACTTAAATCACATTGGCCGGAGTCCGACGGATATAGGTCCCACTTAGTACAAATATCTCTCTAAAGTATGTACTTTACGTACTTGTACGTTTACATTATACTGTATCAAAGTACCTACATTACATATCTTTATAATATAGTTTAATACGATAACGTTTAGTAGGTAATATGCTTGTGTGCTATCTTCCCATGGCGGGAAACAAGAGCGAAATGAAATGCATCGACAGGAAGTCGTCACACCTTGATCGATCATCGTCCCATCTTATTGGTCATTAGTGGGACTTGTCGGCCGACTGCGACAAGATTGGTTCTGGCCTCCCGATGCGATGGTTGCCTGGTAGCGCCCACATACGAATAATATATAATATATATATAATATTATTATACTCTCATGTCAATTCACAGAATCGTACAACTAACTACTAACGTCAAACTATTCAGAAGGTCTTAAAGCAAAGCTCTCAATTCATATGATCTTTAGTATATTTAATACGAATTCTCTGTCTACCAGAGGCATCTAGCGAAAAAATACGAAGCTGTTAATTATCGAGCAATGGCGCATTTAGTACCGTAGATTCTCGATACCCACTGACTGATTTCGAGGCCCCCTATGATAAAAATAACAATCAAACTTTAAACGAAAAAAACTATGAAACGTTAAAAAATATTGCAATACACATATTCTTTTTCAATTTGTGTTTGAGTCAAAGTATGGACCTAATAGGTGGCTAATATCCATTCCTCGTAAAAACAAAATTCTGTTAATAGAAACCTCCACACTGTGGAGGCCCATATGATCTTATTAGTATCGGAGACGGTCAAAAAAATAATGCAGGGATGTTTAATGTTATATTTTACACTCAGTTTATTAGAAACAGGTACTTTTTTGGATTCTGGTATAAGTTGATAACCTTATAACTAGTTTGAACCATTTGGAGGACCCCTTTTAAATTTTCTGACGAATCAGTTGCATCATTTTTTGCATCAGATAAAATCGTCGTTTTTTCAAAAAATTATTGATAATTTACGTTATAGTGTTAATCATTACGTACTTTCGTACCTAGGTACCTATCTAAAAACATTAAAAAGAAAAGTTATAATTTTGAACGTCAAATATAAACTTATATCTAAAAAAAATAGTTATAAGATGTGAATTCGTTTAAGGATCCGATCTTATTATTACATATTATTATTATACAGTTACGTTTATCGTGAAAGTCTAGTTTATAATTTTTCCTCTTTTACCTAACAATATATTTGAATAATTAATATTACTATCTACGTGCCCCGAAATTATGAAACAAACGCGAATTTGTCTATTAGTTAGGTACTATTGATTAAACATAATTTGGGAAAGATGTTCTTCATAAAGAAACTAAAAGAAACGTATAGGTACTATACATTTTATATAACTCTTTTACAAGGGGTTGAGCAAAACTGCGCCCCAAGTATTTAATATAATTGTATGTATACCTAGTTATATGACAATATTGTGATTTTATTGCCAGATGTAATATTTTTCATTAATCATCTGGTTTGATATACCTATAGCTTTAAATCTAGCGTTTTTCATATTACTTAAAATAAAGCACCAGAATTTAGGTGAATAAATTTACCGATCAAACGTATTACGCAGATTTAATATTTTTTTCGAAGTTCCTAAAAAACTCCCAACATCGATCGTGATTAATCAATATAGTATATTTTGAAATTCCCCACATGATGAAAAGTTAATTTCACTGTCAAGAACCAGAAAAACGCTCTCATTTCTTTTCCTCAAACGATTTTTTTTGCTTTCACTGTAGATTTTTCTGCCAATTAACATATCTCTTACGTGTAGCATAACTTTATTTACTAGGATCGGCAACATTCATTGTATACATACTATAGTTATTTACAATATATTATAATATTATTTACATAAGTCGGGAGATACCGAAATACGATCCGAGGGTCGATAAAACCGATTCCTAAGGAATAGTACAAAACTTTCATAAATTAAAATTGAATTTATTAGTCTATCTCAGGGAACTCAGTGTTCTGTGGTCTATCTATATTATTAATTGTTATGTGTGTGTTTATTTAAAAGTTACCCATTATTAACGGTTTAAAATTATTAATCTGGCATTTAAATTGAGGACCGATTCGAAATAAGACTTCAATGACGATCATACAATAGTGATTACTGATTACAGTGATCACTGATTATAATAACATACGGCGAAGTCTTATTCAATAAAGGTCATTGAAAATATTGAGAAGTAGTGGCGCTAACCCATTTATGTTATGTCACGCGCCCTAGATCTAGTTTATGCAATAGCAAGACAGCGCCGCAGTCAGATGCACTCATTTTTCATATTAATTATCCACTTCCCGTGGAAAACATTCCCGCGTGAGATAAAAATAGTCCATGTATTTTTTTTGTTCTCTAAGCACGTCTGCGATTTTTAAATGCCGAGATTTTATGAAATTGGTAGGTCTACCTATCTATTTTTTGGTGTAACATCATAGTTACCACGAAAAAGTGATGCGAGTAAACTACCAGTACATAATTCACACAGTACCGACATTTTATTAAATTATATTATGATGACACACGAAAAAGATAGAAAATTCAAATGCTACAACGTGCTTAGAAAACCAACAAAAAAATACATGGAATATTTTTATCTGATCCTAAATAATATTCTTCTCAAATTTGTAATTATTTGTAAGATTGAAATGATATGAAAGTACTTTTTCCATGTATATTTATTTTTTGGTAAATATTTACTGGGGAATACAAGCTAGAACTTTTTTTAACTTCGTACAATTGAAACAACTACCTATTCACAAAAACGAACAGATCGCTCACAATTTATTATGACTTGCGAATTAATTTAAAAGAGAATATTTAATTTTAAAACTGTTCCTTCAACTGGATGATTGTGTGAATAAATAATTTTGCATTAATTTATTCAGCACAAGTCACTTTAAGCATGGCTGAATCGAAGCAGTGAATCTCAAAAATAAAAACAGCTCGGTTCCTGTGTACTTATCATTGACTTGCATAACTGTAGGTTTTTTTGCTGAGCATAGATCTAATATTTTGTAAGAAATGTCAACTTAGTTAATACGCTCACTTCTCATACCCACATACCTGTACTCATCAAACTTATGTTGAATTTGTATCGTCGGCAGCAAATAAAATTTAGTCACTGAACGTAAACGTTATTTCATTTTTCAACCCCTAAATCCAAGACGTATTCTACATTCAAATACAACATACTTCTGTTTTCGTGCCGTAAGCTTTAAAATGCACTAAAAATATTTTTTTTCCATTGGAACTTTTTTATTACTCTTTTCATTATCTGGATACATAGTTTTCTGTGAGTATTTCTGAATTATTAATTACGTGTAGACACCAGAATAATTCTAAAATATAAATTCAATACCTACGTTAGGTGGGACGTAGTTTTAAAATCGTCATTTGGGAACTACTTGGCTAACTCGTATCTTGATATCGATGTCGCATGCGGAAAATCATATATTATGTACTCGTACATTGATGCTGGAAGTTGAACTAAGTATTGTTTCACAATATTATGCTCACAGTTCACACATATGTAAACTGTTTTTTTCTAATCATGACGTAGTATAGAATTATATACCTATTGTCCTACTAGTTTTTTTTAAATTTAATAAAGCTCCATAAACGATTGATTCGTAATGAATATTCATTGAAGGCATTTTTTTCATAGTAATGTTATTTTATTTAGGTTGAGAATTACTGAATTTATGATAGGCAACGCTAACCAGATGCCCGTGAAGTTTGAACATTTTACAATGATCGAACGATCCTCAATTTAAATTTATATTTTTATAGAGTCTACTCTTTATGGATCCGATGCCAGTCTCAAAGACAAATAATAATATTCGCAAATTAAAATATAATCTCCATTCTATATAAGGTGATCTATGTACAACTTCTCTCGAACATAATTTGAAAAAAAATCTCTATCCGTATACTCAACAAACTAAGATATTCATTTTTGAAGTAGCATTACGCATTTTACGCATACGCTGTAGCTGAAAAATCTTTGGACCCACGTTGGAAAATGGGAACTACAGAATAAAAATGAACCACGAGTTGGAAGAGCTGATTGAACAGCAAACAATCATAAGATACTGTAAGTCCCAAAGACTACGATGGGCGGGACATGTAGAGAGAATGTCTGAAGTTAGAGCGCCAAGGATCATGACGAAGTGGCTACCCCAACGGAAGAGACCCAGAGGCCGTCCAAGAAGGAGATGGGCTGACGCCGTAGAAGTGGACTGCCTTCATATAGGAAGACCTGGTAACTGGAGAAGAGTGGCGAGAGACCGGAGTGAGTGGAGAGTGGTTGTGGAGGAGGCCAAATCCCACCCCGGGATGTAGCGCCGTGAAAGAAGAAGATTATCCATTATAGAGTATTTAGTTACATATTTTTGTTTCATTCTATTATATAAAAAAAATAGTGTCACTTGACTGCGTTATCATAATTGAAGATTAAGAGTCAAATGCATAGTCATATTCAAAATAAGCGAAACGACAAGAAAATCCACAGGAAGCAACGTTTAGGCTTTTTACCGTATATACTTTACGGGATATCTATGCATTTGATCATAACACTTAGTTTTGGATAATATTATAATACACATAATATAGAGAGTAAAACTGCACGCTAATTATTACTACATTATCCACGTATACACTGAGTAATTAATCATCTAAGTTGGTTCTTGCATAATTTAACGTTAGCTAATCAATTATTATATGTAGGTATTATTTATGTATATAATATGTATAACTTTTACGATTCGATAGCTCTACTGGCGTAGCTGTTACTTTACAATAAGATTGCCTCTATTTACCGTGACTCATTTTTGAATAATTTTTCTGTACCAGTGATTTTTATGTAATCGCTTTATTTGTTTAGGAAATTATAAGTAATAAATCGCTTTTATGTGCCTTGAATTATTGTCAATGGATTATGATTCTATTTTAGTAATGCATCTTTTTAAGAATGCATTTTTACGTGTAGATACGAATGGATACCCAGAGTGTCTCGGCAAAAAAAATAACAACTAAGTAATAATAGTGATCAATTTAAAAATTCTACGTAACGCAAATAATAATATATTTTTGTTAAAAATAATTAAGTATTATTTTATTTACATTAATTTACTTTCATTCTTTAACAGTAATTTAATATGACTATTGTTAATATAGTGATTTAATATAATGATCATTTAATGAAATGTGAAAAAATAATAGGATTAAAATATACCAGTATGCAAAATTTATGTTATTTTATTTGCGGGGTGCTACTAATATTATTATTTAACTGGCAGGTAGGTACAGCAGGCCACAAGCAGTGGCTGATTTAGGGATGCTGAGGCGGGCTTAGATGCACTGACTGAGAAAAGGTACTTAAAGAAAAACCATAATTCACATTTTTATGTAATTTCTTTATTTGTTTAGGAAATTATAAGTAATAAATCGCTTTTATGTGCCTTGAATTATTGTCAATGGATTATGATTCTATTTTAGTAATGCATCTTTTTAAGAATGCATTTTTACGTGTAGATACGAATGGATACCCAGAGTGTCTCGGCAAAAAAAATAACAACTAAGTAATAGTGATCAATTTTAAAATTCTACGTAACGCAAATAATAATATATTTTTGATAAAATATATTATTATTTGCGGGGTGCTACTAATATTATTATTTAACTGGCAGGTAGGTACACCAGGCCACAAGCAGTGGCTGATTTAGGGATGCTGAGGCGGGCTTAGATGCACTGACTGAAAAAAGTACTTAAAGAAAAACCATAATTCACATTTTAACTATAAAAAAATATTATTGAGGATGACAGTGGTGACACATAATACTATTGGTGTCTTATTTTTTGTACAATCTTTTTGAGTGGTTACGTTATGGGCCCCTTTGATGTTAGCTACAGGGATTTTGTTATGCTTTTGGGAATATTGTATAGGTACTACGCTTATGAGAAATGCGCACAGTTTTAAGATGTTGGTGTAATTTAATAATTGACTAGTTTGGACTGTTTCGAGGCCCCTTTTTAAATATTTTGATGAATCGATTGCGCTATTTGCGACAAAGAAAATCACCGCTGGCTAGAAGGGCCAATTGCTGCAGTGTACACACCCAGACCGTGGAATCATATTATATATTGTATTGTGACCTTACTGTGAAACGTACCCGGAACCCATGGCATGAGAAGCCTTGTGCATTAGACTACGAGGGTCGTGTTAAATGTATTATTTTTGAAACTATAACTTTACTGAAACCTATGGTATTCTTTATAAAAAGCAACCCTGGCACTGTGTATCCTTATGTGCCCCGCGAGCTACGAGTATAATATTTTTAATCTAATCTATTAATAATTTACCCTAACCTAACCAACAATATTTTGAGAAATACCAGAATTTAAAAAATATATTGCGTATATGGAATTATAATATGTACCTACATGTACCTTTTTATTTTGACATATAATTTATTTTTATATCTTAATTTATTTGGCAGCAACAAAAAAAATGGCCATATCAGTTACCTTTAAGTACTTTACATAACATAAACACCCTTCTGTCACTACACTACACTATTAATGCAAGTAGGATTAAACATGAACCTGTCTACCGAAGAGAACATAAGAAGGCCTTTATTCATATGATATTTATGTTTTGTTACTATACTAATTAATTAATTACCTTACCGCCGTAGTGATAGCTTATTTGTTAACAATATCAAAGGACCACGGCTCTTAAAACGTTGGCGCCAGTGCGATTTTTGGCACCGGTTGCTTTTGGCGCGCTATCTTTTTCGAGTGCATTTCCCGAGAAAATTAAATCTCATATTTTTGACGAGGTCAGTAAACACAAGCGCCATTTTTTATGTCTCATAATATTTATAATAGATAGTAGCGCTCCAAGACTATTGGCGACATTTCATACATAACAAACAAAAAATTGGCAGCTGAAACTAAAAGGGTATCTATTACTTACACTTTTAGACAAAAAAAAGATAAGCATCTCATAGTTTTAACAATGTATGTCACGAACAATTTGTTTGTTTTACGAAACAAGTGGGTAATTAAAGAATACTTGAACACACGCCTCTTGTTCCGCGATACAATTAGTTTTGTACCATTCCACCTTGGAGCGAATATGGAGATAGAGCTTCTTTCTATCTAGCGTCAATACGACGGTTTACTTTGAAAGCGTTTGGTGATTAACTTATTCAAAAAAGTATGTAACGCAAAATTTACATTGTAGTTTTAAATTTACCATCGTTCAACCACTCACTATCCGCCTGATCTGACTTATTTACATAAGTCAATTAGATACCTGTTGCGGGTTGATTAATTTTTATCCTTTTTCACCAGGCATCTTTTGTATTTCTATAAAACTTTGATGGTGAAATTTTGTAAAACCCACTAGTTTGACAATACTTTTTATTCAATATTTTTGCTTTAAAGTACGCATATTTGTATAGTGTTTTTGTTGGAATATTTATGCCGTCTTAGAGAAATCTGTAATGATATGCATTCATTTTTGTATTAAAAAAATATTCCAGAAAAATGGATGTAAATATAGAAATAATCGAAAAACCATGATATTAAAAAACTTTTTTTTTTGGCTCTTGTCGGTTTATAGGAAGTCAGCGGCAAACAATTTTTGAACATAGCCGATATACTGGATTATTTGTTAGTTTAGGTTAGGTTTTCATTCTTGAATTCATGAATTTTGCCAAAATCGGCTCTAAAAATTAGCGCTGTTCCCGCCTGGCTTCCTGTAAACCGACTTGTAACTACCAATTTTTTAATTATAATAATATTTGACAGTATAATAATTAATACATGTATTCAAAATTTCCCTAGCTCCATCGACAGAGTAAATTACTAAAAAAAGTGCAGCCGCATTGTGTTCATCATTTCGCATTACAAAGTTTAAATATAATAAATTACTTATCTTAAAAAAATATCCGTTTGCAATAGCAATCCGGTGAAATAAAATAAATACTACGCTAGAGCAGTACTTCTCAAACTAGTGCACCCCATACGGGAACCCGAAGCCTCTTCCAGGGAACACTTTCATGAAATACTTCAGTCTATAGAAAAAAATCTACCTAGCATTTTTATATGGTTAATTAATTACTTATTTGGTCTACTTTCAAATCAAATATTATATCTGCTCTATATACCTACTATTTTAAATAACAATGCATTCTAATTAAGGGTTAATAAAATGTAGTTACTTATTGTATTTATTGGTCAAAAAAACTATTTTAATAAAATATTTTTTTTTTTGGGAGAATTGATATTTTTTTCCATATTTATGGGCTGTAATATGAAAAAGTTTGAAAAAGCGTATTTGGGGTTAAAAGTTAATAATCATTCATTAATACAGGATGGTGGATTTAACCCTTACTTCGATATGGCTTTGGTGATATTTTAAATAAAAATATAGTGTACCTTTTGGTATGCTGCTGTATTCGTTTTGCTTGTAGGCGAAGTGGTTGTTTGTCTTTGAACCACGCGATTTTGGGGGGCGGCCGTCCTCTCGCTCTGCACGTGAACGACACTTTGTCCCCAGATCGCGCGCTTATGTCTTTCAAACCTACGACTCCGGCTGGTCTGCTTGCTGGAAGATAAGCAAATAAAAACCGTCAATCTTTGACCATAACAATGGAATCTGCGAAGGCTCTGGAACGTCGAAATAAACATTCATTTAGAATCTAAACATCTACTAATGGTGTTAACTGAAAATTATTAGTGGAAATACATATTGATTTTGAAACGAAGCTTTTATTAAATATATATTTTTGAATTCACAACTGTTTCTGTCCATAAACATCTTCAAAATGATATAACAATATCAATAACTAAAATGTATAGTTTATAGACAGAAACAGATTTTGACATCAATAGCTCAAAAAACTGTAGATTTAACAAAAAATGATTTCAAAACCGTTATAATTACGTTCTACACAAATACCAGTGCAATTGATGAGTGATCGATCATTTAATTATATAATATTATTGATGCCCGTGATAGCTCAGCGGTCACGCGTCAGGCTTATAATGTCAAGGGTCCCGGATTTAAGACCCGGTTCTGACAAATTTATATGTTATTTTTCAATGTGTGTTTGGACGCAGAGAATAGACCTAACAGGTTAGTGGTTAGGGGTGGAGGTAGGCTGTTGAGATTCGACATAAATAGTGCACACTAAACTTTGTCAGCCAGACTTATTTGTTTTCATTAAACTAAGAATACAAATTACAGATGGTGTTGGATAGTTATTTTAAATTCATTAAGCCCTGCCTATACCAAACCATAATCGAAAAAAAATATTTTATAGGTAAACGAATAATTTTTGACTATTATCTAGTATAGCTTGAATTAGACAGAGTTTAAATGAGTTTAAAAAAACGAACAAACACTCTCTACACATTGTTGTCTTAGTTCAATGAAAACAATTGACTGACAAAGTTTAGTGTACACTATTTATGTCGGATCTTAACAGCCTACCTCCACCCTTCGCCACTGAATCACACACATGATAAAATATACGAGTACATAATGTAAGTACAATATAAACAAATAAAGAAATTGCTGTTCTTACAATAGTCTCAACCAGGGACGGCTCTTGTATAGGAGCAAATGTGCACTGATCTCCCAAATTATTATGTTATAATATGTACGTATTCAAATACCTACATATTGTAATAATTAATTATTGTAAAATATCTTTAATTTGTCGCCCGTCCGCTACGCGCATCCACGTACGTATTTCTGGCGTATTTTAACCGGCCGCTGAGCTGGATGCCTGCATACATGTACGTCTTTCATAGTATTTGTTGAATGTTCGAAAGAGGATCTGTGCTGCCCGACCGTAGACGATTTTTTTTTGCATGCTGCCGATATGTACCTCAGTGAACGTACAATTTTTACCTTGCTTTGTGCAATGTCCTCCCTCCTAGTGCTTCAAGTATAACCAACAGATGTCGTGATTTACTGGCGCGTTTATAATACTATTATTGTACGTACGTATGAAGTAGGTAAAAGGTTCCCGCGCAGTATTTAAAAATACTAGGTATATTATTATTTCATACGTTATGAGGTAAATGCTCCGTTGTGTGATGCGCCATGTTAATATTGAATCAATCAAAATATCGATTAGAGTAATATTGTGATCATTAAGTTAAGTACAGCCATCTCACCATACGAATACGATTTTATAATTATTTTCCATTTCAAAATTAAACAATTATTTTAAACTAAATAATTTTAATATAAATCTACAGCAAATTAAGTCAGTAACATAATACATAAAATATACCTACTTATACTTACTATTATTTTTGACGTTGAATGTCTTTCAAATCAGTCCCATTTGGAGTGCAATTCTGGAGTTGAGGTGTACAAAAGTAGCAAATTTTTAACACAAGTGATATCCAGTTGGAAAATTAATGATCCATGCCTAGTATTTATAAAAATGATACAGCGCGTATATGAGAATAATGTGGGATGACAAATGAGGATTTTGCGGCTTTTCTCAATGACACATGTCTAAAATACTTACATCAGTTAATGACATATTTATGGAAGTTACGAGTGACAAACGTGGCAACTATGTCGGCATATATGAAGTGTAATAAGGTACAATAAAAATCGAAAAAGATGTGTAGGTACCTATTGCTTTTTGCATCATACTTATCATACCAGAGGCTTGAACTTTGTAACTTTGGTAACAAAAAAATGGTGTCCGTGAATGTAAGCGTCGTTTAGCATACGCCTACCTCCACCACGAAGGCTATTACAGATTTTTTTTTAATACCATGAAAAGAAAAATGCATGTCTTTATTTGCACTCCCTAATTTTATTATCACCGGCCGCCACTGGTCTCAACCCCTGCAAATCTAATAACCCCATTATGGCAACCCCTAAAGAAGGGCTAGGTCAAGGTCACTCATAAAGAGGGGAAAAAACATGTCAACTGGAGTATGTCACCGCTTCATATTATAGTAAGAATACCTTTTCTGTATTATATACATATTAGTATTTTAAAAATTGGCTATAAAGCTAAAATGATTATTTTATAATAAATATATCTAAGTATATCTATTTTTCACCTATTGTGGTCTTCTTAGTGGTGCACTATTCTAAACATGAAGGTTTGGTTTGAATCCCGTCTGCACTCTGCACCACATGCAGTCAATTAATTATTGTCAAATAAAATCACGGAACCTTGTATAACTGCGTAAGTCACTTTCTTCACCAATAATTAGTGAGTGCAACGTGTTCGATTCACGCTGAGGTTGTTTTGATTTTCTCAGGCTTGTTTATATATATTTTTAACAAGGTGTTTATGTGGTGTTCCGTAGTCTCTATAGTGTTAAAAACGCGTGTATCAGAATCCAATACATTTGATTGTTTTTGTTATATACTTTAATATTACCACCATCATCGGCCTGAATCAATCCACTTCAGGATAAAGGTCTTCCAAGCTGATTCCTTAATTACGTACTATTTTAACAGTTACCTATATGTGATTATATATTAATAATGATGCATTCATTTTATGAAATCTGATTTTGGTGTTATTACATTAATGAAAAACTAATCTCAGAGCACATTATATATTAATTTGTATTTTTTTTTATAAATGAATACCCAATGAAAATGTCTTGCAAGTTATCTTAATCCATATCTCTAGTAACATTTTTTTCACCGTCAGTTTCGTATATATATATACTATATATACACCATCTTTATAGAAAGAGATTTTCTTTAACATCCTTGTGTCTTATATATATATATATGAAACCAAAGCCAGTGTAGTGTTTAGTGGTTTTCGACATTGATAAGTTATTATATTCACATCATATTTTCTAAATATTACTGATAGGTGTATCTCTTTAGTGTGTACATACTATAGAATATAGATAGACAGGGTTAGTAAAGGATATGTAAAGACACAGATACACCCAAGGCATAAAGTGTCTTTCTAAAACCTTTGCTTACTTAACTCTACTAATCAAACACTTCGATTATACAATATGGTTTATTTTAGCTTCAATGGTGGAATAACTTATTTCTGATTCGATTTACGGTGTAAGTAATTTTCTATAATTTAATCTTATTCAACCGTATCGCATATTTTCCGAAGGTTGACGCTCGGTAAATTGTCTCTATAAACAACGTTCTCAGAACTGAGAGGAAAAATACAAATATTGGATTAAGAAAATAGATCACGTACATTCTGAAAATAAAATGTCGTTTACAGTCTCATTTGTTTATGAGAAACCATTTTTATATTCAAAATGTTTGGCTTTCGGAGAATACCAATTAGGAATAAATTATGAAAATATATTCTTAAATATTCCATATAAAATTCTAAAGTATTTGTTAATTATTTAACACACCTAGTTCAATATATTATTATACAATAAAAAAAACATTAACCAACAAAAAACAATATTAGAAAAATTTTATGAAAACATCTTTAGGTTCATCAAACATAATTAAAATTTCAAAAACTCTTTTACTTGTATCAATAAAGACATCTAGTATAAAGTTTTTATTTTTCATGGTGATGAAAATATTTATTTTGCGAATTTTTCTAAAGACTGAAAAATGGACATTACAGATCTAATAATTTTCCAGGTTCGAATCGTGGGTGTGTTTGGAGTCATAGCAGGTGTGGACCTAATCAGTTGATCTTTTACTATTAATTAACAAACAACCTTTATATACTACAACCACTCTGTGGATGCCCGTAATATTACCCTCTCGAGGTCGAACTTTGTGATGTAATCTATTGCAAGTATCTACTAATTACCAAAAAGGTTGGATAGTATACAGAAGGAATCATATATATTTTTTGTGTCAAAATAAACATTATCACCAAGATGGCGATTTCAGAAAGTTTCTAGCGTGGTTGAAATAGTATCTAAAGAAAAATTAAATGCCTTATTTATAATGGCGCTTAACTAACTAAACTGTACATATAATACCTTGTACTTAGTTACTTCCCTACTTTATAAATCACCATTACTGTGGAACCGGTGGGCGGTTAGAAAATTTTACTACTGACAGAGATACAAAAGTGGGCGGTTGGTATAAAAAGGTTGACTACCCCTGCTATAAAATAACGTTTTCTTCAACATTTTTATTATCTAACAACTAATTCAATATTTTAATTTGGAATACTATCTTGTGTTAACTTGTACTAGTGATTTCGAATTTTGAACCCATCGTGTGCAATAATGAAAAGAAAAATATTATATGGAGTACCGGGGTAAGAGATGAAACTACAGAAAACAGACATTGACATTACAAACCATAATATAATTAAAATTATTGTTGAAATGGTGTGATAGGTACTTATGTAATGTAATCATTCAACAATAATACTGATGATTTTTACCACTGTTGACAACGTTGACCTATTGATCTACCTTTGACCCACATTGTTCCATATATTTAACTTTTAGCAGTTGTGTGAATATTAAGTAGGGGAAACAGGGTGCCGTACGAAATCCCGAAGGCCGAAATCCCGAAAGCCTAAATCCCGAAAGCCGAAATCCCAAATACCGAAATCCCGAACGCTGAAATCCCGAATGGCCGGAATCCCGAAGGCCGAAATCCCGAAAAATAAAAAATACAAACATCAATAATATCGCAATCTTGAATTGCGCAATTTTTGCAAGATTGGATTTAGGATTTTTGGATTTTGTCTCTCTTGCAAAAATTGCTGTTTGTATTTTTTATTTTTCGGGATTTCGGCCTTCGGGATTCCGGCCATTCGGGATTTCAGCATTCGGGATTTCGGCTTTCGGGATTCTGGCCTTCGGGATTTCGACCCAAACCCGGGGAAACAATCCAAGTTAGTGACGCGTAATGGCTGACGCTGACGGATGTGATCAAGAAGACGCAAGGCAGGGACATGTACTACGGGTGCCGTTCGAGAGTGCGATACGTCCTAGTGGACCAAACGCACGGATTCTGGTAAGTATAGCGGCCGATCCTGCGGCGTTGCTACAAGAATGATATACTACGATGTTGGAGCGTGATAAGGTGAAGTGAGTACATAGGTAACTAGGGTTTTGGTGTAGATAGTATGACGGTATTATGCAATGTTCCCTCTTATTTTATGTGACATGTGTGCTCAAAATTTTAGGATCATCATCATTTAAGGCACTACAACCCTTGGCGGGTCTTGGTCTCCTTCAAAAACTTCCTCCATCCTGGACGATCCAGCGCCAACACTTTTCAGTTGCTGTGACCGAGCATTTTTAAATCTCCCGTGGCGCAGTTCATCCATCTCAATTTCGGCCGTCCAGGACTTCTAATGCCATCGGGGTAATCACGTAGTCAGCCTCGCTGGTATATCCTCCGCCATTCTATATACGTGGCCGATCTAACGCAGTCTCTGCATTTTCATATGCCACGTGATCTTTTCACCCTCATAGAGTGTGTACAGAATTTTACAGAAAATTTTGCGTGTGGTACTCGTAACATGTATAGTCATAAAAAAGAGAGCTTTTATAAACTTTTTTTTTCTATTATACTTCTACCATTCTATGCACACATTGTACACATTAATATTTTCGCAACCAAACCACCAAAAAATACCGTGTAGCAATCTATTTTCTTGATTTTTTTTAAATTGAGGTATGTACGACTCGGTTTCTCATGCCCACTCCCTTAAAAGTTAACGTGTACACAGCTTAGGCTTAGATGATCATTAGTCATATTATTATGTATATTATATTTTTCATTACATTATAATGTTCATTATTAGTGCCGAAAGTTTACATAGATAAGAGAGTGCTACAATCATACAATGTGGTGTGTTGAAGTGTGCAGTCTAGCGTCGGATGAATCACCAGCGACTGGTGACTGGTCACCGAACACCGGCTCCGTGGAACTCTGCCAAGAGGTGTATTTTTCTTTCCGCGGCAGTCGGTTCTCGTCTCACAGTTAGTTAGTACACCGTCTTTCCTTCGTCAGCCCAGGGATACAAAATTTCGACCGTTCCATTTCATTTTAAATATCAATATTTTTTTCGGGACAGATTCACCGTTTGCTTTGTAATAATTCATGATAATTTATAAAATATATCTATGACACGATGTGCACCACATTTAAAAAAGATTTTTCAACACTCACATAGTGGTCTGTATCAAGTATGAGTACCAAAATTTAACATTTGGGTGGTAAAATATTTTTACACGAGGCGGTACAAAAACAACATATTGTTCACTATGTGTTGCATGGCCTTTATGAAACAGGTACAAATAGCGCTGCAGTTTGTACATATAACTGAAAACACCGCGATATTTAATTTTAGCGCTAAAAAGTATAAATAAATTAAAATCGCTTCGAATTAAATTAGGTAGGTACAAATTTTTACTGTTGAAAATTATATCAGACATGTAAAGTTATTGGTGAGAGACATGGTAAAAAAATCATTAAGTAATGAACTGGTGCTTATATGATAACATTTTGTCTTATAATATTTAGAAAAAAATACTATTCTACAGATTATATTGGACATATTAATTACCATCTATTTCATTAATCAACCGTTCCAACGTTTAATCTGAAAACTGAACATTGTGATGCTGCCTGTTTATAAATGTTCGAGTTTTTTATCATTTGACATCTATTATAAGCCAGAATACACCTGAATGATTTGATGCCACGTATAATCATATTATAGCATAAACATATTATTTGTGTGTGTATGTATGATTGGATACGTATTTCATATAAATATTAGTCTAAAAACAAATGTGTCATCAATATTTATAGTTTTAATTACTATAATTAATATTTTAAACGACCAATATTAAATGTATACAATTTTCATATAAATAGTGATAGTTTTAAGCTTTTTACAGGTACACATATTGTTGAAAGTGTGTTAACAGTCTAAGTACTTAAACAGTATTTATATAAATGTAAATAATATACAGCAATAATTAGATATATTAAGTAGATATGTATATTATATATTATGTATATACCTATCTACTTATCTAGTAAGTTTGCTATCAGATATTCCATTGGCAATTTTATTCATATTGAATTATGGAAATCGACAATTTTAAGTGTTATGGCATCAATCTTATTACATATTTTTCAACGAAAGATATGAAAATCGTTGGTTGGTTGAGCTTTTCTGGTACCCCTTTCTTCATCTTTATGTCTCACAGTCAAAACATCCATTCGGTTGGTCTAAAACGGTCCCCAATGAACGGTTGGGGACACACTACTTATATTAAGTTGCCACGGGTAAAAAAATATATAATATTTTCTACAATAATTTTCAACTAATAGGCATATAAAAATTCTTCACAATAAAATAACGATAACAGAATCATCGTAGAAATATTTGTATACTAATTTAAAATGTATGAAAAAATATTACGTTTTAATCAAACTGAAAATTTTCTCTTGTTTTAAGTCTTAGTTTAATCTTAAAAAATCTATATACCTACATAAGTAAACATTCAAGCAAAAAAAAACGGTGTGTGTACTTATGTACGCGCGTTAGAAGTTATACTTCTTTGGCTTAACAAAACAAAAACAAAACTTGTGATAAACTAGATTCTTTGACTAGCTCTTAATTATCTTGTTAAATTACACACTCTAGAAAAAGGACCGCTTATTGGAACGCCGTTGGTTTATTTATATACACTTTAACTTATGATACTAACTTATATAAGTAACGGTTTCTCGTTATTTTTATTTTTAAAGTACCAACTGTCACTCTGACGTTTAATCGTTTGTTTACGTTAGAAATTGCAAATGGCCGACAATGATAAATTCCCTCCCTAGACAACGGAACAATTCTAAACTATAATATTATACTGTATAATCGTCGCGATTGCAGTATCATACTGTGGCGTAAAGGTAGTGCGTTCGGCTGATAACCGAACAGTCGGTGGTTCGAATCCAATCGAGTGCGTTTTTTTTCGTGTGAAAAAATTAATTATGTGCTAGGTACATATCACACGCCAAAAATACACTCTGATCTGATTTCCCAAATGCGCCAAAAGAAGTATAACTTCAAAAATAAACATAAAATACATAATATTAAATCAAATAGACGCAATTTTTCACTGCGTCGTATATAGTAAGCATATTATACTTAATAGTGTTATTTTATCAAAAAGTAATTCCATATTCAATTAAAAAAGTTAAAGAAACTTTTGAATAAAGCATTTATTTAAATATATAAGTACTCGTATGTCATAATATTATACTTATAGAGTAATATTTTAATTTTTTGTTTAAACATTTTTAATTCTGAATTACCTATTTCAAATTAAATAAAAACTTGTCAAACTGATTAGACACTAAGTCTAAATTTAAAAAAAATATTGTTCAGTTGTTATTCTATTTTCAACTACGCTACGCGAAGAATGAGGCAAAAAATATTTTATATATTCCGATGCAATGTAAAACATATTATAGAAATAAGTAGGTACTCGTATCATAAATCTTGGATATTGCTCGTGTACAATATTTACATTGCTCTATAAAAAGCTCATCGCTTGATAAATTTACTGCCTATCAGTAAATTGACAAGAGTGTCATAAAACTCATAAAATACAACGTGTATTGTTATTTTTAAAGTAAAGGTTTCAAAAGCTTCAAGCAGTTGCTAATAGTGATCTCTTAATACTAATACATACTCAATCAATAACCATATAAATAAATTACTTTACTACACGAAACAGAGCTAATGCGATTTAAAAGATCCACACAATATGTAGTCATAAATTTTCTAAAAATACTAAATATAAACAAAATTCAAGTGAGGTTTTTTATTACATTACAAGTCTACATAATATCGTCACCGTTCAGGCAAAAGTCACCAAACCTAAAAACATAGTTTTGAGATATCGCAATTTGAAAGTTTGAAAATGCAGGAAAAATCAGATTTTAATGTTTTTAAGGTTTTATCTACATTAAATTATTTTCTCATGTCTTCTTAATAATTTCTTTAAGGTACTTTTACTTTTTGATTCTAATTAAAACATCTGGAAGGTTTTGAAGGAGGCAAGGTAGCTCAAATTATGGTTTGGTGACTTTTGCTTGTTAATAATCTGAACAATGTTAGCCAAAAGAAGGATCAGTAAAACTCACCATCCATAGTACTTTTGCTTGTATATTTATAACAAAGGATTTTTTTTTATAGAGTCAATAATGTCTATTCACCTATAATGACTTTTGCTTGTTAAGATTTTATCGAAAGTCATTTAGTGAAAAACAAATAATTCGGATTTAAGCAAAATTTTACTAACTAATGTACCGAGGTGAGTTTTGCATCTTAAAGAACACAATTTTACGCTTCGGGTGACATACTCAACTCAAAACTGCCATTTTCAGGGTTGGTGACTTTTGCCTGAACGGTGACGATATTTTCTATACAATATGCACTGTACCTAGTTGGTGCTTATACTATTCCTATTTAATGAGCACCGTGTAGTACCGACTACCTACTCAATGATACATATCAATAATATTAATAATATAAATAAATAAGTAAATAATAAAAATGATGACAGTATGTAGATATATTGAGAAAATATAAAAACATATACATTTAGGGAAACTAATATCATTGTATAGTACGGTATTATGTGATTCCTAACTTAATTATCGTGAACCTGAAATAATAAATTTAATGAAAATAGCCTGATGACAATTGTTAACAGCTGCTGTATTACCACTATTGCTAGCAATTTACGATTAAATATTTATTTTATTCGATCAGTTTTTATAAAAATTAAAATAGCAATTGTTTCTTAATCGAACCGCCGTTTTCGTGGTACAATATTTTTGAAACAAAGCTTTTGTGAATCCTAAAGATATTTTGACACTCAGTTGACAGTTGTTTTGGGCTGTCTTGTTCTAAATATAATTTTAGAACATAAATATACTCGATTAAAATGAAAATGCTAAAACTTCTCAGAAATATTATTATACAAAATACAATTACCTAATTTAAAAACAAAATGTTTGGGGATTTTAAATTGTTCAGTTTATTGAATGATAATAAATAATATGTTATTTTCAGTAGCAACAAAGATGTCCGTGCTGTATTTCTAGATAAAGTAGGCTAAACAACAATAACTAGGGGTTGATAAGTCGGGCGAGGGATACCGGAAAGGCTGAAAAGTCCCAAATACAACGTTAGGTTTTTTTATTATTTCAAATCGTAGATCATCATAGAGTATAGACATATTATGTAATCACAGAAATTTATGCGATATTACTCAATATTTTCCGGCGGGTTGTAGGTACTATTTTTTTATTGGATTTTTATTTCCCCGAACCTTGAAATTTTCTACAATTCATTCGGTTTCATGTGAACATTTTTTTAGGTATTTAAAAAAAATGTTTATTGTTAGAATATGCCTATATTTACATAATTTACAATTAAATTTTAACTTGATTACCTATAAAAGCTCCCGAGCCGGTCTCAAACCACCTGTCTGCCCCTGACAGTCACCCAAATAATCATTGCATTTTTCCATATCTATTTCTAAGTACGGCATATAAAAAAATAATTTACATTACCCAATATCAAAAGTGCGACAAGGTTAATTATAAAATGTACATCTCTTATAAAATACTAAAATAGTATATTTGGCATTGAATCTTGAGAACAGATACTATACTATTGACAATGCTTTACTCCAAGCGATTACCTTATTATTTTTATTCTAGCATATCATGTAAGGAAGCATTATACACTGAATGTTAAAATTTCCGATACATGACGTTAGTGATACACTCCCTTTCATAAGAATGACTAAATTTTACATAATAATTCAACGAAGGAGGTTGTTGAACTCTGAACTTATTATTAGAGAATATTATAGTATGTAGTCTGGTGGCTAGCGGCTAGTCTGACGTCGCGACGCTATAGACGCTCCTTTTTCATTATGATAGGAAAACTCCATCCGCTCATATTGCCGTTCTCACGTATATACATCAATCAAATTAATGGCCATAGTAAAAAAAGTATTAGCTCAAAATATAACGGAATAAATATTCATATATTTTCTATAATTATAATATTCCTAACACAGTTTATTCATCGTATATAATGCTGGTACCTATCACATTATAATATATTATATTATTATCATAGCATAGCTAAAAATCATTAAATATATAATATTATGAATGGTTTAACATGGTAATCAGTAGGTACTTCCATAATATAAAAAAAATGTTTAATGTATTTAAAAATATATGAAAAATTGTTTTTGTTTTAGACGGAGCAGATAAAAAAGAGACACAATCTTTGCTAACTCCTTACCATGATTAGTTGGTAGCTATTCACTCAACTTCAATATTTATAATGTAGAAAACTAATATAGGAATGAGAGAAAAATACCCATATTACTCGTATCATAGAACCGTGATAATGGAAGATATAATAATAAAAGTTTTTTTTTTATGAGGAATGGTTATTAGTCATTCACCCAACCGATTGTGCCTTTTAAATATAAGTATCAAACACACATTGACAAACAGAATGCATTGCTTGCACACCCGCTGAACCATAGATGGCTGCTTTACCAACTCGAACACCGTAAGTGCTAATGAGCAAAGGTATAATCTTTTTGTATGATATACTTTTTATAAAAGACATACGTCGCTATTTGCCATGAAATAATATTATTGAAATGTCAATAACGTATATTTGAATAGTACATATTATTATACTCTATTGGTTCTACAATAAATGCGCCTTGCCGCCTTTTAGGATACTCGTAGTCTCCCAACAAAGCTTTTTACAAAAAATGATTGTTAGCAATTCGCTCACCCTGTTAGGTCAATTTTGTTGATTGAAATACGCGTAGGAAAAATCAACATGTTATTATGAGGATTAGAATACATTACCAACAGGAGCTGTTTGCCAGGGTCCGTCCACACACGGGCCCGATTGGCCACGCCGACTTGATATCAACCAAGGCCAACTTTGAGGCATTCGAAAAATTTTCTACGTCATATGGAGTACGGAATAATATCGATCCCTCCAAATTCATCACGTTCAACTCCCGACTCCTCTGTTTCGGCAGAGTTTCAGTACACGGGTACAGAGGACACTTCATGTCATTAAAGATAAACGACGGCAGAGCAAGTCAAGATTCGTTTTATTTTTTAAACCCTTTCTTTAAAATACTAAGGTGCATGGTTGCTTTATCAGTCCCGGCAGCATCGCTTCGGGAAAAGGAAGTGTGGCACTAAAATCTTTTCATTCTGACACGTTTATAGCGTCATGGAAGACGGCCGTGCACAAACCGCGGCTGCATATTATACATGGCGGGTGGAGATGGGGAAACTCAAATCATAGTTCAAGAAGTGGATAATCTGCTATTACGCCACTGCGGTCACATTTATAAACATTTCTTAATATAAATAAACTACAAATACAAAGTATCTTGTTAAAATACCTACTAATGAAATTATGGAAAATGAATATACTTTAAAAGGCATTTTAAAATTTGGCAGTTCTCATGTGTTTAATAAATTCCTTTAAAACATGGATCGAAAAATAATCTAATATCGATGCACGAATACATAATATTTTAATTTGGCTACATTGCTACCGATACGAGATCAAGTAAGTCACGAAGGCTGTTGCGGAATGCAGGTAGCATGTATTAATAATGTAAAGCCTTAAGCATGTTTGTATATAATTATGTAGGCATGCATCCATTATTATTATTTATGTCTAGTCTAAAATTAAGCTTCTGTAATATATCATTATCATAATTTTTATTACGCATTTAATACGTAGTTATAGGTGTCTATCTCATTTTTCTGTATTGTATAAGAAATTAAATACGTACCACTCTGAAACATTTTACCATTGCATTAGAGTAAATTCTTTAAACTCAGTCAGAGCTCACTTTGAGCGTAGCAACCTCAGTCTTAGGTATTTTCTCCCAGAGCATTCCCAAGCAACATTTAAATATATGCTTCACATCGCCACTGTAGGGTCCCGTGATACGCTCGATTAAGACCGAGTGTGGTGCGGGGCGGGTTTTTGGTTTGGAGGTATTAACTTCAATGTAGTTTTCTGATTTCCTGGTTGTAAGCGTTTAATTTTTCCTCATACAAACTACCGGATGCGCTGTTTTTATTCCTCAGTTTTTATTATATATTAATAATTCCATCGCTCGCTGAGCCACTCTTATGTTACTTATGCGCTTATGCTTATGCGCTTATATGACTGTTAATCGTCATAATGGGAGAAGAAAACTTAAAAAGTGTCAAAATGCGCCCGATAGTCTGCGCGAAGGCAAGCGGCGTAGTAGACAGGCGGGCGACTCGACCGACCGGCTGCCAATACCGCCGGCTTAATTTATCACCGGTTACTACTTCTGCTTCGCGTATTCAAATGAAAAAGTGCGCTAAAAATACCGCCCGTGACTTCCCATAATGTGGGACATTCGCACAATTTTACCGGCAATAAATCTGACGGCGAATTATCCGCCGGAATTGTTCGACTATCCAATGGTCTGTGCATTTTTTTGTTTACCCGCTAGAAAATTATTATTGCACTGTCGACGGAGATTTTTTTCAGGTAATATTATATTAAATAGTTCAATGTCGTCTGGTATATCTTTAGCCAACTAGTGACAACTGAATCTTTTTAAAAAAAGAATGCACAATCATTTTGCATCAGCTACCAAATTTCAAATAAACAAAATGTATTAATTATTCATACATATTTCAGTGTGTTCAGTAGCATAAATAAAATTATCAGCAAATTAATTAATATTAGGTTACTACTATATACAAGAGATAGATGTTTTGTAATAATAGTAGTACCTAATAGAAAAATAATTTTCAGTTGACAGCATGCTATTGATATGTTTTGATTTTGTTATTTATTTAGGTACAGCATTTTTGCGATTGTCTGTCTAAATATTGTCAATAACTATGCTTCATTACGTTATAAACTATACTTAAAATACTAAGCCGTACCTATGTATGCCAGGACAGTCCAGAGAAATACAATATCTCAAGCCTTGTACCCACGTACGTCCTTGCTCGACTGTTTTGCTCGATCGAGCATGTTGACTTGGAAGCATGCTCGTCGTTGCGTCCATATAGTCGAGCAACTCGACACAAGACGCTGTGAGGCCACCGTCGTACCGCCACGACTTCCACCACGAGTGAGAGCAAGGCCACACGAGCGTTGCCGGTGCGTCCTCACTCCCTCAGTCAAATTACATCGCGCAAGAATTACGGACCTTCAATCTTTTTCGTATAGCGTAATTTACTCGATGTCGAACAAAAAACCATCGGTACACACATTGAGACATGTTGGAATCAGCGTAAAATCATCGAGCAAGAACGTGCGTGTGTACTTACTATCAGAGTACAAAACTGTGAACTCGTTACATGCGAAATGTACTCATGCACGAAAGTGGTTTTCAACTCCAATTTAGACGCTATCTGACATAATTCGGTTGTCCTTAATATTTTTGAAGCACTATAATTATTCGTGCAATTAGATAGGTATATATTTTAACATTTTGTATTTCATAGAAAGGAATCATGTAGAAAGATTATCGAATATCCTTTACTGAGCGTTGATGATTTTTGTTATATTATTTCGACCTTCATAAATATATTATTCGATACACTATCGGCTTTCTTTTTGTATGTAAAATATTTATATGGACAATATAAAATCGCAGAATATTCGAATTGCTACTGCTTCGTCAATTATTATTGTCATGGATTATAAGTATAATAAAGAAAAAGATTTTTTAAAACCAGATGTGTTTTTTGAGGTCCACAACTTTTGTTTTATATTCGAACACATATTGTGTGTTCATACCTACTACGTGTTTAATTTTTAGAAAAATGTTGAAAACATCATATTATCATCGTGTTAATAACAATAAATAATGAATTAGGAAATTTATGATACCACATTTTTTTTATTGTGAATGATAAAAAATCGCGACAGTAAATTAATTTTAAAAATCTTACTCTTCATAATGTACCGTCGAAATTGAAAGTGTTCTTGGCAGCCCTGCTCGATAGACGTACAATGATAAAATAATTATTCAAGTCGCGCGACATTCGGTTTACTCTTGAGAACGTTTTAAAAAGAATTATCACCAACGGGTGCCTGATGCTTCTTCATGGGTGACACATGTGAGATTTTTGATCGCCGCTTATTTTTGTTTTGGTGTCCACTCAGTTTGCACTGACTCACAACATACAGTCTGAGAAATTCTCTTCGAAGCACTGATATATTCTTGAAAGAAAGATATCTTTAAAATCTTATTGTTTCGTCGATAAATCTAACACTAATCTCCAAAGAATGTTTTCGAGATCCATAGCCAATATACCAGAATCTATTCACCATTTTTATCTACCAAGATTTGTTATGCATTGTTATACCAAAAAAATGCTACTGCAAACTATAAAATTTTCATAATATTTATGAAACATTTTGTTCTACAATAAATTTCTTTAAATGTCCCAATACTAATAAACATGATTGAGTAATTGCATTTTACGTTACACTAATAATTTAATATTATGATATTTTTTATTATAAAGATAGTCTCATTTTTTGTAAATATTGATGAGATAATAATAACAATAAATAATTAATCTTGAATTTATTGCTTGTAGTACCTACAATAATATATTCAACTTTAAAATGTATCTGAAATGTTTGATGCATAATAATAATTTAAGCACTACATGTTTTTTTAACAATAATTAAATATTAGCTTATCTGGTTTTATACTTCCGGTGATATCAAACATAAGAAAATTAGGATTAGTCACTTGAGCAATCTGTATTCAGAAGCTCAATGATTCAAGATTACTAGGCGACATTTTTTTCTAAGACATTTTCTGTGATTAATCACATATTGTGATCTCTTTTATTGCTAAAAATGCAGACAGTATGGATAAAAAAGCTTTTTCAGTTACATTATTGTCACATTATTTTTAATTGGACGTTTTCAAAATAAATTTTTGTTTTTCTTCTCATTCGAAAATGCTCTTTTCATAATAAACGAATAACTAAACTGAACTTATAATTAATGTTTCGATATGTAGCTACTAAGCTGAATTGAACAGCCAATTCTGGTTTTAACTTAATATAGTGTTAGTGTATATACGTCTATAATATTATATTTATGGTAGGTATCAGTAAATATTATAAATCTATGCATTAATCTCCTACTGATATCAACTATAAAAATGTGACTTCTTTTCCACAAGTCGACCGATAATAATTAGACTCTTGCAGGAAAAAACTTAAAAAAACGTAGTGTTTTTATCCTAACGTATCATCGTTTCGAATTAAACAAGCTGTTTAATTCCTTTTTTATCAATTGGGTGTTACATTAGAGTGGTCATCATGGCCCCCATAAGGGGGGGGCTGGCAGGGCTCTGGCCTAGGGGCCCGGGTCCAGGGGGGCCCAGCGTGGCGGGTCGACCACATAATTGAGATAAACACACATCTTAAATATGCCCTAATAGTAAAAAAAGTCGCCTGTGGCACTATTTTACTTCGAGGTTATTACCATTTTAAAATATAAGTATCGTTGTGCGATGCAATTTTTGATTATTGTGTGTCGATACTCGACAACTCCATAATTAGATGTGTCAAAAATGACTAAAAATACACTGAATTTTTATTGACCTTGAACACCATTTAGAAAACGCCACTGTAGAGCATCAGACTGCCTTTAACCTTCGTGATGGGTAGGGGGCCCGCCAAAGATCCTGGCCTGGGGGCCCGCTTCAGGATGTGGTGGCCATGGTGGTCATAGAGAGGGCCGGTTCTAAGAAGTGCGAGACCGATTAGAGTATAAGCGCGAGGTTCCTGGGTATGTTGCTACATCATGTGAATAGTTTACTCGAAAAATATTTCATTAAAACTTAATTAAAAATATTGAAACACTAAGTGCGAGCACCGTCTTGCCCCTCTTCCAGCTCTCATAGGGTATTCAACTATCCACCTATAGATAATACATGTTAGGTATAAGAAAAACACAGCATGGAATTTTATTTATTTGACGTATTGATACATATTTTTTAAAAGCTTTTAAATTTTCTACTAATATTATTTCTGAGATTTTCAAAAAAATATAGCCTGTCTGTCATATCAATCTAAAGCCATTGTTAATAAATATAACCGTAAATTATGGATTAGATGGTGATTTTGATTCATGTAGCCATTTACTTACTTCAGGTGATTTAGGTGGCTGACTAATAAGCTGATCCACTTTAATAAAAAAAAAATAAGTACCTACACTGTAAAAAGCTTACTTCTTTGGTTTGCTATATAATGTTTGACAGTTACATAATAATTATAACAATTAGGTAAGTACTAGGTACTTCAGTAAAATTCAAAAGAGTACTTTTAATCTCCATTCTCTCATTGATATTAATGTTCGTGAAGGTTTTCTTAATGAGAATAAAATTTTCACGTCATATGTAATATTTAAATTTTTGAATTTTCATTCCTCTTTCATTTGCATATTTAATCTGCCTTCAAAACATGAATGGCGTCGTTAAGGTTAAGGTAGGTTAAGATAATTAAAATATTGATAAGATTATGAAGTTCTTTGTTTTATCTAATTTTACAATACTACTTACCAAAATTAGTAGATATCTAATTATACTCATTCTCACGATTTTTCATTAGCCTATTTTGTATACATAACTGTTGGCAATGTCCTGGCAAGCACGTAAAACATATCCTGATTATTATTTAGGCATATAAACTAAGTAGGTATTATAAATAGCGTGTGTTAAAAACTAAATTTTATTTTATTCGAAGAGACATGAACGAAGCACGAATTCTCGATTTTTCAAGACATTTATTTTCATACAAACAGCCTATTAAATATGATCATTTCGTAAGATAGATATATTTATATATATGTTAAGTATTTTTTATATATACCTATTTGTATCCAATCTTCAGAGGTTATTTTATAACACATAACAACCAAAATACCAAACGTTTGCGTCCAAATATCAAAAAAATAATAGCAGTAGGTAGTATATTATATCACAAGACTATATTCGCACAGATACTTTATTATTACATCGATAAAACAATATCAATTATTGCATTATTCTGGGACTATTATTAATTAGCCACAGAATCTCGTAAGGTCCTTAAATTTTCGGCCATTCTTTCTGTGACGCTCAACAGACAGACGTCTGACGTGAATCTGCTGTAACACGTTTGCAATTTTAATCATATAATAAAATTACAAATACAATAAATATTTTTCCATTTAATCATCCCGAGAGATTGATAATTACCTACATGTAGTACCTATTGTTTTCATTGCAGGGAAATAAGGTCAGTTTACTATGTATAATAATATATTTGATATGTACACAGCTTCCTTGTAACATTATGCAAGTAGAAAGTTAGTATGGGGTAGTGGCAAGTAGCATTGTATGAAGTAGCAAACAGCGACCGAGTGCTGCGGGCGGGCCATGTCCTGCAAACGGGGAATGCCTCTGCCAATATGCATATGAAGGGCTACCGAAGAATGCGAGCGATTTCGCCGCTCGCCTCTACATGCAACCGTTTACGTTGTTTTGTCTTAAATATGTATGCATAGCATAAAGACGGTATATACATAATAATACCTGCCTGCGGCCCGTTTGATAGAATATACAGTAACGGAATATTTGGCGGTATGTAGTATGCGTTTATTTATTTTTTAAACGTAATAGTGCATAATAACACTTTTCATTAAACATAATCGCGTACTGAAAATATTATAAAAGAAACGGCATACCTAGTTAATCATATTCCATTCGAACAATAAGGGCATGGGCCCCACATCGTGAAGCGGGCCACCAGTCTAGGATCTTTGGCGGGGCCCCCTACCTATCGCTAAGGATAAAGGCAGTGAGATGCTCTACAGTTGCGTTTACAAAAAAAAATGGTGTACACGGAAAAATTAATGTGTATATTTAGTGTTTTATTGTATATTTTAATAAATCCAATTGAATTATGGAGATGTCGAGTATTGATACAAAATTAAAATTATCGTACAACCACATAGTAATTTTAAGTAAAAATAATAATATTGAAGGAATTTACTATAAGGAACTTTTTTACAATTAAATCAAATTTGTGATGTGTGTCTATCTCACTTATCTGGTCGACTCGCTTCGCCGGGCCCCTCCTGAGACCGGGCCCCCAGGCTAGAACCCTGTCAGCCCCCCCCTCGTGGGGGCCGTGAATAAGGGGTATTGTTAATCTCTCTACAATACAATATTTTAGCATCATCAATAAATACACGGATAGAAACCGTACCAATCTGATTACATTTTTCTCGTGAATATAGTAGGTACTTCTGCAGAATAATTTGACTCGTATCCTAAAATTTGTACATATGCAGTTGGCCGTATCCTCGTATCACAGTTCTCCGTGAGATTTTGTATTGGAAATAGGTGGCCGTACAGCATTGATATAAAATTCATGTATAAATAAAACGCTAATTTATATAACGTAAATAAAACCACCGAAATACAAAGGTAAGCCAGAAAAACACAGGTAGGAAGTAATTTAGTTCTCGTAATTTTAATCAAAAATCAATTGAATGTTCATAATGAATCTAATAAAATCGGATGATTACTGTCTGTAATGCTCCACGAACAATGAGTTTTTTCCAGTTAGACAGCTCACGATGAACTGTGATACGGTGAAAAAAAATATTATGTATTACGTACAATTTACATGTAGGTAACCAATTTGCCTAACTTGTCGATTCAGTGGATTCTAAATTTGACTTTCGGACGTTTTTTTTAAATATTACTATTCAAAATAACACATTGAACTAGTAAACGCAAAATATATTTTTTAAAAATAAATTGCATAAAACAGTTTTCTTAATTGAGAGCATAACGGATTGATAAGAGTCCAGAAGCACATTTTTGCCGCTGAAAATTTCACCCAACCTCGATCATTTTTGGGGCTAATGCCTTGAGACATTACAATTAACGAGTGCTTCAAGATACAAAACGCTTATTATGACCAATCGAAACTTGTAAGCAATGTCGACATATTTATCAACATAATTATAGTCATCTCAATTGATATATTATAAATATGTACACAATCAATTAAATTAAAAAATGTAATATGACTGTAAATTACGCATTTTATATAGCAATATAAATATAATATCAGTATTTATAATTGAAGACTGAATATACTTACAAAGGTTGAATAATGATCTAATTTATAATTTATAAATATAATTTTAATTTATATTCCAATTGATAAAAGTGTTGTACTATTCCATTTGAATGTTTTATTGCGACCAGAGTATTGTATTAAACGGTAATTAACTGTATTTTGTATCAGTATGAGTTTGCCATTGGTGAGAGGGCTCAGCGCACCTGAAGATGCCGAAAGGTAAAACTCGGGTCGCAAAAATGACTAAAATGGAATAGTACAGTACCTTGTAGAATTATACAACCTAGAAAACTTCTAGAATTTTAAACTGAGTGGATCTCGATCACACTTCTATTAATTTAAGGGTAGACCGAGGGCATTAACCACTAAGCTATGGATCTCAGAACCAACCTTCCATATTATATTGTTCAATTATTAATCTATAAAGTTGAAGTCGGAATGAGAAAATATCTCATATATCGTCGTTAATAAAAAATATCTAGAAGATTTGTATTTGGGTCGGTAACTAAGTCGTCAGAGCTTTTACCCGGTAAGCGAAAGGAGTATGTCCAAATACCACTCGGTCCATTTTTTTTTAAATATGTATATAAGTTAAATACTATATTAATATTTGAGAACGAAACTGCACTGATATATTTAATCAAACATTTACTTATATTGTTCATAATTAAATATCTCTAAATTAAAGGAAAGCAACTTAATATTGAAATGAAAAGCATTTTATTGGGTTTTGACATGGATCAACGTATGTTTACATTTGAACATTAAAAACGAAATAATAATACATATTATTATAACCAATTTTCATATCGAATGGATACCTTACCGTAACTTAAAAAAAACTATATTTGTAAACAATTCTCGTTAAGTGTAAAATTGGCACACGTGTGTTTATACGAATTTATAGTTTTAATACGTGATCCAACTAGGTAATCTAAAATTTACGTATTATGTAAATAATACGTTTGTGCTGTGAGTCATATGCGAGCTTTAAGTTTGATTTTCGATGCATCCTAGTTGTCAGTTTCACACGCACACTCATCAAATTGGTTTAACGATCGTGCTAGAACTTGTAAATTGTCCAATAGTTGGACCGGTTTAAATGCTGATTCGTGCAATAAATTAAACCCGATATCCTCTAAAACATATGTATCATTATAAAATTACTATAAAATTAGTCACATTTCTCCATCTGAATAATAAAAGTACCCGTGTAGAGTGATATCATCTAAGTCTGCTAATATGTATCTTACCCTTTTCTACACAGGTGATACAAGTGAATCTGGTTGAAAATATAAGTCTAGTTACACTGCAATAAGGGTATAAATTGCAAATTCGCGCCTGTGTCATTACAGTATTGTTGTATTACTCTCCCAAACACATCCGCTTAAATATTCGTACATAAATATACATTATATATTGTGTGTGGCTCAAAAGTAAATTCTACTAGGTACATTGCAATAAAAGTAGCTACAAATTGTAAATTCGCTTTCATGTCCTTTGCCTATTCTGCTAACGTGTCCGCTATAATATTGATATTTTGTATGATAACGTGTGTCCTATAGTTATACGTTAATGTATGTTTCCCCATTATAAACTTACCATCAAAATACACCATTTTAAGTAATTCAAAAATAACTAGGATAATATGGTAAAATTTAAAATAATATACTCTTTGATGAATTATTGAAAAAACGTATTTTTTATGATTAAATAGCTGAGAATATCGTCAACGTTATACAATATTTTGATATTCATATTCAATGCCAATAATGTTTTATACAATATATTGAATTTTAACATTATTATTTTCCCAGTGAATCAATGTTTTAGAAAAAAAATACAATTTACCTCGAAGAACACTGATGTGTTTATAACCCTCAGTTGTTTGATTACTTCTAAATAATCGACTAACTGTTAAACAAAACAAAAAATCATTAAAAACTTACAAGTTCTTGAAGCCATTGGTGCACAACCCGTCATACCATAATATTATGTATTACCACCGACTCAATTAAATATGCAAGTTTTTTTAACTAACTAATGTTAATACTAAGTATGCTATGCTAATAGTGAAGTGTATTTTCAGTGAAACACAATGAAATGCTTTTCTTTCATTTATAACTTTTGAGGTATGATGATGTGGAGGCGATAGAAAGTCGCTGTTGCTTGGTTGTTGAGATGAGAGTTTATTGGTTGAGAAAAGAATACACTGAATACAATAATACGAATGATACTGTGAGATTGAAATCGCAGATAATGATGTACTAGTGAGATCGAGATGATCAAGAAATTAATTCTATTAATGAACTGAGAAACTTAATTCGAGTGGAATAACGGATGTACTATGTCGAGTGAAGAACTCGTGACAACAGTAGTACGCCTCGTGACGGACTCGATGAGTTGAGTGAGGATTCATAGATTTTCCTTCTTATCTATATTAATGCAGTACATATATTACAATAGATATTGAAATCGCAGATAATGATGTACTAGTGAGATCGAGATGATCAAGAAATTAATTCTATTAATGAACTGAGAAACTTAATTCGAGTGGAATAACGGATGTACTATGTCGAGTGAAGAACTCGTGACAACAGTAGTACGCCTCGTGACGGACTCGATGAGTTGAGTGAGGATTCATAGATTTTCCTTCTTATCTATATTAATGCAGTACATATATTACAATAGATATTGTTGTAATTACCTTCGGAAGCTGTAATTCAAGAGCCGAGATAAATTCAATTGACCGTTAACTTAAACTATGTTACACCTAGAGTAATAGAAAAAATAGTTCAATAAAGGTTGGATTAGACTATTTGCCATCAATGGAATCATTAATAACGTACCCCCAACACCAGATATGAAACACATCTAAGTCTTAACACCATACTTAAAGATGGATGAGTCTTTTTTAATTGAACATTGGCCCATTTTTATATGACACTCATTTTCTAAAATATCTACTACAAGTATTGTTAAATTGATTAAAAGGTTGTTCGACACTGTTCTAAGCTTTCTGTCTCGCATTTTACCTTGGGCATTGTACAAGTTACGCATTCCACTTTTTGCTTGCGAGTCATCCGACTTGAATCCTTTAGTTTGGCTGTATTATTATTTGCAACCTGCGTATTCGTTTAGCGACTCACGCGCATTTATTTTGTGGGCATGCGGTTGTACCATAAACGTAAACGCCGCTTTGTCTCGTGCCTCCCGTAACTGTTGTGGGTACAGACCATACGCAGCCTCGCGTACGCATCTCGTTTACTACCCGTACAAGGGAGACGCCTTATTACACGCGCTGATTGACGACAGGTTTCAGCTTTTCGCGAAATCATCGCATACTATAACAACATTTAGTACGACGCGTATTTATTTTATAAAACGTAACCAACAATAAATAATGAAAACGTAATATCATAATGTATTATTTTATTACGCTATCTTATTATTAAAATAATACGTTAGGTAACCATTTTTTTACATCCTGTAGGTCGCAGTAAGACTCAATACAAAACGATTCTATTTAACGATTTCTTGAAATTGGCCAAAAATATAATAACGAGAACTTATTAAACACACCTACTAATTATATCATAATTTTCACATACGGTGAAAAATTGGTTTCCATATCTACGTCACAAAATTACTGAATGATAAAGAAGAATCTAAACTTACATTATATAGAATTTCCTGCATAGTATAATATTTTTTTAGTGGGGAAGGATGTGAATTGAATGGGGCGGGTAGATTTGAAGTTTGTTATAAAAACAAGGTTATATGAGGTCGATTTTGGAATAATATCGAACTTATAATTTTGGAACTACACTACACTATAACAAAAAATAAGTGTTACCCCATTTCCAATCCATGATAATACTTAATGTCGGTGTGGGGATATTTCAGCAGTCTTTGTAGGCGATTTGTTATTGACTACAACGAAGACGACAATCATGCTTTCTTTGCTGATCAAAAAATGATCAACGGTACCCAACTAATACAAATGGATAACTATATCTATCTAAGACACATGTATCCTCAGTAAACGAATGGTCCATATGCTTGGAGTAACCAGCGTCTCTACGTGAAGTGTATGGTGAATAAGCGAAATAATTGAATGGATTAATCAATCACTAGGATGTGATGTAAAGAAATTTGTAGTAAACGTCTTGATTGTAAGTCGGCAGGATACATAATTCGATAAAGATACAATCGCTGAACAAATCTGCTCATCCAGCTGTATCCTAGAAGTAGAATAATTATTCTGAAAGATAGACGTAATATCCCCCGAAACACCTAAGTTCTAAGGAATTACGTAGCAAAGCATTGCATAGGACCGAGAGGAATTAATAAGGTTGTAGAGGCCTCAGTGGATTATTGATGGTGCAAACTGTAAATAATGCATAAAGTTTTATTTATTCTTTGGCATTATAAACGTTAGGTTTAGTAGTCTATTAGCATGGATATTGTAGTGGAACTTCTCTACTGTGCCACGAATTACAGAGGGCGAGTTTGGTTTTTGTTACGGTATAATATTCTCGACTTCACTTATATCAAGACTAACGCATCGCTTGGCTATCACATATTTTCCGCCAAAACTATCAAACTTCACTCTAATGTGGTATATTTATTATAGCATAGTATCATTATTTATATACAACTAATTTGTTAACGAAAATTAAATTATTGTTTTTCGATCAACATAAAATTTTCAACCTAGTCCAAATATTGTTCACTTCTTATTGTTTGATAACGGACAAACAGGAAAAGCATTAAAAAGGATACGATTTTGTAATAAAAAAATTAAGAGCTTCTCCAGAGTTGATCAACAGTTCAAATATAGTTAACACAAATGAAGTTGAACTACGTGTTATAATATAGGAGTCACACGAACTTTTTGTATTGTAACATTTGTGACACATTTTTTTAAGGTTGAATTGGTAACAAGTATAGAGCAGGGATGGCAAACCTATGGCACGCGTGCCACTAGTAACGCGCGAGATGATTTTGCATGGCACGCGAATGTTCCATTTTGAAGAGAAAAGATATTGCTATTTTATATATATTTAAAAAATGTTTTAAATTATTTAAAAAAAGGAGTACTTACTTATAAGTAATATAATATTAAAAAATAATGACGACATAGTCATTCGTATTTTCTTCGGTTTTTCATATTATGTTTACCAATCGATGCGCAAACGGAAACGTTCATTCATGCATAAATGACAAATCGCATTGTATAAAAAATAGCAGGCAAATCCTTTTCAAGAATAATCATTATGTTTAATGTAAATATACAATTCCATAGGTTAGTCCTTAGGATCGGGCAATTCAAAATAAAAATATTCGATCAACAAACCTTATGAAATTATTATCAGCAGTCATTCAAATATAATAACTGCTTGTTATTTTGCCTCAAACAATCTCTAAAAATGGGAAACCATTCAGTGAGAGAGAATATAATATGAAAGAAGAGTGGTTTAAATGCTTCCACGATCTCTTTGAGAATTTTGAAAATAGGAATCAAAATATTCAAATAATAAAAGATATGCCGGCAGATGAAGGATGCAATATCAAGAACTGGATTGTAATTTTAAGCTGTTTTAATAGAATTCTTAAAAACTTTTTTTTAGAAAAAGTTAAAAAAAAAAACCATTTTTCGCCATGAAAAACTGCTTGGCACGTCAGACAGTCGAAAAATATTATTTGGGAAATTTTGGCACGCGTACGTGAAAAGGTTCAATAACCCTGCTATAGAGTATAGACTAACTAAACTAATAGTTTCAGTGTTGACTGCATTGTATGCATTCTTTATACGTAAAATGAAAATGCCAATTAGCTGTGGATGCATCTTCGTTCATTAGGTACTAACATTCGTACTGTTATTTTCGATTTTACGTTTAATGGGGCAATTTACAAGATTAATTTATTAATTGAGATTTTTTGGTTACTGAAAAGTTGAAACAGACTTTCACCTGCTATACGAAGTTATTATTAGACGTTTATTTCATATGTAACTATGATTGTACTATTTTATTTGAAAGTTTCATACAACCATATAATATTATTTTTAGTCTTCCATTACTAAGTACGGATTTATATAGGTTATATAATAAAATGTTAATATGCTTTAGAAAACTGTGTATATTATTATGTTTTTAACAAACGAAATTTATGCCTATAGGTAGGTACTGTAGCTATTAAATATTTATCAAAAATGCGTAGAATTTTATTTACTATGAATTCTTAGTGGAAGCCTATAATAGTAAATAAATAAATTACACAACATAAACAAAAATATAATAACAATAGCTATGTTTTATGTTTTATTTAAAAACTCCACTTTTGCTGCAAGATGAATCATGTGACCCTACACATATTAGAGTGGTTTTGAAAGATGTATTACGAGGAATAGTTATTTTCCGTTCGCAAAATACAATTAACTGCATGATGTGTATCTAAATCTATATTGTAAAAAATTAAATCGAAAATTCACCGATATGAATCCATTACGGCCAAACCACTACTCCACTAAGACCACACATTTTGTTTATAGTACGAGTATATGCCAATTATTAACACAATTAGATATGTAGTTTCGCAGCAGGAAGATGATCACATCCTCTTAGCCCAGAGAAATTGGGACATCTATATGTTATCACATATTGTGACAAATATCTATATACACTCTATACAGTCTAATATTTTCATTCTTATTCGCAATGACTTCGCATGGTATTTTGTGCCGGATAGTTACTCTGTGATATGAGTTATGGGATAGAAAATGATTATTATAATGTTCATATAAGTAATACGATAATAATATATCATAATAAAATGAATACGTGAAAGAAGTCACTACTGCATAAATCAATGAGGATTTTATTAATATAACTGTAAGCTTACGAACATTATTTAAAAATATAGACTCATATTTCACAAAGAATTGGCCAATATTTTGGCTAAGAGTTGATTTACTACTATTGTTTTCAGAATTGGTTAGTAATTTGTGGCCAACCTGTTGATCATGGGCCAAAAATATTATTTCTAGCGCCAGCTGAAAATATGAAAGAAAAAATATTTTATTTGATCGATTCCAAACCCTGTAAGGAGGTCGCCTCAAAGTTTTAAATGATTCCTAATACAGAATTATTTATTGTTCAGAATTACGGTTTTTTCCTTCAATATATAAAATCAGACGTGTCTTTATTTACGATTCTTGTCTCGTCCATATGAAGATTTGCGCTCAGTGCGGATTGTTTATTGCACAGATAATATGTTTGAGATCCAGCTAGTATAATAGTAGATATGTATATAAAAGAACAAATCAAAACATATGTCTCTAAATTATCTATGAAACTAGTTATATAACTGAAACATATACAATTGAAATGATTGTAATAATATTTTTACTGCCAATCTTGAAATATCAGCCTAATAACTTCTCAAGTTTTCCTTTTTTTTCTTCGTAAAAACTTAAATTCTTTTTATGTGAAGGTAAGTATTTCAAGTACTTCTTATCCGCGAACATTGTGGGGACTACATTTAGATTTTTATATTCATTTGTTGAATACTAGTACTACAACACGCCAAACGTAATGCAGCACTAGTAATACAGTAGTAGCAGTGAAAAAATAACAGAAACATGTAGGTTTTGATAAAATTACATGCATGTGTTGAGATATTATCAGGAATCGTATCTGCAGTCCTCGGATTAGAACCCGGTGCTTTACGCATTAGACTACTGGGGCCGCATAACGATGTATCTAATGACACGAAAAGAAAAGGCCTGGTGTTATGTAAATATTTTAATTAATAATACTATATAACTAATATCATCTACTATTTTACCTATATAATAATTTATACGAATTTTACAACTTTTAAATTTTCGGTTATGTCCGGAGAAAACTGATAAAACTCTGGTAATTAAATTTAAAATAGAGACTGTACAAATTAAATGGATAAATATAATATTGTTTTATTATTAGAAATAACAAACACTTTAAATAATTCGTTATAAATGTTATGTGTATTTATTCCACAATATAATATAAGTAAAATATTAAATTAAATCCCTAACGGTTTCGTCTTGGCGGACATACTCAGATTAATATTAAAATTATTATTTCAAATAACATGTCGTTTCACCCAAAATTAACACTGAAAATAATGTATAATGTTGCGCTTGTTAAAAAATGTGTATATAATCACTTTTAATTTTCAATACATCTCAAACGAAATTGACCTTTGTGTAAAAAAAAATTAGGGGAAAATACTAAAAAGCATAATTCGACGTACGTTGTCATTTAGTATATTATTAGTTATATCGGTATGTTATGGAGGCCAAAATTCGTCAAGGGTTGTATTGCCAAGAATGCTATTACTATGCTACTAAGCGAAATAATACAAATTTGCAGTGTGAAAATGTTTCATCAGCTCAACAGGATGCTGTTTTCGTAAGATTCTGCACCAGTAGTAGGTAAATAAATTATTACTATAATACTCCAAGGTGACCAATATTCAGACCTGATCGTAATAACTAAACTAACGTGCGCTTCGCACTATTAGTCCAATTGAAAGCTTGCCAATTTTTTTTATTGAAAATCTTACGATGGACCGCCGCATCATTAGACGGCGGTGACACCGTTCGGATAGACGTTTTCACACCCTGCGTCGCTGACTGGTTTCCTCATTATTTATGGCACAGAAATAAGAATACAGGTGATATATTTTGAACGAGTCACAACTATCTTTCCAAGAATACGCGGTACATGCGCTTTTAATGATTCAGATAGATACAGCGCCGTATATAGATCTTAGTGAAGAGGGGAAGATATCAAAAATAATCAATTATTATTATCGATTGTATAACATTTAGCTGAACTATATTAATAACACCGCACGTAATCATATTCACAGAAGTGCATACTACGCATAAATATTCTTCCTAAAAGATAATCAACCGTAATAAAAACAGATCGAAATTAATTTAAATCTCAAAGTATTCAATATGTATATTCTCTTAAATAACACAAGATAACCTGTCATATTAACATACTATTAATTAAGCATGCCTGAATATTATTATATATGATATCTCTCATATAACTTGAATTTTCATTCCTTTATAACAACGATTCTTAACCTTTCTGAGTCGTGACCCAAATTAGGGTACGTTTTTGTTTTGCGATTCAAGACAATATGAATAAAATATCACACAAAAACAAAAATTAAATTAATTTTGAGATTAAGATAAAATACAGTATTGGTAACAACATTAGATCTTATTAACGTGAACCTTGGCTCTGGATAAGTTCTGAGATTTCAGTATAAATATTGGTATTATATTAGATAGATTGCACCTTCGGTCTTCTTCAGCCTGTAGTCTGTTTCTAAATTTTGACCACCGTGGTCTGATGACACGTCAAGTGAGTATTCTTTGTGACTTACTAATAGTACGACTTTTGACCTCTCAATTTTTTTCTTGTTTAATGAAATATATAGAATATGTTTCTATCTCAAAAATGTTGTTTTGTTGAGAATATTTTCCAACCCACTAAATATGCATACCCATAGGTTAAGAACCGCTGCCTTCTGATATTATAAAACAAATTATTACTATTTTATATTCTAGATGAAGTACATGGGCCTCCACACAGAGAAGGGAATGTTAGGTTATGTAGATTAATTTAATTCCCAAATGCAATATATAATAACTGTATATTCGTTTAAAGAGAATAAAAAAACCCTTCGAAGCGCATTTAATTATAAAGCATTGAAATATTGATTAGGCATGCCGAATATACTTTTCGTATAATTTGAATTTTCATGACTGTATGATTATAAAAGAAATTTCTATTTGCTATTCTAGATGCAGCACATGGACCTCCACACTGTGAAGTGAAGGTTAGGTTTTCCGACTTTCATACTGGTATTGGTTTTTAACCATTCGCCCAACACATTGGATCAATTTGTAATTTTGAAACCACTTGTGATCTTTTCCAGATGCGGGAAACAAACCCATGGTTTCAGTAATTAATTATAGTACTACTCTACAGTAGAGACACATATTATAATATTACGAGTAGTGATAATAATATCTAGTATTTTTTTGTAAATTACCTATGAATTTATAAATCTTAAATAAAAAACGATAAAATTATAGTAAAAAGTAATGTTTAATATGTAATATTTTAAAATTAGGTAGGTAAAAACTTTATATCCAATACTTGTAAAATTGTTTTAATTTTTCATAAATTTTAATTACAGCCGAGAAAACGTTTTAGATTTTAAGTAGATACTAAATTCTATTAGTACATTTTTTCCATGAATTGATTTAATATTATAAAATCGGCAATGTTGATAAATGAAACCGTTTAGTAAACTTCTATCATTTATAACTTATAGTAAATTCACTTGTATAAAACAGCGTATCTATAATACTACTTTAAAATTGATAGCAAGATCATTCTATTAGAATGCATTTTGCACGCGTGAATCTGCTAGTATAAATTTGATAAAATTGCGTTACGAATACAAAGTAGGCAAACTCAATGACAATGCATCGGAATTTAGATGTCCAATGGACTCGGTTTATTAGTCTGTACTCATTAAATACTACCAGGAATAGATTATTGGTTCGAAAATAGATAGATCTATTACGAATCTTCAATGACAAGATGTTCTAAACCCGTCTATACTCGATTAAACTTTGCTATAGGTATATCAAACGTGATCGTGATAAAAGTAATTTCCTGGATAGACTTTCCATTGATAAAATTAGTTAAAGTTAGCTTTGATGAATCGAATTAAAGAGTAATTCTGTAAGTTTATCTAGTTTTAGATTTTTACTTTTAATATATATTTTTAATAGCTACTTTAAAATTAGATTCATATATTCTAAATATACCAAAAATATTGATGCCTTTGTAGTTAGAATTACATGTTTTTGTATAAAGTAACCACTCTTTCAATTTAGACGATAATTAATTGTCCTCAAAATTATGTAATATCATCCATTAGGTAAGTACTTATTATGTTTTATAAGTACCTAATTGAAATATTACAATAATTATAAAATAATATGGAGGAACTGTGTTTAAATGTATAGTGAAAGTTCAACACCATCTCGATTATATACATATTTAATTTCTGAAAATAATGATTCATAATAAATTGTAAGTCTCTACACTCTTGCATCATTAAAAAACCCTCGCCACAGAGAGGTGCAAGAAATACGTGGATGGACCAAAGCTGAGAATAAAATATAAAATGGCAAATAAAATAAGTTGACGCATACATAACACGTATTCAAATGAGGCCCGATATGCAGTCACCCTATATTTGAATGTGGGAACCTGCAAGCGCCTTGCCATAGAATATTTATTGGCCGCAACTTGTTATCCTCGTCAAGTCCATACAAGCCCAAGCGAAAGAGGGCGAATCTTCCTTTGGTCTCCCGCGCGACCCAAATTATTTATTTACGATGCCGAACTGTTGTACAATGTAATTTGGCGAAACGAGGTGGTCAGGTTAAAAAATATATTATTATTACACAATGCGGCTTTCGTGAAATTTCATATAATCACTCCAGATGTCCGCAATATATCTACATATAATATTACAGATGTCCGTAATATGTCGATTTTTGAATTCTATTGAAATCGATTTTAGTATGTTTATAATGTAAAAGAAATTTTATTTCTGTGATACCATGATTTATCTATAATACGATTGACCATAATCATTCGTAAGTATTAGATTAGGTAACTTAAATCGTCCATAATAATAAATCCATTAATTAATAATTAAAATACTAGTTAACATATTTTTGATTAGGTATATTAAAAATTAGCAAAGGAGATGTTTGCATATATGAAAAAAGTGAAAATACATTGATCATATTAAGAAGAAGCTCAAGGAAAGAAAAATTTGGATGGTTTTCATCTAACCTAATCTAGTACCCAATAAACAATGAAAAACTCATATTAAAAGAAATGTTTTTATTAAATAAATGAAATACAAACATCAAAATACTATTTTCAGTAGGTATGTGTTTGGTAGATTATCTGAATCCACCCATTGCTATGCAGTTTTTGGTGACCGCTAAAAGATTGCAACAGAGAGAGCCACTGCACCGTTACCCTTTATTTTTTATGTGGCGAAATTGTTGAAATTCCTCGATTTACATAAATGCCGAATGGACCGAACTACTCGCGAGTCTTTTGTGATGTCCCGTGGGCGGTAACTTTGAACCCGATGACTATAAAAAAGCAATAGAGCGGCTATTGCCATAAGTGTTGTGTTTTATATCGTTTGGCGGAAACTGAAACACTACCTCCATCGCCTGTCTAATTAAAAGAGGCTTTCGTGTTTAAAAGTGTGCGAAGCTTTGTGAAATACGAGGAGGTCCTAAATCAACTGAGATAGATTCAGTTAATTAAATAATGATTTTGTTTCGAGTCAGAATAAGTTATTGGAATCCTGTGAATATAGATTGCATATCTTTAAGTCTAGACATGGACTCCTGAACTATAAGAATATCGTATTAGGTTTATATTAAAGATTTTCTTGTTTATTCAATCTTTGGAATAACTGTTGTTGAAATTAAGTTTCGTGAAAACGTTTACTTACTACGAAGAGAATAATCTCAAAGTATTCGTGTTAATTGATAGGTAACATTTTATAAATAACAGGAAGATTTAAATTCGCCAGATAGTTTTGTTTTCTGATTAGATACCTTGTTAGTTTTCATAGTATTTACTCAACCGGTAAGTATGTATATACCAACATTGCAAAATTGATGAGTCAATAAAAATCCGATGCACTTCTTGTCATCGATATTTATTTCAACTCCAATTGTTGCCAAGTTCCTACGCGGAATGTGTAAATTCGAAACAGGTGGTGACATGTGAATTACAAATATTATTTGCTCTCAATAACACACTCCATTAAAATGAATCATTATAACATAACATAATACAATAAGTAAATCGTTAAAAAAAAATAAACTTGAATTTGATTCAGTTTGTTAGTTTGGTAGCTTCTTCAATAATGAACTCATCTAGTGGGCCTTCACTCACCCCAATTTCACTGATAACTTATAATAAAATTTAAGAGCTTCAAATGAAAATTGGTCCAAGCCAAAATTTTTGTTGAAAGTGAAATAGTTCTCTCTAACTCATACTAAATATTGTATAAAAATATATATTTTGAAATATCAAAAGTACAAATAAAACAATATAGCCTACCTATTTTATTTTGTATGTCCACTTATCTTATAACAATAATGCTTTTTTTTTAAATCAGATTTTCTCAAAACACATATTTTGAGCTTGAACCTGTTGTCTTTTAAGCTGTTCATTTATAAAGCTCGCCTAAAATTTTTAAAGAGTATATTAATAAAATGAATCGTGTTAAGTTTTCATCTTGCCTAATCTATAATAAAAGCTCTATCATTAAAATTAACAAACTAATTTAATTAATTTGAATACAAAATTTCATTCGTTAAATGGTATCCTTTTTAGTATATTGACGTAAAAATGCATATTACAAGGCATACCTTGGCCGGGAAACCCCTGTTTAAATCAAAAATATTTTAATAACTAAATGCCTTTCAATTATATCATCTCGTGTCATCTCAATAACTGTTAATATACTGCTCGAAGAACACCTTTTTGTGGTCTCAACTCATTCAATTTCGTAGTCTTTCGTTTCCACGTACTCCTACCATGTATTATTTCATGAACATTTTTTGAATTTACTGTCCACGTTTCGTACTCCAAGGCCAATTATAGTTAGGCCATGATACGAAACTATAAACAGTGCTACTGTTTGTATAAAATGATGATAATTGCAAACTTAAATATAATTTAAACGAAATAAGCAATCGAAAATATTTATTTATTACGGCAGGTAATCGCATTGCATTTCAAGATAATCAATAACTAGCACTACCATCGTAGTTCGCAATCCAGTGCTACGGCCTGAATATTACTTGGCATTCGTATCCATATGTTAGTACTGGAAAATCACATTGATTGAACATGCTAGTTGAACACGCTATTTTAGCCACTGTTTAAAAATATTGTATTCAGACGTTTGGACGAATTCCATCCTAGCCAGGGAACACAAAATCAATGGGAACTGACTTACCATACTGGATGTGAACAGGCTAACGCTGTTGAGTGTGGAAAAATATGGGATAAACTTAAACACGTGTTAAATAATATGTTATTTTCAATAGTTACGTCTGTATGATAATAATATGCATTAAAGTGTGTCACGTAAATTTAACGTGCATGCGATAATTAATATTGAGGGCTGTCGGTATGCTTTTTTATACTTGGGCTTTATGGCTTACCCGCCATAAAAGTACCCTGCTTTAAAAGTTTAGTCCATGGTGATGGCTTCTACATTTCTATTTATTAATCTGTTCTGTGACCCTAGCCGTGATCTCCGGACAATTTCTCCATCTTTATAATATATTTGATGATATCATTTTATTATACATCATCATATTTGTAGGTATTAAATTATAGTCTTTAAAAATTGAACATCATTTTATTACAATAAGAACGTTCTTATATTAATGTATTCAATTTAAAATGCGGTCATGTACTTGGTAAATAGAATATTTTTATGTCATGAATAATTTAGATATCTACGTGATTGCAATACTGGAACAAGATTCTTTTATAGTTTTGTAAATAACCTTATTTAATGAGACGTTTTATTTGCTACAATGGCTAGACTTTCCATACGTCCATTGTTTTTTTTTTGGTAACGGTTGCAAGTAATAGAGTAAATATTAGATTAACACAATTCCTATTGTATACCGAAATTCTGAATAAAATTAAGAGTATTGCTTATTAGCACTTTTAAAGCATACACATAACATTATACAATATGTGAAGTCGTACATTAAAAATGATAAAATAATAATGTCATATTTTGCAAAATTGCCTATACAATACAAGTTACATAATTAACATTTTAAAAGAATGCGATAAAATTATTTTTAAATGTCCACTCTAGGATTAAACATAATACGATGAACCTCTATAGAATATAGAACATACGTATGAATCTATCGACTTTATCCGTATGTGTACATACATTTTTAAGAAGGTTGATTTATAGTATTTTTCTATCCATTGAGTCCATGAGCTAAATCAAAACACATATTATGTTCTTATATAGCATTGTGGATTCGACTGAATCGCGCGAGGTTTGGGTTCCATAGCACCTAACAATGATATGGTGTATCTTCTCACAAAACAAATGTGTTGACTTGGCTTGGTATCCCTGGTCGATAGTACCTATTAATATTTTAAATAATACGTTTTTACCGGGAATCTAATATACAAATTATTAGCCATGATACTCATTCCTGCTAACAATACAAAATCATTGATTAATTGGCGCCGTTGATAAAGAAGTTGTGCGTCACTATTTTTAAATAATTAACGTATCATCACATTATCAAAAACTTTGAAGTGCACGAAGCTTAAATTTCGCGTTTATTAGTAGGAAGAGAATAATGTGCATACTACGAGTACCAAGGTGGTGTCGATCTATTTATATGTCGCGAGAGCTTCCTCACTCCACGCCGCGCTGAGATACTAAATACAGTGAATCATCGTCTCACTTCTCAACCCCATTTACTGCACAGCTTATTTACTACATCCAATATTGCTGCAGACACTCTGACACCATCGTGAGACTTATAAAATATGTCAGTTATACGTGATTTGAATCTTTAGAATTGAAAATTTCACGTTAAAAGTGGATATATAATCATCATCAACTTGAACGAAGGCCTTTATAAGCTCATGCCATTTGATATCAGTCTTGTAAATTCGGTTGTAATGCTTTTTTTTAAATACTACAACAGGCCATGAGGAAATAATTTACAGTAGTTACTGAAACACATAAAAAAAACACCCAGACCGAATAAATACACATTCTCAAAACTTAACTCTCTCGTTACCTCGCTACTAGTACAATTAGATAAAGCGATTTTATTTTTTTCGAGCAATGTTCTTAGAGCAGCGGTATTAGTATAAATACGAACCCGCAGTTGGTCAAAAAATATAATATGCTGTTTTTCAATATGTCAATCATTGACTGGGTGAATGACAATATCTCATATTATATGTAGTATAGTATACGTTTTCGAGTCGTGGTCCCATTTTATAGAAACCAAGTGACCCACAACCCCGATAAATAATTATAAAAAGACTTTTTAATAGGGTAAAGAAAATGTATCGAAAATAGATTTTCAGTATGGTATTATTCAATATAATTTAAACTTAAGGCATATTTTTAATGCGATGGTTGAAATTGTAACTCTTTAACCAGCTTTAAAATTCGTGGTTGAGTTTTCGTTAGTGCCAACCTCATGTCAGTCTCAACATTTGGATAAACCGATGCAGTTGTATCCTTGTTAAATTAGTTTCTCCTTCAATTATCCGCGATAATTCTGAAAATGAAATATGTCGTAATTATGGATCAGAGAAATACTTCCCAACGCTAACTCAAGATGTCAATGTTGTTAGTTTGACCTTGTCATACTATGGGTACGATTTGGTTAAAAGTAAATATTTTTTATATTTATGTACTGTTTCAGCCGGCGACCCCCCAGATATCGTGCGGCGACCCCACTAGGGGTCTCGATCCATAGATTAGGAACCTGTCTATTATACTGTTTATATTACACCACATAGCCATGTTTGTTCCCTTATCCTATTATATCGGTTATTATCTTTACGCGTAAGGTCCAGTGCCCAGGCCCACTTTTCATATGTATACAATAATGGGCTACTCTAAGTTTTTGGACCTTTCTTCCATTTTGGTCCCATATTTCGAATGCACAATTATTTTATAAGCTACAAAAAGGAAGATGAATCAGAATGTGTAGGTAGTATTTTTCTGATTTCTTCATTTACACAATATACACAATAGGTAAAAATAATGATGTACATAATGATTTATCCTTTTATTATGTTTATAATTTGTTTATAAGAATACCTATATCTAAATTTGACTGGACTTCATTTTCCTTGACACCACAGGATTGTTCCATATAGTAACCAAAGAAATCAAGTACAAATAATTCTTACATATTTTACAATAATTAAATACGGTTAACAGTGAGAATACCACTTAGATTACGTAATAAAGAGTAGTAGTAAGTAAAATATAAAAAAAAACATAACTCTAGGATTGGACATCCAAAGTTGATGGTGCACTGTGACATGAAAACTCTCTCCAGTATAGTCAAAGGTAAAGGTTTATAATTCTGATAAATGGCACCCCGACTTTAGCGCGCGGGACTCTAGCACGCCGATGTTAGCGCGCAATTTACAACGCCGACTTCAGCGCGTGGGACCTTAAGGGGACGTTCTACAGAATTGGCCGTGAGAATTGAAAATATGATTTTTTAACATGTGGTCCATAATATCTGGTCTACTAGTTAATATAAAAAGGTCGTGTCAAAGTTGTTTGTGTCAATAAATGTGCTCTATGACTCGATCCGACTCATATTTCATCAGGGCTGTCGGAAGACATAAATTATAAATATTTATAATTTTAATTTTTTATTTATAATATATATTATTTAAGTTTTGTGCATCTAATGCCAGGTCCACACTGGCAACAGGTTAAGTTGCTGGCAACCTCGTTAGATTTTACGATAATTATGATAATTATGGTAAGTATCGTAAAATTTAATGAGGTTGCTAGCAACTTGTTTCCAGTGTGGAAATGGCTTAATATCCACTGTAGTTTACGTAGTGGCATGGACCCGGGGTTAATTAATTCAGGAAGTCAACACCCATGATAGAATTTTTTCCAGTTTTGGTTGCATTATATTCCAAAACTCTTCTGTAAAAATCATTTCCGATTTTATAAATGGAAATTTCTCGGTGTACATAGTAAACAAACCTACGAATAAAAAAAGACAAGAAGGAACATACTGATTCATCGCAGTAAAATCTGGCAATCAAATTCGCCATTTTGAAAAGCGACGATTTTGCGTAAACAAATATCACGTGGTCTGTACGTGTGCGGCAAACTTCGAATTTGTTTGTAATTTTGTGTATTTTATGTTTGTGTATCACGCATTGTCGGCCATATTTGCCGGCCTTTCTAATTGCCGTGATTTGTACACATCTTCCTTCCTGTCTTTTTTTATTCGTAGAAACAAACAGTATTTTTTATTAGTTATATGAAGTTGGCCTTGAATCTGTAATAAAATAATACACAATTAAAAGATTTTGAAGTAGAAAAAAACACATTTTCAAGCTTTCAGCCGTGCTCACTCATGAATGTCATTCGTCATTTAGATAAGTATTTACACATTTTGATGTTATCTTGCAAAGTGCGAATGTAATGTTTTCAAATAATTGATATGGATTAATTATACCATCGTATTATTTTCTCGAAATCATAAACATACTATAATAGTATTTGAGTATCAACCTATGTTCAATTTGAATTGGGTTATAATAATAATATACCCGTATATATATCAATAGTATGTTTGCTACAAAATCCACCCAAGTTATCAGTACGTACTTGCACAGGTTTGATTAAAAACTATGATGAAATTAACATTTTAAAAATAATTTATAATATTATTTTGACAGCCCTGTTTTCTGATCGGCGTACATCTTGCAGGTGTTTATAAAATAATAATAATGTTCAGCGGCAGACAATATCAATAATAATAATAATGTTTCTTGAAATAAAATCTCCGATGATTAGTGATTTTTGCGATTTAAATTCGATTCGATTTAAATTAACGTACTTACGACGCCGATGTCCTTTTTATACTAAATTATATTTGAATGTCTAGCTCTTCAGCCCCCCCTTAACGCGCCGACAGTAGCGCGCAAATTAATATTATTTTGTATTGTTGAGTGCACATTTAAAGAAATTTACCCACCTAAATTACATTATTTAAAATTAATTGGTACTTTTACAAACCTATCCATGAACCTTTTATCCATTGAAAGTTTATCAATTTAAATTTGAAAATACCATACTGAGTTGATAATCCAAAGATATAAATCTGGCTTCAAGCGTCCAAATTCATCAAAATACGCCAAATTAAATAAAAGATTGGAAGCGATAATTCCAACTTACAATGTTGACAGTAAATTGGAATTTTTAAGAAGAATCGCTAATAATATTGAGATTTAAATTTGTATTTATATGTGTGTTTTAAACAGTTCATACTTATGTATGTTTTATTTTGATTTCAATTTTTCTTATGTTTTTTTTTATAATGTAATTTATAATAGTTTGTGTTTTTTTTGGTTCTTTTTTTATGTATATAATAAAATAAAACCCATTTCATGAATATAATAAATTAATATATACATAAAAATAGTAAATTGCGCGCTAAAGTCCACGCGCAAACGTCGGCGCGCTAGAGTCCCGCGCGCTAAGGTCGCCGCCGTATAATAAATAGTACCTACAAACATTTAAGAGGCAGAAAAATACAATATTATTAATAAATTTCAGTTGGTGTAATCCATGCATGGATCATATTGTTTTACACTCCGCTAATACGATAATCAATAATACTTGAAAGAGAAAATATGTAGGTACTGCACTAATGAATTCAATGTGTAAAATGTACATTATCTTGCATACCTTACTTATAGTCTTTAAATGTAGCTACATAATGTTGCTTATAGATAAATAACAATAATGATGTGATACGATATCATTTATCTGATACTGAAAGATCCGGCATTCCTTTAGTGTAGCTACAATATAAAATGTACTTAATGGCCCACGTGCACCACGTAGGTCAAAATGGAGATTTTTTGCTATGTTTAGAGCATAATCCTGGACATTCCTTAAACGTTGTAGATAATCTATTTATATAAATTTGAAGCCTTATTATCCTTTATATTTATTTTAAACATTTGATGACTGCATAAAGTATTTTTATTACATAACACAGTATTCTTTTAAACATATCGATCTAATGTTTTAGAATATAGTCATATTTCAGTACATCCATGTGGTGTTAAGATTTTTTAGGTTTATTAATTTTTAAACGAATTTTTAAAACCATTAGAAAATATGACTATATTCTAAAATATTAGATCGAGAGGCTTAAAAGAATACTATTTTATGTAATAAAAATACTTTATGAAGTCATCAAATACTTAAAATAAATGTAAAGGATAAAGGCTTCAATATGTTATAAATAGATTATCTACAAGTTTAAGGAATGTCCAGGCTTATGCCCTGAAAATACTATAAAATCTCAATTTTCACCTACGTGGCGCATGTGGACCCTTAATGTACACCGCACATAATTTTTAATCGAGTCTGACAATTAATTACTAGTTGCTAATATGACAAATATATTTTTGTGAGTTTTACTTATCACATAATGAAAATTGTTCACTTAATCTGACTGTGTTTTTTACTCGAGAAATAATACGGGAACATTTTAATGAAAACTACAGCTATTTTGATTTATTTATGAATCATATTTTATTGATTCTTATTAGAACTTTAGTTCAATTACATATATTTCAAATTGATAATTTAATGTGCCAATCAGATCAAAGGCGGTTTTCACTTGAGGATATTAGGCAATCATAGCGTCAGAAAGTACCAAAATCATAAATATCTACATAACCTGTGAAAAAAAATCATGACAATATTGCTTTATTTTTAACATTCAATTGCGGTTTATTCCATAGCCAAAATGTACCTAAAACCTTCACTAAATCAGATTATCTATACACTATTTATTGACTCATTAGAAGAATTTTCTGTTGTCTGATTTGCAATCATTTATTTACAACGAAAGTCGGAAGTACCTATTAAACTCGTATGAGTAAAATACGTAAATAACTCGATGATACCCAATTAATTATAGATGACACCCAGTCATTGGTCTACATTAGTCAGGAGAGGAAGTAAAATCACGGTCCCTGATTTAATAAATAGAAAATGCATTGACTCACTGGATGACTGTTAAGATAGAATTCACAAAAAAAAAATACACTGGCAGAGTGAATGAATTCTCTAGACTTTTATTTTGTCAACTCATCGAATGATGATAATGGTCAGAAAAAATGAATATATTAAAGATAAATAACGGAATTAATTATCTTAGGCGTTATTTAGTACTATTGTACTACGTGATGACGGTACAATGACAAGTTTTCATTTTTCGCTCTCGGAGTTTTCCGAAAAAAATACCATTGCACCATAGTACCTACTCGTATAACATACTATACTGTTTCTCCTCAGTGAACAAGTTCCTGCGTTTATCTCCTGTGACACAGATTTGGTTATTTATCTATTGATATGACGTGGGTAGATACTAGAGTCATAGATGATAAGATACCCTATTTGTTTGCGTAATTATAATTGAAGAAAACATATTTAGAGTAGATACTTTACCCACATGCAGGGCTCGAAATGGACCGGAGTGCACCAGAGCGCCGTTCCGGCTCATGACATCGGTATAATTATCGATCCGTCTCGCAGAAAACAAATTTTGACCGTCTGAGCTAGATAGACCATATAATAGAATATCGAACACACTTATTTTTATAAAATAAACATTTGATAAATATGTTAATATCTTCAGAAACTTGTCGAGAGCTCTGGTTCGTAAACTTTTCCATTTCGACCGCTGCCCACATACTATTATTATGCGTGTATTTATTCTTTCATAGATAAATATAATATTTTGAAGTTTTATTCCTTCACATATATTTTTCTTGGATAAAATATTCAAGTAGACGTATTACATGTAATAAATTAATTGTACGTTGATTCTAAGAATCGTGTAATTATATACTTAGCTAGGAGATTTATAGACGAGACTAGTACCTCATCATAGAAATTATCAAAAAAAAAAAATACATATTTCATTAGATAGAGGTCAAACAATATAAAATATATGTGGTCGTATCAAACATGACCTGTGAATGTCGAAACTAGGTATGATTTACACAGTTTAAAACAAGCATTATCAAAAACATTTGAAATAATTCATATTGTTAGGCAATTAATCAACATATCAAACGAGATTTACGGTGTCTGTTTATTTAGTCTGTAGACGTGCAGTAAATATGATTTGTTTAGGGGAAACAGCCAACGTTTGTGTGAAAGCTCAAAAACAAAAAGCTCGCAGGAGTTTTGCCGATCATCATTCGTTGGGAGGTGGCATCCGTATATTAGAGGCTATTTCTAGATGTCTGTCTAGCAGTCTCTTTTCCCCTGACTCAACTCACTTCTCCTACACTTTCTCGTGTAAACTTAACTTAGCGTAAACTTATTCGTTTGCTTTCAAAACATAAAACTTACCTAAACTATCGATGATAAAAATGTCACAGAAGACAACGATAATGGCATTTAATTATATGACATACACAGAATTATATTATTAACAGTAGATTATTGGAAATTAAACATTTCATGAAATGCTTCATTTTTTATATAAATATTTAGCTAAATAATGATACTTCTCATTGTATTGTTAAATCATGAACACATTTTTAATAATTTAATTAAAATACTATTTTACAATGTTTTTGATTCAAATACAAGCAGAAAATTAAGTAATAATTAAATTCTCAATATCCACATTATTTTAATCAATACAAATTAATAAGTTTTGTATACAATACGTATTAAGTCAATGCACACCTACATTTCACATTGTATTTTTATAACCGAACAGTGAAGAGGCATTACAAAATGCTGAATTAGCTCTATTCAATTGGAACCATCAGTATAATTTCCATGTGAAAAATTAAATAAACGTTATTTTACTAAGCAGATGGCTATGCGCAGGAGTAATAAATAGAATGAGTTCTAAAATATAATCCGTAAAACATGTTTTCCGCACGCGTAACTTTGACCCCATATATTAACGTAACGAATTTTCTAAAACACAATTTTAGCTGCTGAAAAAAAATTATAAACACGTTCCTTAATGAGTGTAGTCAGTCGCGCGACAAGACAACTGACAAATGATATTGATTATTCACATCTGACTCATTTATGGAGGATTCCGTTCGCAGCGTAGTTTTGGGGAAAAAAGCCAAGAAATACAGAAATTTAGCACTCGATCTCGCTTGGCAACACAAACACAGACAGGGTATTTTAGAACAAGTCACGTGCGAGTCTATCCATCCACCAGACGGGGAAAAATTTTATGTATTCGACGCTAAAGAATTTCACAAATCCGTACTTAATTCTGTAACGCTTGCGTGACATAACGTATTTTGCACAACTGTCAACACACCCACCTTTCTTGGATGTTATTTATTTTAATGACTGAAAAACGCTTTCATTTTGCACATGGCCGATAGGGAGGAGTGAAAAACTCAAATTAAGATAATGAAACATCAACAGTACCGGCGCAGACACACATTTTCCTCTACGTTATAATAGATACTTACGACCTCGAGACTCGAGACAGACCAAAGGCGCGCTGGATATATGAATTTCACTAACACGCGATATGTAGGTGCGTGGCACCAAACTACGGATAAGTCCATGAAATTATTATGATTAGGTTTTCATCCAAAATATTTTATTATCACCCATTCTTATGGTGCGTACAGTAAGTATATTCACTCATATAGATTTATTTAATAATCAGTCTTATTAATGATTAAGTACCTAATCACGTAAATGCAACTATCTGTTTATATACCACTAAGAATAAATAATTTGTTGCGTATCAGAAAATTAAGGACAACGCTATAAATTTATTTCTATCGAATAACCACAACATTTATTACTATCTGATAACAAGATTGTTTTTTTTGTAAAAGGCAACTAAAATGTACAATATACTAGAAAAGTCCAGTGATCCACACATTCATCACCACCTTGGAAAGTACTGGAAGATAAGAAAGCAGTAAGAAGCGCGAAGATGCTCAAAAAGCCAACAACTACAAATTGATATCTTTCATTATTAGCTGATGGTTGCCATTTTCTTCTTCCTTCTTTTATTATTTTCAACAATACAACAGGCCTAGAGGCCCAATGATAGTAGTGTAGTTGTTTAAAAGTAGTGTATTTAAAAATGCAGAGAGTGCGCTGGATCGGGCACGTGCATAGAATGCCGGAGGATATACGGGCGATGCGGACTATGTACGCAACCCCCCAATGGTAAAAGAATACCTGGACGGCCGAAATTAAGATGGCTGAACTGCCCCACGGGAGATTTAAAAATACTCAATTAACGCAAGTTAAGAGTGTCGGCGCTGGATCGTCCAGGATGATGAAAATTTTTGAAGGAGGACAAGACCCGCCAAGTGCCATAAATATTATTATATATTTAGTATCTAATAAGAGTGAAACAATCATAAACAACAAACTTTTAGAAAATAACATAAATATATTGCGTCCTCACCGGGTCGAACCCGGAGCTCCCGGGTGAAAGGCCAGCGCCTTACACACTGCACCATGAGAGCATGAAGTTATCATAAATCGTGATTTATATTAATAGAAAAGTAACCGTCTCATTTAAATGGAGTTCTTCACTATGTGTCATGACATGTGTTTTAAGTGATTAAACCTTCCACTTTAATACGAAAAAACATTGCATTTAATTGTTAACAAAAACTTTATTTTCAATTCATCGTCTATATAAGTATTTATTATTTATAAGACTATTTTTTTATTCAACGAATATTTCAGAATGTGACATTCTTTATTAACAATTATGTATGTTCTTTATTTATATTTATGGGAAGGCGGTAGTTCGAAAAGGTTTGAGAAAGTCTGTATATTTTGTATGTAAATTATAAATTCATCGATTTCATTTGAAAATGACAGTCCAACAGCATGTGAAATGATGTGTCTCGCCAAAACTCATTATTCGTGGTGACTATGAGAATAAAAGCTAGACCATGCTATAACAAAGGCTCAACAAAAACCGGTAAATCGAATTGCGTGGAGGCAGGTCATGCGTGATGTATGGGTATTTGATCCTAACAACAGGCCTCAGGATGTACCCCTCCGTCCCCGCCCCCCGCCAAAATAAAATTGACGATAAATTCATGCAAATCAGCAAACAGGGGCAGTGGGTTAGTCCAATAACCTGGATATCTTAAAGGTGCAACGATCTACCTTCGCATATTTTGCATTTTTATTAAAACACGCAAAATTGCATAAACATGCGACCATTACTAAATCCATTCCGTAAAAGATAATTTTATTATTTGTGTCCGGAAATTTGTACGTATGCAGTTCGCCATATCACACTTCACCGTGAAGTGTTGTATCGGAATTATATGGTCGTATAAATCTCATTTAGTGCTACGAGGGTGGGTCAATAAGTCCTTAGAAAAACCGACAGGTGGCGCGACTAGTACTGTAAGCGGTTTGTTTTCATGCAGCGGCACTACCGATTCAGTATGCTGCGAAGTTTCAATCAGATTGGTCGGGTTGTTGTGTGTTTCTCGTACATTTAAAAAAAAATTTTGCTTGTGGAAAATGGAAAAATGGAAAATGAAGAAAATTGAGTTTAGAGCTGTTATTAAACATTTTAATATAAAAGGGTTAACATCAAAGGAAATAAAAAATGAGTTGGATTTAGTTCACGGCATATCTGCTCCTTCACTTGCAACTATTTATAACTGGTTAAATGAATTTAAACGTGGTCGTACATCAACAAAGGATGAACCACGCTCAGGACGTCCTGTAGAGGTGACTACACCAGAAATGATCAATAAAATCCACGATATGGTGTTAAGTGACCGAAGATTAAAGTTGAGTGAGATAATTGAGGTTACAGGGATCTCAAAAGGTAGCGTCATTTCTAGTTTACATGACAAATTGGGCATGAAAAACATTTCTGCAAGATGGGTGCCGCGTTTGCTCACAGTCGACAATAAACGCAATAGGGTGGTGGCCTCTAAAGCCCTGTTGTCGCTCATGCAACGCAATCCGGATGAATTTTTTCGTCGCTTTGTGACTGTAGATGAAACATGGATACACCACTATACTCCCGAGACGAAAAAACAGTCAAAGAAGTGGATTGCTAAAGGCAAACCATGTCCAAAGAAGGCGAAAACCATAAAATCAGCTGGTAAGGTTATGGCTACTGTATTTTGGGATGCACGTGGAATTATTTTCGTTGACTATTTGGAAAAAGGAAAAACAATAACAGGGAATTATTATGCATCTTTATTGGACCAGCTAAAAAACAAAATTGAAGAAAAACAGCCTCATTTTAAAAGGAAAAAAATCCTCTTTCATCAGGACAATGCCCGTGTTCACACATGTTTACGATCAATGGCTAAAATTGAAGAATTGAAGTTTGAATTGGTCGACCACCCACCGTATTCGCCAGATTTAGCCCCCAGTGACTTTTTCCTTTTCCCAAACTTAAAAAAATGGCTAAGTGGACAACGTTTTTTTTCAAATGAAGAAGTCATCGATCGGACAAATGCTTATTTTGAGGACCTTCCGAAAACTTATTTTTCTGACGGTTTAAAAAAAATTGAGAAACGTCTAACCAAGTGTATTGAGCTCCAAGGAAATTATGTTGAGAAATAAAAAAAAAATACAAAAAAAAAACTGTTTTAATGCTTTTTTCTAAGGAATTATTGACCCACCCTCGTAACACCGCGACTAGCGAGTTTGCAGTCGTTGGCCATTAGATATAATTAACGTGTAATTTAAATGTGGTAATTAAAAGGTTAGCAGTGATTGTGTTTTAAAGACCGTCCAACCTCTTTGGGTCGTATAGTATTGAGATAAAATTCATGTCTAAATAAAACACTTTTCTTGTCGGTTTACATGAAGGAAACAAATTTTGAAAATAGCCATACTAGATTATTTGTTAGATTAGGTTAAGTTAGGTTAGGTTAGGTTACGATTTAATATAATTGGAACAATATTGTCTGCAATGCTCCACGAACAACGCGTATTTTTCTCATCTAGGTGCTATAAATATGAAAGCTCACGGCGACCTGTGCTACGGTTAAATGTAATACGTACAATTTACATGTAACCCCTTTTTCTTTGGTAGATATCTTCGCAAAACATTTTTAGAATGTGCACAAAAAAGATAATAATATGTTATATTTCTACATGAAATCTCGAATCATAGTTATACAATGATACACACAGATGCATACGTAAAGCTTCATTCTATCTTCTTCAATTTATCAACGTCCATGTATGAGAAATGAGATGTGTTCAATGCAAAAGATATCAAATTCAAGTTACCTAATTTCATTTAATTTACGAAGTTTATAATAATATGTAGTTTATCATTAGGAATCGAATTTAAAAAAAACACACACTTCTTGGGCTGTCATATAGAAAGAAAGTATTGATACCGGTACCGGTATCAAAAGAAAAGTATCCGTCAAAAATTATCGATACTTGTTTATGGCCTACCCACGCTCTATTGCTGTAATAATTGCAAATTTGTACCTATATATTTTTATAGTACCTGTAAAAACATGTAAATTGGTGGACGATGCGACACTTGTTGATTTGAGACAGAACATATTAAGTATATCATGGACCTGAGAGATAATCTCTGTTGTTCGTAAATGCATAAGTTTTTCCCTCAAAAAGTCAAAATTTGAAAAAGGAATGACTGTCTACTTCCACCGTTTTTTATTGAGCAATGATACCTAAATTCTAATGGTATGCAATCGTAAGAGATTATCTACCTTAACTGAAAATGTTGCGATTTTAGAATAAACCAGTTAAACTCTCGAATTCAAACATATTAATTACTTCATTGGGTTGAGGTTAAACGATTAAAGTGATGCAAGTGACGTATAAAATGAGTAAATAGACCACAACATACGTATTTATGAATGCTACTGCTTTGTTTGAAATGTTATAAGTTATAATCATATAAAAAATGATCTTAAAAAAGCGCAAGGAAAACACTTATTTCAAAGTCGTTGTACTCAACTTTGTCAGATGTTCACTTGGATCTCTTCAATACTCAGTTTTTAAATTATTTAATATTTTATAACCACATAAGAATATTTACATATTATGGTATTTCATAATAAAACCTACCTTTTTTAAATTGAATTATGAACTTGTATCAGTATCATTGTTAAGGTGCAATTTTATTGCATCGGTATGATCTCGCACACATTTTTGTAATTTAAATACATGAATATGATTCGAATTACCATTTAATTGGTGCTATCAAACTTTAAAAGGTTACTGTTCGTAAATTGCTCGCCCTTTGGGTCAAAATCCTCTCACAACGGTTGCGTGTTGTTCTAAAAGCTTTCATAGTTAACATATTTATCTATGTATTCATCAAAATGCCGTAATTTAATGGATAAATATGCTAACTACCTTTACATATATTATTATTTATGGAAAGGGGGATAAACACTTAAAATACTTAATTTTTGTTCAACGCACGTGAAAGTCATTATACCCACAATGAGTTTGATAACTTTTAAGTTAAATAATTGTAAGTGAATTGAAATTTATGTTATAATAAATACATGTTATATATAAATTGTATTAATACATTTATCAAATTTTATTTCAACAGTACGTACAGTAATATTTTTTATTGATCGTTAAGTCATTTGATTTAATTAAAATTCGTCAATTTTTTTAAACTTCTATGTTTATCGTTTTTGCGACCCGAGTTTTACTTGTTGGCATCTTCAAACTAAATATATCTATCAAATACCAGTAATACCACTGCAAGTTTTACAAAGGAGTAGCGATAACATGTGTAGGTATTTTTATTTGAAAATACTTATTTTCGTCGAATGATTGTTATTGCTTTCTCTGAAATACATTTCAAAATGAAAGCAAGTTATCGTCAGATATTTCTGGTTTAATATGTATGCGTATGTTGATAGTGATATACGCTTTCTTATTAGTTACCATGATTGATTGTTTTCACTTCGGTCTATGTTTGTCACAATACGATACCAAGATGCTCCTTTTAGCTGTATTCAAATGCCAGGAAAGAAATATAAGTCGTTACCGACCGAAGAAAACACGCGAAATAAGTTATTCAAAGTAAGCTTCGCCGTCTTCTATAAGTAATATTATTCTAGAATTATTACCAAATTAATAATAAAATATATAAGGTTATTTTATTATTTAATCTTGAAACATTTCAATAATAATTTATAATATTAATTCTATTGACCGAATGGAAGGTACTTGATGGAATTTGAATTTAAATTATAATGGATTTAAGTTATGTACTACTCCATTTGAGTTGTTTTTTGGGTATTAGGTATTGGGTTTTATTGATGATTTTATACCTCTTGAATGTAGTATTTATTAATTATTATTTAATGATCTATTATTAGGGTCTTGACGAAATATACACATGTATTATTAGTGATTAGTTTTGAAACGTACTTTACCTACCAATACTTGTATTGTTATGTATTTTTGAATTACATTAATTAAGTAATAAATACTATAGTTATACAATTATATACGTTTTAATTGTACGAAAATACGATAAAAAAAGTTATATAAGTACAGACCATATTTATGAAAATATGGGGGAAAAAATCAATACCTTTATATGTAATGAGTCTTTATTGTCTGTTTGATAGTTGGCGATTAGCTCAAATAACATTATTAACGATGATGTTTTTTTTTGTGTCAGATAACCCTTCAACAAATTTCTTATGTATGGAATATCTGGACCCAAAAGGTAACTAGGTAATTCTAAAATGAAATTTGTTTAGTCTAGACTGACTAGAAGGTTATTATGCTGCTCGTCCGTCATTGATTTGTTTATTTTAATAACACATGCATGAATTTTAAATTAAGTAATTGAAAAAGATGTTTTTATCGAGCAAGTACCTAAAAATATACGCGTTTTTAGAAAAAATAAAATGGTAGCGTTACATATACCTACACACATTAAAAATATATAATAATATCGCTTTCTTTAATACCTACATTCTAAATAATTAGCATCAATACTGTACAATTGTTTTCCAACATAAGAGTACGAGATGTTATTTGGAAGTACAAACAAAAACCTTTAAATTGTGTAGGTAGTAGGTACTTAAAAATGATCATGTCATACAGATTTGGATGGACAAACTATATCATTTTAAACTCGCCACAATATTCTACGAGGTCCCCAACGTAATTCTGATAGACAATCGCCCTCTGGATTTCCATTTCAAGAAATAGGTAACCAATGTGAATAAAGATGTGTATAAATGTCGTGGTGAAGAAATAAGACTTAAGTCAAAAACATCAGGAAGATAATTAATTTTACACCCGTCCATGAACTTGGATGGTTTTAGCCAGTTAAGTAAGTATAATTTTAAATGAATTTTAAAATATCACTGGTCTACAGAAATTGATTGCATTTACATTCATTATTCCAGCCTAGAGACGTATCTCGTTATTCGAGCCATCAAATATAAATACAATTATTTGCGTTTCAGTAATGCAGCCATCTGGTTGTCAATCAGTGGGGTCTCCTGTGCCCACTCCAAAGGTGTGTGTTGTTAAATGTGTTTCCTCACTAAAAAGCGCTCGCTCCACTTGACTTCTCTCCACTCTCTTATCTAAATAAGTCTAAGCGCCGCTTTTCGACGTCGCGATAATGCGGAGCGTGTGATTTTTCTTCGGTGCACGCCGGCGGAGCGAGACGGACTTATGCGCTAGACGGCGAGACAGACAAGCTGGGGAGACCACCGAATGCCACTTTGGGACACCGCTGTGAAGGGTAACACAGGCGTTCTCAACGCATTTTCACTGAAGTATTTATTTATTAATACAATTTATTGCCAAACGAAAATCGACATAATGTAGAATATTTAAAGAGCTGGGGATTAAATATATACATGTGCATAGGTAATCAAACTACGAAATCGAAAAATTCTACGTAATAACTATTTTCAACATTATATTCAATGACATAATATTCCAAGAATAAAATATCTTATATGTTTATCGGTGGTATAATTATAATATTTGACGTTTTCGCAGTTATTTGTTAAATATTGTACTTAATATATTTTTGGTTTGTCACCGTGTAATCTTCCCTAATAGATTTCTTAAGCATAGCCTCTGCAACTAGCCCACAACGTCTTGCAAGAAGAACACGCGATGACTACCCAAAAATATAATACGATAATTTATTGGCATTGTTAGTATTTGAAAGTATACAAGTCATGTAAAAGTATTTAAATTATATACGTTACTTTTAAATAAGTCGCAATGTTTAATATATAATATGATGTGTAATACAATATTAAGCTTGTGTGGTTAATGTAGAAACTTTCCGTAACATTTTTTTTTCATTTATATCACTAAAATACCCATTAAATCATCAGTACCATAATATTGTATTGTAATTATAAATAAATATGTGAAGCTAAAATTAGAGAGTAAATCACACTAAAAATTATATTTTAATAAATTTCCTGTCAAACTATTTATCAAAATAGATTTTTCCAGCATTTAATGAATAACTACAGTCGCATTACCAAGATCTCTAATCGCACATAATTGTTTATATTATGTCATTAAGCAATACGCTTATCGATTATGGTTTGGTAATCTATAAGTAGATACATAAATACTCAAATAAATATATTATTCGAATTAATCGACAGTCAATTTCCACTAATATTAGTACCATAAATACATAATATGTATCCAAAAATGAAGAATAAAACAAATTTTTAACGACCCTATACCTTCCTTTATTATCAGTAGGTATTAGAGTTTTTTTAATCAGTATCTGTTTGTACTATTGTACATAATATTTATTTTACTTTTTAGATAATTAATATTTTTTGTTATTTAGAGATATGAGAATTATTTTCGTTCGCCATGGATTGAGAAACGATGTGCGCCCGATGCAAGCAGAGTGAGAATGTGTTAGTCTTATCTGAACACATTTCACGGTGAGAATCAAAAACAGCTAACTTAGCATGCATTCCATATAGCGTAGCATGTATTTCGATAATATTGTAGCGTAGCCGCTTCCGTAGTAGCTGTTGCAGTCGTTATACGTTGGCCGTTAACGCCGCTCACTTGTTGACTCGGCGCGATCAAATTATAACGAATAGCGTTCGTTTTTCACGCAGCGGGAAAACTGTTGCTATGTTTTAACATGCTTTTGTTTTGACACCTTTATTTTAAATATAGAATATTTATAAATCGGAAGGTTATTCATACAGACATTGTTTTATATGCAAAACCATTGACTTACTAATAGGCGTAGCATATTATGAAGTACAACATGGCCATCAGAGACATCTGTGTCTACTCATATGTTATGTATTCGTTCGTAAATAGTTAAATACAGATGAAAGTGATTGAAAAAATAACTCTACATATATTGCAATAGGTAAGGATGCTCACTCAGAAAAATTCACTCGAAATACTGACTATATCTACAATTAATTATTGTTTTAAAGACTACATAATATATTGACGATATATAATCACTATGAATAAATTATATTACTATTGTAGAATTGCTTTGAATTGATTATTATGAAGAGCAATATATCAAGAAAATCGATTTGCTTTTTATCTCAGTCTCGCACAAATTTGTGCCCTCGAGGCATATAAACAATCTTTTTTGTGTTACGAAAATCAAAATGAATATTTTCACCACCAAACTCTTTAAATTATATTATAATTGTTCTGAACTGATAAATTAACAAAGAAAAGAGAAAAATTATATAAACATACGAGGACCAGGTTTCCAAAGTATATGCTGTATTAAAATGATAATTAGGTAAAACCGGGTCTGGTACTTCAAAGCGAGGGTTTGTTTGTTTTTATTTAAATGTACATTGAATGCAATAAATTAAAAATAATTTGTAAGTAATACATTACAATATTTTAACCTTCGATCTTGGTCATTTATCAATTTTATGACCCAGAATTTTATCTATTTAGCTATAGACAATAAACCCATTACAATCCGTCATAATAAAAAATCTATTCTTTTATATATAAATATCTTTTCTCTTAACTAATCACTAATCAATCAGTCAACTTTCGATATGAAAACAATGCTAATATAGGTATTTTGTGTGTTACTATGCATTTTCAAAATATCATTTTTATATGACAAGCACATTAGTGGATGTACAAAATTAGAATAAAAAATGTTTTAATTAAAACAATATACATACAAGGAATTCTGTACCTACCTAACATTACTTTGTTTGGAAAACTATTCTCTTCTAAATGTTTCCTAAACACATCGAAATATTTATAAATAAAACCACGATACTTATTTATATTTAATAAAAATAAAATAAATAATGAAAATATAATAAAGATAAATCAACGGTATATAATATAACAATAATTTTCGTAACTACTCCATCTTCATCATATTTTTTTATAATAAATGAACTAAAAGTACGGGGTTGAAATTGTATGTAGGTACATACACGACCCCACGGTGGAGTAGTGGTAGAGCGACCGTATTTCAAGCCGTGGTCGCAGTGTCGAATTCCGCGCTTGGAAAAAAGTGACGTGGTGTGTACTTGTGTTTAATCCAAAGGTTGAGTTAATGGATAACAATCGTTCCTCGTAAAAAATAATCAGTTAATATAAACTCCACTCCAATGCGTGGGCGTAATGCAAATAAACAAAATAAGTAAGTAATATCAGAGCACCTTAAATGCTTGAAATAATTCAATATCATTACCATGCTGTGTGTTTTAATTTAATTATATTTTTATAGAAAATATTCCCTACTGAATTGTTTAGCACTAATAATTATATATTCATTTAATTAATTATTTACTAAAAGCGGTTTATGCTAACGTTTTTTAGGTAGGTAACTACTTGTATTTTTTAAATCATTCTACGAACTACCAATAGAAAATGGTATTGCAAACGTATGAATTTATTATTGTTTTTTTATTCACTTAATTTAGCGTGAATTTAACTCTCTTTCATGCCGGCCAAATGGCCATGTATTTATGTGATATAAAAATCAGTGGATAATGCATACATGTAAGCACATGCAAGTAATAATTGTTTATGGAGGTAGGTAGTCTGAGCAGGCAGCCAGAAAATGCTATGAGAGTAGCCACAATTACGACATAACGTTACGGAGTGCGATCACGTCACAATAAAAAGCGTCTTATCTCGCGAGAATATCACCTCGCGAGCACAGTATATTAAAGCAGTCGTTAGGAAGCTCTGCTTACTTTTCATAATGCTTCTCAAATCGGATTCAGATAAAGCAAATCCATCATCCTTGATCCTTTACCATATGTACGAATCAATTATTATAAGTAACTCTGCAAAATATAACCTACTTTTATTCAATACAGTTATTACAGTAATTAAAACATCAGAATCGTTAATTGAAGCAATATTTACTTGATAGAATTCCATTTTACAACAGTATAATATAAAATAATATATTACTATATTTCAACGTATCAATACATATGAATAGATTATATAAAAAAGACCACATTTCTTAGAATGCTATTCCATCTTGACAAACATCTTTTATGAAGAATAATCTCTTACAGTATGATAGTATATATTTTACAAAATATGTATTTATAAAAAGTAAAAGCACGACATTATCTTTTATCAAAATACAGTCTACTATGGTATGTAGTGTTGTGCAGTGTTGCTAGATGATTTTTTCCCAAAATTCAGTAAATTAACATAAATGTATAAAATCAAAAATCTTAGTAGACGAAATATATATTAGTGCAATTCAAAGCATGATATTATTGTTAATATCTTTAAAAAAAAAAACACCCAAGACGAAAAATAAATCCAATAGATCTACTGAAATGTCATTAAACATAAAAACACTAGGTCCCTACTTTGACAGCTCGTTTCAAAATGCAAGACGACAAGAAATTAACCAAATAAATATTGATTGTAGAAAATGAAAATTATACAATGATATATATAATAATCGCAACACAGAATACAAAATTTTAATTAAAAACTGGAAACATAACATAAACGTATACATTCGTAGTCTATTTTGAAAATTAAACTTCAATAAAATATTTTACGAAGTGTAATAATATGTCACTCGTCTTTTTTGTAAAATAACGCTCTTAAAAGAAGTTTTATAAAAGATCTTTTATAGAATTCCGGCCTTATTCACTCTAATTATCTTAAACGTTACCATACCAATTTACCACTTCTTTAGTAGCTATAAATTAAAAAACTTAATTTAAGAATTTTCTTATTACTAATATTATAATAATAAGTTCGAGTAATGTCTTAATTTTTGACAATGCTAAAAATTAAAACCGAGTAGGTACAAAGAATGTTTGCACACACCAAACGTTTACACCGGCTCTTTTATCTTTAGGTGTTTTTTTATTATGTATACCTTATCACATTATTTTAATTGTTTACGGCGGACGGCGCCGCATTTCGTGGCTTAAGAACCTCCGTGATTGGTACGAGTGCAGCTTCACTGAACTCTTCCGGGTAGCAGACGATAAAATATAAGATCGCTTTGATGGTGGCCGACCACCGCTAGGGGATGGCATAATAAGAAGAAGAATGTATCCATAGTGGTTTCAACAATAATATTAATGATATTTTCTTGAAATTTTGTGAAAATTCATAACGGAGCAATAGTTAAACGGTTTATCGAAAGTAAATAACCGATAAAACAAATAACAATCAAAACCATTTTATTATTACGGTCATTACATATTCAATGAATAGCTCCAAAAGTGGATATAAATGATAATTATTCTCCACCTTGAACAATGGAAAAGTATGTACCTACTAATACGAATCTCAAAACTGCTACAAGACTTTTTTTAATAAGTCGATGAAGTTGCTACGGATTGCCAGTACACATTGGATAAGATGGCATATACATCGAAATGATTATCGAAAGATTAGTTCAGACTCTTTGAAGGCAGGATAATATTATGTAGATACCTATATACATTTGTAATGATTTATTTTACCGTATTTCTTAAAATCGCATGTCAATTAACAAATAAATAATGAAAAGACTTCTACATACTAATAAATTATTATGAAGTATACAAAATCATTTAGCAGTTGTCTTAGAATATTGAATTGTTCGTCGAATAGGAAATTATGGTGCTTGAAGTTATTGGAACTAGAAAATGAACACATTTTAGAATGTCTGTTTCTTCCGCTTCCTTTTTTCACATGATAGTTGTTTTCAGATTGAAATAGTCTGACGTGAGTCCGTCTAGCGCTTTTGATTCTGACGTTTTAAGGCAGGAAGGAACAATGGCCTTATTGAAGCCTTTTGTTTTTAAAATGAATGCAAAGTAATTGGTGGGAAAGGCAATTTGCATAATGAGTACATTTAAATTCTGTTTAATAACACCCAAGATGGTTAATCAAACTATGTTATTTAAGATTTTATTTGGAAAAATAATGTAACTGTTTCGTATTAACGTAACACGAAAACACGAAAAGGTAATCCAAGATACATGCACTTCATAATGGTACACGTAATTTAAATAATTACATGTAAAGTTTTAAATATAATGGTAACGGATAATTAAAAATATTTATTATTAGACAGTTTTATTTAAATGAGTTAAATGAATTAACCAATATATTTAAGAATATTAACATGAAACAGTGAAAACAAAATTCTTTATCATTTTGAAGAAAAGGTATTCTAATTTTTAAATTTCTGTATATGTATTATAACTATATAAATATCTTGTATATTAGAGATTTTGTGTAAAAACTATGTTAAAGTAAAACATAATATATATTTTCAACTGATATGGTCTACGATAGGTACCTGTGTATACTATTGATGAAGCCATCATATCTGAATTTATTCTACATATTCCAACTCATTAAAAAACATTGAATAAATTCTATTTCTATCCTATATCAGGTGAATTATTAAATCATTTTCAATAAGTATTTTATTTATATTAAAAAAATAAAAAAAAAACAGCATAATAATATCGTCATTTTACAGGCAAATTGCCGTAACCCTCATTTTGCACCAAAGTGACATTTTGATGGTAATGGACGTATTGCATACTCTTACACGAACTGGCCAAGTATAAATCCCAATCAATATTTCATATCAAAATAATTCAAAACTATTTTTTAAGCCATTCGTAACTTGGCAAAACATAGGTATTCCAGACAAATGCTGTAACTCTCTCTAAACGTAAGCCACAGGGTACGAACAGAGTAAGCCACTCAATTTGTAATAAAATAATATATGTAAAATAATAAATAAATATATAAAATAATAAATAAATATATAAAATAATAAGTAAATCCAATGCCCACAGTTTTTTTCACTTCCTGAACAATTTGATATTTGAGGGTTACGCTACTTGGCCTCTACAGTGACGATATAGTCAGTAGTTTATAAATGGTACCTATAGGTATTTAATTTTGGTAAAATCTAGTTAAATTATCTCTCAGGATATGATTGTTTTTTTTAAGAAATAAACTTAATCATCCATAATGAATAAAACGGAAAAGTGAAGTTTTCTGGTTGACTTTGTTTTGCGGTTTGCATTCGATCCCGCCACCGTTCGTTGATTCGTTTTCCGTCACTCCTTACTGCCGCAAGTACTTGAATAGTGCTCAATTTAACAAAGAATACCTATGATACGATAATTAAAAAAACTAGATATACCTGCACAAACGCAAATGTTTTATTACAATTAGTTCTACAAGTCTTCAGATAAGTTCTATTTTCGCACATCTCAATTTTATCAAGTTAATTCATTAGCCCATCAATCATTTAGGTAGGTACTATATTTGAGCGCTCATTTCTGATTTAAAATATCCATTACCATCAAAATATCATACTTTTGAACAGTGTCTGATAAGTTTTCTTTATATGCTTACTCACATATTAATAATCGCTACGCCACTAGAGCTTAGTGAACATGTTGGCGAAAAATATTGGGTTGCTTATAAATTCATATTTATTCCGTGACAAAATTATGATAAAATGTTATATCACGTTAGTGATAATTATATCAAAGAAACCAATAAAATTATTATTAAGTACCAAATTACTGTCATGTAAAAATGCAATTGCATCAATCCCCGCGTTCTTTTGGCTTAGTAGGTACTCTGGTTTAATATTAATTAGTGTGTCTAAGTAATTCTATTCATCCAACTTTGTATCACTGTGTTCAATAGTTTTATATTGAAACTGAATGAAAAAATCTACATATATATATATATATATATATATACAGAAGAGAAACAGAAATATTCTTGCAATAACTAAGTACATATTTCAAACCATAGAGATAGCGGCTATTTTAAATCATGATCCATAAAATAATCTCCCGTGTATTTTGCTACGCAACAAAAATGTAAAATAATAATAATATGTAACATGAATGGAGATCATATTAAAATTTCTTTTACGAGAAATAATTTTTAGCCATTCGCCAAAACAATTCCGATGATTGTTTCGAAGACACGAATTGATAAATAAAATTATATCTAGCCAGCAGTGGTTTTCAAACCTCGGCTTAGAAGATGGGTGTTCTTACAAATTCGATACAAAATTGCAATGTTTTTCTTTTATTATTTTAGCACAATTTGTACACAACGAAAGAAAAACGGTAAGTATATTAAAATATATCAGTATTTATAATACATATCTTGGAATTGGGTGTTGTTTTCATTGCTAGTGAATAATAATATAAGAATTGGTTCAATAAACTTCAAATGACACACATTCGCATATAAGGTGGCTGGGATACTTTTTATAACGCTGTCATAATATATTTTTTTAACTGTTTATCTTAGAATTCTTTCTATGTTTATTATTTTTTCAGTATTTTTTTTTGTTTTTTTTTTTTAATATTTTCGCTAGGAATCGCACATCAATCACGAGCTGGGATATAGCCGGAGTTGTATGGCAACAGCAAAAGCAACATTGCAGTGGCGGTGCGCGGCGGCGGGTCATTTTCACGGTCTGTTTACGCCCGCCAAGCGAGTCATCGGTCGTCAGTTGGTCGCGTCGCATCGCCTCCTACACCTCGCTTACACCTTTGACTCACTTCAAATACTATCTGATATTACCTTTAATAAGACGATAGTACCCCATCATTTTTCAGCTCTTCACATATTCTAATCTTGATTAGAGATTACCAATAAAGAAATATTGATAATCTCACTATCATTTAACAAAAATAAATAAAACGCCTATAATAACCGTTCTTAATAATACTTTATAAATAATTCAAGTAAAAACATTACGAAATGACAAATTTAATGCACATCATTCCCTATCTCAGAATCTAAGGAAATGTCAACTGTATGTATACGTGTCAGATGAACACACCACATTTATTTCACTTAATACGATATACACAATCCCAGTTAATATATCAATATTTATTTTTTTAAATGAACACGTTAGCATTGTATGTTAAATATATGAACACAAATTTGTAGTGTTCATCCTTATTCCAACGAAAGTCAGGGTTCATTTTCACGTAGGTATTGCATCTGCATTAGCGAAATAAGACAGCAATATTTACTAACTTTATTACAATCTATATACAGATAATTTTCCATAATAAACTATTTCTTATATTCAATGAATAATTCACAAGATTGTTCAAATCGACGGGTTCAAATCACGTTAAGCTTCGTATTTTTTTCAAATGTGACTTTTTCTATTGGGTATATAATATGTGAGATGCTTTCAAGTTATGTATGTTCAATATATGGAATCTTTCATTCTCAAAATCTTGTGAATTATTCGTTGAATATAAGAAATATTTCATTAAAAATTGTTAGCAAGTTCAAGCAGACGTTATAATAAAACAATTTGCGAGAGCCGAGCGTCGGTTAGTAATTGAGGTAATTAATATTCCTTAATTTAATATACAAAACCCGATAGTCAATAATAATGCAATTTGATAAGCATTTCATGTATGACCTACTAGTTTAAAATGTCGCAATTAGACAGGACGCTCGTAGCATAATTGATTAATGCAACAGTTGGCGCGATACCAGTGGTTATACGGGTTCAAATCCCGTCAAGCTTCGTATTGTTTTCAAATGTAAATTTTTCTAGTGGATATATATGTTAGATATTTTCAAGTTATGTATGTTCAGTTAATTTTCCAACTATATCTATCTGTTTTCAAAAGAATAATTTGCAGAACAACAGTTAACAGACCCAATTATTTTTTGCAGGTTTTACTAGGGCCTTTCATCTTTAAAATTGTACGTCAATTAGTATGTCGACGGTTACATATGATTTATTCATGGCAGCAGTCAATATCGACAACTTCCGATAAGTGATGACACAAGAAGAAAAACTAAGAACGTAGTATATATAATTATAAAATAAATGTATGCACATAATGTATTTTTGTGCGAGATATTATTATTTTATCTACTTATACTGATTAAGATTAAATACAAAGTCATGTTGCTATCAATGCATAATAATATTATTATGTAGTATATACCTACACTGACATGTAAAATATATATATGATAAAATCCAGAATCCGAATCTGGTTTATTGAAGCTTATTTGAATAAATGTATACACTTCTATGAAACCGACGCAATTCTACGTAACTATTAGATTTTAATGCATTATTTGACTTTTATACAAACCGAAAAGATTATATTTCCACATGCTGATATCGTATTGATTGCCATTATGCCAATTTTAATTAATTATACAGATGCAAACTTCTTTTATGCATCAGATTTTAAACGTTACTAGGAATATGACGAAATTGTCTTAATTGCTGAACAATGTATTCATTTAATACTATAATATATACAATTATTATTGAGCAGGGATAAAGCAACATTTCAAGTAGTAATTTTTTACGATAAACTTAGCTGAAATTTTATGAAACTAGTCAGAAGATTCGTAATCATGATAAATATATCTCACAATGTAAATTTTCTTTTTGGCATAAAAATGAAAATGTTTACAACTTGTAAGGGGGAAAACAATGTTTTCGTGACATGTTTAATTTTAGTTTTTTACACACAGTTTAAATCTTTATGGATTATGTTTCATTTTAAATACGAAATATGTTTTAATTTATCAGTAAAAATCAGCAAATTATTTAGATGCGGCATAATACTTATTGAGTATCTATTCGGAAAACTACAATATTAAATCAATTAGTGTTTACGTGTCACATAAATTATTTTTGTTTTCCTGTATATTACATGCATATCTAACAAAAATACGATATAATCTTATTTTGGTAGGTAGATACATATTTCATCACTATATATTTCCATAGTGTACTTTAAATGTTGAAAAAACCACCAAACCTTTGTCGGTGTTACGAAGGAAAATTATACTTTATCACAAAAAAATAAACTAAAGCCTAAACAAGCGAGCAAGGCTTACATAGATAGTACCCCCTATAAATAAAAGGACTATTCTTTTAACAAGTCACAACTTATGATAATATTTCTACATAATTAATAAGAAACACATTACATTTGATTATACTATTACTACACTAATGATTAGGTCTTTGAATGATGTCAATTAGCACATAATAAAAATTTATGATGGTTATACGCATGGTATGGTATCCCAGGCTAGGATTTTTGGCGGCCAGGCCTACCTATCGTTAAAGATAAATGCAGTGTGACGTTCTACAGTAGCGTTTTCTAAATGATGTACGCAGTAAAATTAATGTGTATATTTAGTGTTTTTTTTGTATATTTTAATACATTCATTTGAATTACGGAGTTGTCGAGTATCGATACACAATAAAAAAAATGTATCGTACACTACATGAATAAATATTAATATAATCGAAGAAAATTAGCGCCGCAGGCGAGTTTTTTTACAATTAGAGAGAATTTGTGATATGTGTTTATATCATTTATCTGGTTGACTCGCTACGCCGGGCCCGTGCCTCTGTCAGCCTCCCCTTTGTGGGGGCCATGGTTGTACGTATATAACCATTTTAATAACTGCTAAAATGTTTTTTTTAATCTACTTAACATATTATTTAGATTATTCATAACTCACTTCAAATGTAATGTCAATTCGAATATATTTTTTTATGCCAAGCTTCCTCACCTGTAACAAATTTCCAGTGAGTCGTAGGTATATTATATACGTTGCGCATGTATATATTATAATGTGTTATATTGAAAACGTTTGTGATTCTCGTATCATAAATAGTTTTGCCAGACTTTTATTGTTGTTAGATCCGATTTGAAAGCGACGCCGTCAAAACAATGCACTATCGAAAACAAAAAGATAACGGATTTTGGCAAATACTCGCATAATGTGCAAACATTCCGACAGAATACCGCTACAAAAACGCCGAACGACGTGTTTATAAAATACTGTTAACGTCTGAATTTATAACTCGGCGAAATTCAAAATTTTCCAATCTCGTAAAAACCTAAGCTTTTTCTCGGAACTTCTCATGTGAGAAAAGCTCATAATTTATACGACCATATGGCTCATACATTTGACCCGGAAGAATTGCGCACATTTTCCAGGAAAAATCTTTTTTGATATTTAAAAATAAACTATGTATATTTTCATTCAGCGTGTTATGATTTATATAAGGATAAACACTTTAATATTCATAGTGTCTTCAGATATTAAACAAGTAATAAGAATTAGTACTTAACTAACTATTAAATTTAAAAAAACTGATACAAAATATACAATAGTACAGCAATTTATTATCAATTGACAATGTTTAATCATAGCAGACGAAACCGGTCCTAATTATTATATAAGTATGAGGATTAAATACGAAATATTGATGTTTATTTTTTTTAAACTCAATGTCTTTCCACCAAGGATTGACAGTTAACATCATTAAAAACATTACTAATTTGCAAAAGTTAAATTAAAAAGTCTTGGAAGTAGCAATGGGCTGGATATGTCGCTGGGCGAGCCGGTGATCACATTCATTTTACGGTCAAAATGAACGTTCCTACTTTGACTAATGTGCTGTGGTGCGTTTTTGGTGATGGAGGCCCGACACACTGACTGATTTTGAGGCCTCCATAATAAAAAATAAAATAAAAACCATACATTTAAGTAGTATTTATTTGTATTGAATTTTGTCTTATTTGCATCGCTTTTTCGTAAATAGACTAAGTAGATACTTTCTTACAAATTAAAAATATTAAAATACAAACACAAACATTGCCAAACTACGAAGTTACATAATCTTTTTATAAAAAGTATTCTCTTCCTTCCTTCACGTTTGTATGCGCAAAATAAATAAATAACTTTTCATTGTTTATATAGGTATTCAATGTCTAATAATTGTTACACAAAAACTACTACCTAACTAAATTATATATTTTTATTTGACTACATATTAAGGTAGATATCTACATTTAAGATTTTGGTATACATTAATAATTTATTCTGTGTTAGAGGCCCCCTTTTATATCTTATGATGAATTTATTGTGTCATTTGCGCTATATTAAACCCACCGCTGCTAAGGTATTGGTATTATAACAGGGTCGCTTTAAAGCTCTCTATATCAACGAAGTGATCTTATTTAGCAAAACTTTTTGGTTTAACCTCCGAAAGCTGAGGACCCAAAAGAATAGAAAGATCTATGGCAAAGCCTTTATGTAGCAGTAGATCGACAGATCGATAGATCCTATAATTTTATTCTTCGTTCCTAATTTATTTCAAAATATTAATTCAACTGGTACTTACTACTTATGTAGGTACCTACATTATAAAAAATACTATTTAAAAGATTCTTATTAAAATGGAGTTTCATTATACATTAATAATTAACATGTTTGCTAAACATTTATTCAATACAATTAATCATTAATGCATTATATTTACAAGAAAATAAGTTTCTAGCTTCTATAATAAAGGATTCGAACTCAATATTTTGTAGTAAATTAGGATATATTTAGGTACCTACTCCAAATAAGTTTCATATACACAGTACAGCGAATTTACAAAATACTTCTTTTTAATTCTTACTTCAGACCAAGATATAAATATATATATATCAATTTCGTGCAATTTGTACATTGTATACAAACTTTTCGAACGACGTTGTATCAATTGTTTCCGAACATATCCAAATATTTACGAACATTTAATATGTTCTGATTTAGATTGCCTTGGATGTTTGTTTTCCAACGTATCTGGGAAACATTGAATAATATAATAAATAAATGTTCTTGGTCTAGACTAGGCTTTAAAAGTTTAAAATATACTCAAATCTATAGAAATTACGCCGTTTCGATTCAAAACTGAATTCAACCATGTACAGAAGAATGCGGGACCATTTTGGTAAAACAATGTCGATTTACATGTAAGCTATTTGCTTAATAGGGCTGTATACGTAAGTATATACTTAATAATATTTATACCATAATAACTATTATATGAAAATAACTTTTAAATTGTAGAAAAAAACTTACGGAAGAATATGATTCTGATTTAGTTACTATACTTACTAAATGTTCATTTATGATAATATATATTTTAGAAATATATTTACAACTTGAATAAAGATAACTATTAAATTTTAATGTTAAAATATAAACTCTGCAATAAAATAATCCATTAATGCAACGAATATAACCAGTCAATTAATTATGAAATATGAGGAAGATAGTGTACATTTTATTAAATACAGTATTATTTTATGTATTATTTAATTAATATTCACAATAATATAATATATCGCCTTTAACACAAAATGTGTTCTAGCCAGTTCGGGTGTTAATAATACCTTAGTGGATATTTTTACAAGCTGTTAAAACCTTTGACTTTAATTTATTTTGCGCACGCTTTATAAAAGCCGAACACCTTTTTTAAAAAGTTAATTGTAATAATAATGCGGTATTCGAGAGATAAAGCAACAATCGCAGGAAGCAAACATGTGTTTGAAACACCTGCCCGTGTTGCAGAGGGCCACGTTTTTCGGTTTGATCCTACTGAGTTCACTAATTTGCTACAAGATCCCTTATTTATAAGACAGAGCGGGAAGTGTTAGGGTGAAGAATCGCTTCTTTGCAAACAACCAAGTTTATGTATTTTACACTCACTTAAATATAATATGAAATAGGTGATACCAAGGAATTTGACTATCACTAACAAATGGGGAATTAAATAACATTTTATAATTAAAACATTTAATGTTATAAATTTACTAACCAGGACGAAATTTAATTAATATATTTGGTTCTTGTCTAGTTAATGGAAGCCAGCGGCAAACAAATTTTTTAAATAGCCGATATACTGGATTATTTGTTAGGTTAGGTTAGATTAGGATAGGTTATCATTCTTGATCGTCTATGAAAATTGCCGCTGTTCTCGCCTGCCATATATTTTTTAAGTCGAAAGATTGGAGTTAAAACGTACCTAACGACTTATTTATCGCATGTCATCTTTGTTTTTACTTTTTAATACGAATGTAATATGCGTTTGACATGGTTTGATTGTTCATCTAAATATCTTGGAAATATACAGGAATAATCAATATGTATACAATTACAATAAATTTCCATAAAAACTTATTTCCATAAGCTATTTGACGATTCATCTCTTGCCCAATTACTTGAAATCGCTTATCATCATATTATTATTTTATTAAATGTTAAAACTACTCGGATTCGGTAACTTCATGAATTTTATATAACTATTATTGTTACATTGAATGTCAGAATTATACCAAACTTCTTTCATTTGGAGGTAGAAAATAATATAATGAACGTCCGACATACATATAAATAATGGTTCAAAACTATCGATGTCGCCTTCTTTCTAACCTCACCCTGTGTACTAAATTTTGTAAAAAATTTCAGTAGCTAATAACTAAGCCTAATATATATCAGCCTTCAATATGTCGTATATTATAATTGGGTATATTTAAATATTAACTGAAGGTCATGAAAATAACTTCCGTTTATTTATATTAACATCATGTTTTCGATATAAAATATATTACAGATGCAAATATTATGCAACATGAAAATGAAAATACGATCCAGATGTTATGAATACAGTAATTTTTAAGCTTTTACGTTACATCTTCTAATATCGCATGTGCTTGTCGTAAAAGTATTCACACTTTCGACAAATCTGTTCGGAAGCATAGTAACGCAGCGTATCAACAAGCATTATAATATGTCAGCACATACAATTATAATGTCTTGTTTGTTTTGTTAAAACATACATTTTTGTAATATCGTAACATCTCGTCTATAAATAAACTACAAACAATAAAAGTAAATGTACTCATTCATTATCTACATGTCCAATTACTACTTTATATGAACCAAAACTATTTTAATATATTCATACAAACTAGTGAACTTGCTGTGATTATGTGAAAATTATTTTATCTGTCTTTCTAATCTTGCAGACTAAAGTATTTTTGAAACATTTTCCGGCAAATAAAATTTATACACCATTTAATTTAATAATTTGTATTAATTGCATACTAAGCAATACAGCTGTCCCTCCCACATTCATAATCCAGTCTATGTGTCATATCATCAAATACCAAAAACTCCAGAAAACATGATATATCTTCGTTGTAATAAAAATAGCGTAATATAACTAATACGTCACAGCATTTAATGTTCATTTGAAAACAGTTTGTCTTCAGTAATAAAAAAATATATATAAGAAAGTATTTACTTTTTCTAGTTGACACAATAATATTATAGCAACATACCTCCTGAACGTACCTATATGTTGGTTTTGGAGTTTCTTTTTCTTATGAATAAAACAAAATATGATTTTTTCATGATATATATATACACATAATATATTGTGTGTATTTATTCAATTTTCTTTTTTTTATGTAAGTCATGGCAAACTAAATGTTAAAAGTTTGCTTCGAAATAACGAAGAAATGAAAAAGAGAATCGACCGGTTTTATGCCTACTAAAATATATCGTATTAATATATTATACATTTACTGTTTGATTCACTACGAAATGATATCGAATCATTGCAAGATTCTGGGACTACATACTCTGTACTCAAGACTCCTCCCATTTTTATTAGTGACGCTTGGATGTCAATTTTTCATATCAAATTTTTTCACGCATTTGGTTGTACTATTGTAATAGCATAAAACATTACAAATAATATTGTCATAGCATGAAAATAATAAAAAATAGCCATAAATAACATAAATTGCAATTGAAGTAATACTTATAGGAGAAATTAAGATTTAAGGAACCATATTGTTATATCGGACATTTATATTTCTGTCGTAGATCACGGATTATTTTGCGACTAGTGAATAAATAACAATAGTATTATTTAAAAAATAAAACATTTTTATCTGAGATTAACAATTTAAAGTATTGATTATGAAATATTAATTTTAAAAGGTATAATTCGTAACGAATAACACTATATTATTATTATAATAATACAACATATATTAAAACCATGTATTTATTTGAACTGTGCATTAAATTATTATTGTCACTGATACCTAAACCAATGTTCTTATACTAAGATTTCAAACGTGTTCAAATAAAAATAATTATTTATTCTGTTTGTGAAAAATAATATCGATGTTGTATACATCGACAGTTTTCGTGATATTTTCCAGTCGTCAAAACTAGAATTATTTCGTGACGAAATCCGAGTTCGTGTGAAGGATAGTCATTTGAATTAGATTATTCTGGTCTCGTGTGAATCAGTCATGTCCAGGTATTTTTGCGGCGCGTATCTATTTCGGAAACGCCGCATTCAGATTAGGGGAAACGCATGAAAACTGAGAAATGGTCCTCCCATGCGAAGTCATTATTTCATCAGGTTACTTTTAATATGTTCCAAAGACAACAATTTTTTCTAGTGGCAGTTATTATATTACTATTGACTATTGTGTTAATAATGTATCTGTATATTATACTACTGGTTAGGTTCATTAATTATTCCCCGATAACAATTTTCGTATCGTTGATACAATACATCAACATTGTATGCACCCAGGATATTGTGCACTATAAATATGGAAAATAATGTATAGTTGCATACTATTTTAAAAAGACCAATACGAAACTGAAAATAAATTTCAAAAGAAAACTTTTTTAAATTATGTTCGATCTGTTCAAATATTGTGAGGAAAATTCAACTATAATTTGGAAAAAAACAATAATTCAAAGAAGATTATAAAACTGTACTGACTAGGTCACGTCATACACTTCTGTTTTTAAAGCATTTTTTCCTGCTGTCACGTGGTATAGTTTCCAATCTCGATATTCTAGAAAGTTTGAATTTTATGCACCCGTCAATTACATGTGTGGTCGCAGCCATGACCTATTTTGGGTGTTTCCTCATTTCAGGCCCACCAGGCACAAATATCGAGAGCTGTGCGGCTGGTTAATGCACTCCCTAGAGATGTATACCTTTTTAGCGATGCATTATGTATTTAAAATTCTATTGTATTGTTTAATTTGTATTTTTTTTAATTATTGTTTTTTTTTTATTTGTTTTCTATAAAATTATTTTTTCCTTTGTTTTTTTTTTCTCTGTACTTTTTATTCTAAATTTCATGTTGCGAACGTCTTTGAATTAATAATTTGTTATGTGCTCAATGTGTATTTTTACATAAATAAATAAAAATAAAATAACTTGGGGCGCGGTGGTTTGGAGAACTGATACACTGGTAATAATGACATTAGCAAATTATATAACTTGGTATTTAGTTATTTAATATTTATATAATAAGATAATAATCAAAATCATGCAAAATATTCGTATGACAACGTTGGGTTTTACAATCCATTGGTGAGTGCGCATATTGGCAGTAAATGCCGAAACGCTAAACCCGAATCACAAAATAATTGAATCGAATAATTGTACAATACTTCCATCAATTATAATTTAACTTGCTAAGTTTGGTATTACTTCTTCAAACGAGTTGCTTTAATTTATATTTAAAAAATACGGAAAGTAAATATCATCATGGGACGTTTCCAAAGTAGTAAATTTTAATGTGTGAAACAATCACAAATAGCGTCCGCCCACTAAGCACACTGCATTTTTACAAATTAGTCTCTAGGATAACATCTACGATTTCCTCTAAATAAATACTCATATTTTCTTTTAAAATAGTATAAGTATTACTTGCAGGAAAAATAGATTTTATTGGCAACCATTATCGATGTTATAAAAATCTCACTTTTTAACAAAGTATGACTTACACGGTGTAAAAATACGCAACATATTTCTTATGTTTTTCACACATAATAATAATGCATTTAATTTTTGCTTGTCATTTCTTCATTCATATGAATGGATTTTTGGGAAACCGATTTTATTTACGATTACATTCAATTGTATTGTTTCATGTTCATAAGGCATCTGAAGTTTGACGCTATAACAACGATAAATATACATACAAAATTATGTATGATCTCGATGGAAGATCAAAGTAAACCTCGAATCACCTGTGTATAAAATTCACAAATAGCTTACTCGAGGCCATAAACAAAGTAGCGTGAAAGTTTTATTGTATACTTACCGGACTTAAAGTAGGCAAAATATACTTTTCTTAGAATATAATCGTTCAATATAACATTTTGTGAATTCAAAATAGAGTCAATACGCATAAATCTTTCTGTAAAAATACAAATAAGTACGTATATCTAAATTGATTTTATTGATCCTTGAAATAAACAAAATATATTATATTTCCTATTATATTAGGGACAGTTTGTTTACATTTTATTCAGTATTATTTATTAGTGTACTCGTCGTTTGCGGTAAATTCAAACGAATATTGAATCGATTGATAAACTGATTTTTTTAACGAATTTAAGAGAAGTCTATCCGACATACTCGCAATAGCATTTAAATGAAGTAACCAAAGTAAACTCTCATTCGTAATAGCTCTGATGAATGATTGAAAACATTTTTTCTCAATCCTGTTCACAAAATGAACGTACAAAATAGAGTGCCTCTTAAATAAGTGCGTCGAAGTATCTTTTGTTTCATAAAACAATCGTTTTTAACTGTGGCTCTTGTTTTTACAATACACAATGCAATTTACACAATTTGCAAACAGAAGCCTTTTCACTTCAGTATATTTTCAATGACGTAAAACGAATCTATGTCAAAATATTGAATATTGCAGAAACTTGACATAGCTAGGTAGATAATTATTATCTTTGCATCGTTTGAAGAATTATTATACCTACAGAAAAAATAATATCACCGAATCAGAGGTAAAACTCATTTAGTGCAATAGTTTAACAAGGTGCTTTATCCATAATATGCTATTGTATTGAAATTGCATTAAACTGTAAAAGTTAAGAACTTATCTATTTTTTTAATTTTTTATATTATACTTTTATTGATTAAGTACATACTATTAATAATGGAACATTGTAATCTACTTATATAGTATTTAAATATATTTCATAGCTACATATACACACCGACAATGCATTAATTTCGGGTAATTTGAGTTTATTAATTCATAACACGCCATGAACTTTACAAATTATAAATTTGAGACGTTCAAGCGGTCAATATTTGGATATTAAAAATCAGTTAAGATGTAGAATTATGAATACAAAAAAAAATGTAGAGTCCATGTTAACGTTAAAGAATTTAAGAATAAATTTTGTTACCTATTGATTTAAATGCATTAAAGGCAAAAGTCAATTTTATGGATTTATTATATAGTATTACCTTTCCAATTGGCATTACCAATGGCAGATTATCTCTACGCATTTGGAGGACAAATAACTGATGCTCTCGGTTTTAGATAGTTATTTAGGACAGAGAGATACTTGAGTGCTATAGAATAGAACACAAGCTAGAGTGCTATATCATTCTTATGTAAATTAGCCACAAGAGAAAGAAAACGTTAACCAAAAAATATATCTACTAAGTGTTATACTGCAGTAGGTACCTACCTTCGTAAGCACAGCCAAGGCATATTTAGCATAATACTTATTAGTAAATATCAGAATACTTAGAATGGATAGTATCCATACAACCTCAAGTCAGGAAGTCTCATAAATGTATTCTGAACCTTTTTTACCATGTTGACGTAGTTCAACTGATACGGCGCCCAATTAATCGACCTACCAGATAGTCTGTTTCAAAGTGATAAAATTGCTATTTCTGCATATGGAAAGATCTTGACAAGACTAAACCTTTAAACTGTAATTATATGGCTATTATGTAAAGGTCAGTGGACGGGTCTACTCTTAACATAATGCCAAGACCTTTTAAAAATGACAATCTATTGTAGATGTAATGATTTAAGGCTATACTTCAGCTGAGGCATGGTCTAAAAAGATCGTTACTAGGCAATGCGCGGATTGTGCAAATGACGCGGGCCAAACGAAATATAATTTGTCATAAACATTCAATATTCGTCAATTTAATGTTATATTCGTAATAATAATAGTATCTTCATTGACATGTTTTCTTTTACAAGTGCATGCAGAATGTTTTTTAGTCATCTTTACACGATTTAAGAATATATTCCTCCGACGCCATCACAAAACAAATTGACATGCTCACACCTCGACTGTCGGTCTCCGATTGGCGACGACTGCGAAATTTCGTTCCACCAAGTGTTGAACATTATTTGCCGTTTCACTTATGTATGCTCTTAATGAGTACTTCAATCCCGTTTTTCTGACTTCTTAGTCTCTTTGTAAAGATTTTTTCTTCTGCGTTATTTTATTGGCATGTTAAGACTCAAGCTGGCGGCTACGTTGTATAGCTAGTAAAACATTCAAACAATTTACGTTGTTTGTGTTATGGTAGTTACATCAACCTATAAATTCATATTCTTAAATACTGTAAAAATAGTATTAATCATTTTAATAACTCACGTAAAGATACGTTCAACCGCCAATTTGTCAGTCTCGCTTACATCACTAGGTACCTATTTGCGAAACAAATGTTTTTTTTTTCATCAGTCTGGCCCAAAATACACGCATGCTTCTCCCAACAAGATAAACAGATAGTAGGCATAATAGAAAACTTACACCAACGTGGACTCGACCACTTAATGAATGGATATTGGGGACAAAGTCGTTTGAAAAATAAACCAAATGAAATCGTAACTAAGAAGACAACTTCCTGTCCTCCCTCTTCGGAAATTCAGTTTTTATTTACAGACACGATTTTTTGTAAGATTTCTCAAGGAAATAGCAAATTTCACTGGGTCACAAATGCCGAAAGCAGTGAATGCATGTTCCCAGAGTTATAACTGGCGAGATTTATAGCCACACAATGTTTTGAAAGCTTTCATCTTTTAGACGAAGGAAATGCAATCAATTATCATATCTTCGTCTAATGCACTTTTTGTTTATTCACACTGCGTTTCCGTAAATATTCGGACAGACTTAATCATACTAAAATGACGTTATGCTTGCTTACGGAACCAAATAATGGTAATAAGAAAATCTATTGGACTATTAGTATCATAAAAAGAGAAATACAAACATACTTTAATGCGGATTCATATTAATAAGTGTTATTGTCAGGACCTGTTACCGTATTCCAAGAAAATTTCTTTTAAAATTAATCTACTAACGGTATTTAAAGTCATATTACTATTTGAAATACCATATTATTTTTCGCAATAAAACTGAAAATAAATATTTCAACATTGAAACATTTCAATTTTCTGAAAATATTGTCTACGTGTATATTTGAAAAGGTGTGATGGAAAACAAAAACTGTCAGTTATAATAAAGTTTTCTAAAAATATATGATTTTCAACACAGTTGTCATAAGCCGAAATGTTTTTGTTGTCTTATACCTTGACCAGAACATTAAAAATATAACTTATTCAACGTGATATTATTATTCTTTAAATTATCATTTTTGCGTAGTTTTTAAAATAACATGAAACTAATGTTACTTTCATACTTTAGATAAATGCTACGTTTAAACCGTATTATTATATTTGTCTTCTGATATTACGTATATATTAGACGTTTAAATAAAAAATGATATAATATTATACAAATTATTAGTAGATTTATGTATTTTTATAAAAATATGTTATTTTTCCAATTTTAATTCATTTATTACGATGATGACAACCTAACAGCTGAGTTATTTCATTATTAGTCTGAAAGAATATATTCTGAATTATTTTTGAATAAAAAAAATAGAAAAAGCTTATTATTTACTTTCGCTATGGGTTCACAATCCGGGGGCCAAGATATTCCATTCTCTTCACAAACTACATAGTAAACTGAAAAATATTAATCTGTATTTGAATAACAGACTGTGGATGGACTTTTTCCAATGAAATTTCATATTTTGTTTTGTTTATTTTGTGTAAAATTTATGTATGCGTAGTTATGTGACACTCGGAAAATTGACGTCTTTGACTAAAAATCATAAAATTGAAATAAAAATTTCGGTGTCAAATTAATAAAGGTGTAGCGAATAATAATATTTATAAACAAAATTCTTTTGAAATATAAGTTAATTTGAAATAAAAATAGTTTTTAATAGATTAATAATATAATTTTATATTATTCTTGTTTTAATGTGTTTTTTCTATTGTTATAATAATAAAAGGGAGTCGCGATTTTAAATATGTTGAGAGTCCATGAAATAGACAATTCAATACTCCAACTATACAAGTCCTGGCATATAAACATTATTTTGTGGTATTTGTGAGTATGAAATCTTAACCAAACCTTATACAAGGAGGATTAATGCTAAATTGCTACCATGCAAAATAAATCAATAATTTGTTATTTAATGTTGTTTATTAATAGTTTTATCCCATTCCATTAAAATGACTATCGCAGTAGACATATTATAGTACTGTCGGTTAAAAGCATACAAAGAATGCGGCGCTTGAGTATGTAGGTATGTACCTATATCCTACCAGACAATGCAAAATAATAAACATTATTCTCGTACATACACCCCTATAATTGCCGAGGTCTAATCATCTAAGATTTACGATCTCTGTTTAAAATGCAAAATGCTCATGTCACACCTTGTATTTAAATTCAATCTGCTTCCAATAAATATTACAAAAAGACAGAAGAAATGCATTATCAGGACCCAAGTATTGTTAAAGCTTTTATTATATTTATTATAATTACATCTAATTAAATTCCAGAAATTAGATAGTATGTCGATTGCATTTGCAGTTTTTACACTAGATAATTATATGACTATAAAATTATTCTTAATATCGTGGGGCTACTGTCAAAAGTCTCTAAATCATGTTATGGAATAATTGCAATTTGAAGTTTGACATGTCCTCTAAAATCAGGCATAATAGCGCCTGTTGTATACGTGCATGGATTTACTGGCAGCAATAGTGAATATTTTAAACTGCCGTGACAATAACTGTTTACACGTAAAAGTGATGACTGTCTCTCCAATCTCATTCTACAAGAGTAAGCGAGACGCGATGTTGTCATTTTATAGTACTATTTGACAGGTCGTAAAAATCGGTTAACCTCAAGATGAGTCATTCCGCGGTGTAGTTCGTTTTTTTGCCGGCAGGTTCGATACTGTCGTTCTACTGCGCAGTGGCTGTCGCATGAAAATTCAGATGCTTCCGAACTTTTTTGATTCAAGCAGGCAATCTTGCAACTATACACAACTAGTACTGCAACACGTACATTTTCTTGTTATGGCCGGAATTCCGAAGGCCGAAATCCCGAAAAATAAAAAAATACAAACAGTACCTAATAATTCTCAACAACTACCAATTCGAAAGCAAAAAATACTACTTTTTATAAAAGAAAATACAATAACCCATTTTTTCTACAAAAAATGGTTTTTTGTCTCTCTTGTAGAATTTGTGCATTTCAAGATAAGTGTTAACATTGCGCAATTTTTTACAGGAGAGACAAAAAACCATTTTTTGTGGAAAATGGTTTTTGTCTCTTGTAAAATTTGCGTAATTCAAGATAAATTTCTACAAAAAAATGGTTTTTTGTCTCTCCTGTAAAAAATTGCGCAATCTTAACACTTATCTTAAATTGCGCAAATCTTAAAATTTTTACAGGAGAGACAATAAACCAATTTTTTTTGTTGAAAAATGGAAATGGATATTAATAATTGTCGAAATATATATTTTTTCATTTTATTGCATTTTCTTTTATAAAAAGTAGTATTTTTTGCTTTCGAGTTGGTAGTTGTTGAGAATTATTACGGTTTGTATTTTTCGGGATTTCGGCCTTCGGGATTTCGGCCATTCGGGATTCCGGCCATTTGGGATTTCGGCCTTCGGGATTTGGGCCATTCGGGATTTCAGCATTCGAGATTTCGGCCTTCGGGATTTCGTCCGGCACACTAGGTACTTATGTTGGTATTGAATAAATAAAATGATGGAATAATTAACGTAATGTAGTTTTCAACGCAGTACAAAATAATAGCCAACAAATTAAAAACTATTTAAAACGTAATGAAATACTTATGGTTTGGAACGTTAACTGTCGGTTAGTATGGAGGTTATTACCTCGGAGAATCTTGGTTTGGCGGTAAAAAACAACAAATACGACCGTAATTTGCATTTTTCTCACAAGATAATGAAACATAAAAAAAATGAAACTATTCATCATCCAACTCTTAGTAGCGATAAATTAAATTATAACCATTTAAAATATTTAGACGTAGGAGTTTTAATACATTATTATTATGCATATTGTTGTACATATTTTATTTTTTAAATTAACTGAGCATTTTTATTTACTAAATAAATAATTTAAAACCAATTCTACTTATCATAAACTTTACCAATGCATGGAGACCTATATTTTAGCAGACTATTACTTTCTGTGTCAACGGTATGGTGAAATAAGGTGAGATGAAATACAAAAATTGCATTTCAAAGTCGAAGTTTCTGTGTGGTGTAAGGTGTTTGAAGAATCCTTTTTAACGGATGTATTAGTACGGGTACACCAGACAGAACCGAATTAACGAAAACTATGTATCAAATTATTAATCAGTATTGTATGCAAGCATATTATATGAAAAAAATACTTTTCCACCGTGCAAAATACTAGTCTATCTATCTTCTTTATTCCAAGATTATTAAATCAAGTAAAATAATTTAATTTAATTTTGTATTACTTACAAATTGTAATAAAAAACAATCGTTATTTCTAAAAGCTTCGGTAAAAGTTTGATTCAAACCAGATAATATCAATTACGATAGCTTTACACACAGATATATATACAATATATATGTGGTTTTTTCTTTCTTCATTAATTACAATCTGAAACTGACAACACCCTATTTTACCGTATTAATTGACTACCAAATATTATTATCTACCCACATAACATAAAATGAAGTTTTATGATTAGCAAAATACTTTACATTTAAATATATATAATCCCCTTCTTCCAAATAAAACATGTGTATTTTATTATGTATTAAATATCTCACCTCTTACTTTCAATAAATTAGTTAAAATGATCTGTTAATTGTAACATTTTTCAATTCATTCCTATTTTTAAGACCAATCATTTTTATACGTGGTAATATCGCCAGCCTGTGGCCTCGAGTATTGATATAATATGGTTGATAAATATTGTCTTATACATATTATTCTATACATCAAATGATAACAAAATGTCAAATTTTCATACATTTATCCAAGATTTTTTTTCATATACGTAGGTATATATAACAATATATACAAACAAAAGGCTCACGTTGAATTAATAATGTAAGAACAATATCGTCTCAGTTTTCAAGTTTGTGTGGTGATTCATTTCAAAATAATGATAGTTGGCGATGGATAAAAAACGTTTGAGAAACCCTGCTTTATGCGCTTATATTATTTTGTGCATTTTGGTATCATGTAAACCTTTTTTTAAATCCTTGTTTCGTGAATGTTTTGTAGTTTATATCTGTCGAGCACATTTCTAGATTTTGTTTTCCCCTCAATTCGAATGTTTCAGTAAACGACCTAAGTGCGGATCTGTGGTGACAGTTTGTGTAATGGGCAGAGAACATGTCGTCGACGCAGCGAAATAATAATATCAATCCAAATACCGGCGCATGGCTGGAATAACAATCAAAAGTTCATCAGACTCGGCTCTCGCGATGCTTCAAATCGATTATTCCACTTCATAATAAACATGTTGTGGATATTCGCACTCATATACGATCGCATGCTGGGATTTCGCCGTGTGTGACAAAAATGCTATGCCACACTCTATCATTATATCCAAAATTACTGTAATGGTCATCATCATCCGCCGCAATCGACTCAGTACTGGATGAAAGCTTCCTAGATCTTTCTCGAGGCTACCACGTGTTTTCACTAAACTAATTAATCTACCTTCTGTCTTAGGATGTTCTTGTGGCTGCCATGTATCTTCTCTGTTCACTTATTAATGGTAAAAGACCGTCCAGGTTCACTAATATAAATTTCATTATTTTGTAAATACATAAATATGGATGAATTTTGATTAAAATATTCAAGTACCTACCTATCTACAGTGAAATAAGAGGTATTATTGCAAATCTGCCATCCTTTTATGTTCTTACAACATTGTTGTCCGTATTTCATATTATAAAAAATACATATGATTTAAACTTAAACATTAACTTCACTTATTTTGCGAATAATAATGATTATTCCAGATTTTCTACTCTATTTTACATAAATAACAAGGTATTGTAATTTTATCTGAAATAGCTACAAGTACTTAATACTGTATAATATATTCTAGAGTTTGCTTCTCTATCCATTGGCGTAATTATAACGTTGCACACTTCCCTTAGTAGTCATATAAATCAGTTCATTGTGTTGCACCATTTGTTCTACTTATTTATATAAAATTTTCATTCAAATCGACAAAATGCACCCTTACTCGTAATCCGCCAACAACACATATATTTAATTTATTTTAATTATCATTGAGATGTTTTGTAAAGGTTTTATTCTAATGAAAATATAGTTTAAATAATATATGCAGATGCATGATTAATATTGAAGATTTATTTTTCCTACTTCGTCTAGAATATCGAGAATCGTCATTTCCCGCCAATTAGTTCTTTTTTATGACAGTGTTGATGAGTAAAAAATGAATAATAAATGACAAACTTTTATTTTAGGTCGATAATCTTTCGACCCGTTTTGACTAACGCTTTAAATTTAGTTAAAGAGCAAGGTTATCAAGTTACTGGAAACACTAGAGTTCTGTTTTTTGCATAAGTTTTAGCACATTTCTTTTACTGTGAAGGTTTCAATTTATGATTATTAGTAGGTAATTTTAACTATTCAGAAACAATATTATTATGTATTTAATTCACAAATATCTGACAGTTTGAATGTTTACTACGAGTATGTATTTGAATAATATATAATATATCTGATACTTAAAATGTCGAACACAATTTTCCGTAATTAACTTAGGTTTTTTTCTATTTAAAATGGTTAGATCTATCATGTATATTTTCTATTATAATATATAGGTAAAATTTATATTTAAATAGTTAGAAACGGCGTGTAATTAAATATTAAACCAAACCGCAACAGATTAAGAATGTTCTAAAAATTGACTAAAGATCAATACGCTCTTTAATAATACGTTACTACGACAATTAATAATGAATCGTTATCATTAGAACAAAAGGTCAAACCACGATTTGATTGGAGTTTTGTTTTTGTGAGTTATATTTTTATAATTTTTCATAATACTATAAATAGTAGGTACGAGTACATGTAATATTATATTTAAGTTATGTCAGTTGATGATAGTGCAACGTATTCATACTGCGTGACATTTAAACTTTGTTGTAGACTATTAATTACTACTAAAACTTTGTGGAATGCAATGTCCAGTCACAGATGATGCACAATATCGTCGACTGCAAATAAGGCAGTGTGCTAATCAAAATCTTAGCCGTTAAATTTGCAATAATTCCGAATGTGCATACTCGTATATGCGTTGTGTTAACTGCCTGAACTGCTATTGTATGCTTTTATGTGCCACTATAAATATACACTATTAGTGCACTAACAATAATGTTAGATTTATGATAATCTCAAAAGACAATACTTACATTATTTTTGTAATGATCATATTAATATTATTACATACGCATTATGATATAATCGGATTTAATCGCATTTGCTTCATATATTTACATCTCAAAAGATTCGCAATAAATTATTGAAACATTTAAGAGCTTACAATTCCGAATATTATTAAGGCAGTATGAAAATAAGATAGAGTAATTTTAATACTATTTTATTATACTGAAATAATTTACTTAAATACCTCATTTTTATAATAATATATTGCTTTTGATATGGTCATTACATACTTTCATTACCAATCTTTACAAGGAATTAATGATTCTTAAATGGAATGTGTATGAATATTAGAAAATATTCATGATTAACCGGACTTTTAATTTATAAAAATACAATTTTACTAAAGGTGTTTGTCGTTATATTATTATGTCATTGAAATGGTGGTACAAAAAAGCGTTATACAAATAAATTCTTTTGAATTTTCCCATAAATCTCTGCTTGATTACTGATTTAATTATTCTTTTTACGGGGCATATGGTAGCAAAGATAAATCAAAATAAATAAACTGTTTATTTAACATTTTCGTTTGAAACACACTTATGTGAAAAGCTATTTCGGGTTTCTTACTCTTTTGAAACAGAAAAAAACAGATAGACACAACACGTGTCACTATTTATCTAGCGTACGAGAGTTGTAAGGAAACTTTTAGAGAGTTTTCACTATTTCCAGATATATATTTAACAATTTTTGTGATATGTAATGAAATTTATTAGCATTTTTACATAATTTCAAAACATCAAATAGGTATACAATATCAGTAAAAAAAACTTAAGGTACAGCCATAAAATTTTAATTAAAAATATATTTAACGTATTAGCAATCTGTTATGATGGTCTCCAAAATCACCATCAACTTAAGAAGTATAGAGGTCGATAACAAAGAAATTTTCTTTACACCAGTTTTTCAGTATAAAATCATGAAAATGTAAACATACAATATAATATTATGAAACTTTATAAATCTGAAAAATGTATATATTTCAGAAGTATTTTTTTGCAGTAGAGGAAAATTATAAGGCATACTATGTGATGATACGGTGTAAGAGCCTACTACTTACCTTAACCTAATATCTACTACCTACTTGTTAATTTATTAACATATTTGTTCATTGTTTTATTGGAAATCTTTGTTTTGGTTGGGCCGTGTTTTTTTAAAGCGCGATCGATTCGAACTGTACGAGAGATCGATCAGCAATGCGCGTAGATAAAACTGAAAACTGCATGTTACGTTTATGGAGGAGAATACCTGTGCCTGAGGTACAATGGGCAAGCAAAGACGGCTGGTATGCAACGACAATTCGATCATTACTGCCTGGCAAATAACAATCGAACAATCACAATCGATTTATTGAAAACATCTCTAAAATAAATCGATGTCTAAGGATCGATTCATAACTATTTTGAATGTTAAATTATTCAGATATACACATACCTACTTGGGTACTAATAAACCTAATTATTTTATGTGACAGTGGCGAAGAGTGTCTTTTCAAAGTAGGTAGGCTATGGGTATTAATTTTATTATAATGCATAGGTAGATACTTGTCAATCTTACTTACGGGACAAGAAGATAAGAATAATAGTAATAATATGATAGTACCAGTAATGATTCACACTAATTTCAACAGAATAATATCGTGCAATTGAGAAAACATGGGGTCCTAGTTAGTATTTTAAATTTATTTAAATTCGAACCAAAAAACATGAGATAAAATTTCAATTTTATTTAAAAAAATATATATATCTTAAATTAAATATAATGGTTTATCGGCGTATAAAATACTTATCTAAAATGATCTAATTTTTAATTATATGAAATTTGTTACGATAATTTTCCGGTAGATATCAAAATTGTTCTATATAAAAACATGACACATTTACGTACGGATTATTACAGCCTTTGATCCTATGAATAATGGTGGTAAATATATACAGCGCAGCGAATATTCTATATATCGATTATATACATTTATTAAAATTTTTTGTTATTAAGATACGCTCAAAACTACATAACCACCGTAAAGAGTCTTCGTCACTGCCATGTGACCTTATGAATCATTTTATAAAACACTTGCGTATAATGATATTATATTAAAACAAATAATCATTATAAATAATACGCGTCAACTAACAATTGATTTTTGTACAACTTTTTGAAAAGAAGAAACTTGTGGGAAACGATATTTTTTGAAACAACTGAGTATACTTAAGTACGCATTGAGAAATATACATTTGTTAAAATTATACTAGCTGTGTATTAACAACAATGACCCGACAAAGAGAGTAATCTCGAGTAACTTAATAGGACACAGAAGAAAAATCAGGCCAAAAATTCACTGGCTTGATGGAGCAACCAATCCATGGTACCTAATTAGGTTACCGAACTGAAAATCGGCCACAATGTATAGAGATATAGTTAGAAATGATCCATCTTAGGCTGACACTCTTTTGATTGCTGATGGTGATGAATGAGATTTATTGTTATGTACTATGATGTTACAAATCATTTTAATTTTGATATACATTCTATTAAACCTAATTGTATTCTTAATCTACGGATGACTTTTTTATATAAATAGGGAGATTATTATAATCGTCGTGGTTATTATTTGACAAAATATTTGTCGTAAAAAAAAGAAAAATGGGTACGTATACCAAACAATAAAATTCAGGATAAACTATGAAACAAAATCCTAGGACAAATCGACTTAAAATAAAAACAAATTCAAATTCAAACGAACATTCATAATTTATAACTGTCAATTATCTTAATATTTTCAGAAGCATTGCGTTAAATTTCTATGTAAGGGCCAGTAAGTGGTGTGCTCCCATTTCTTCGCTATCCTGACGAAAACTTATATCTTAAAATGTAAGTACCTAGCCATCATCTCATTGCATCCGTATGGAGCAGACACAGCGGCCATTATCGGAATGCACCGAAAGAGTAAAGTTGCCAATCGAGTACGAATGCCGATCATCGTGAGCTTGATATCGTATTCCAGCTGCGTTACGCGCGTCTCGCGTACTACGGTAGTACTAGTGCCAGCGCACCGCGCGTTAGGTCACTCAAATAAGGCGACCTTACTCAAACCGCCTGTATTAGGTTATGGATCGCGCGATCGCTTCTTCTCGGTTTACTTTGTATGAGGCCCGCCGCGGACCGGCCACGCTGCCCGACCCGCGATCGGAGCTACCACGGAAAAGTGCAGCTGCACAGCGCACGGTCGGAAAATTCATCGAAAACTATATAACAGTCATACCGAGAAACGATTATTTTATAAAGCGTAAAAATGAAGTTAGTTAGTCCAAAAAGACAATATTTCATATAAATTGTTTTATTTATTCAATGGCATCAACCTATTATATTATTAAACAGTGACTTTGCCAAGTATATTTTTTATTCAATTATAAAACTAGTAAACGTTTGGCTAGCGCAAGACGTTTGATAGCAAGTTACTAATACAATTAATTTTAATTGATTACAAAGCAGATTACCTCTAGATTGATGTCATTTGAAGTACCTCAGCGAAAACATAGTTATATGAAATAACTGGTAGGAATCATTGACGAATCGGTAGCTTAGATGCGAAAGCACTCACAGTGAAAGACGTGAGATCGAGTCTTACTCGGTCCATTTTTTCTGTTTTTTTCTAATAATGAATATTTCTGAGGTTTTACAAAATTGTGTTTTAGACATTTTTACAAATATATACATGTCATATGTCACGTAATTAATTACCCTCTCTCTATTTATATAGACAGTATTTGATCAATGTGTGATAAATGAAACAGTTTTAAATACATTATATGAACTTTTTCCTTTGATCAATACAAACTATTGAAATACTTATTTTAATAATAGTATTTTCACGATTTTCTAAAAAAAATAATAGTTCAAACTTTTCTAATGAAAAATGTCACCATTTATAGGTTGACCAAAGACTGCATAGGTATATGATAAAATAATATAATGATTTACAATCTTTATTTACAATATACATAATATGTGTATGCTTCTCTACTTATGTCTAACATGTATTACATGTTTACTTTGAGTAATATGTCACACATCTTCACCTATTTCATACATTAAAATCGAGAGAAGTCACTGGTAAGTCGTAACTATAAAGGTAAAAACAGATTGTAACACCTATGCTTGAACTACCAAAACATTCAATATTGAAAACTGGCAACCTACAATAAGATTATGGTAATTACCTGTCACATGTAGCTGCCTTCCAAACCCATACAAATAAAGATACGTGATAGTGTGATAATCAAACGCTTAAATTTGCAGGAAAAAAATATCGTTCTCTCAAGTGTAATTTTGATACATGTACGCACACTCTTTGCCGGTGGCGTGAGCTTACTGTGAACTCACGTGCGCTCACGTGACGTAATAATATTGTGTTCCTGCCTTTAATGTTTTTAGTGTATCATTAGTATCTATTGCTATTAGTCAGATTGGCATCTTGCTTAAAGAGGTATTTAGCTCACTGCAGATCATTGTAGTGAATACGTGTATCCAGCAAGAACGTGTATCGATGCTGACTGTCAACAAGTGGCTGTAAATGCATCAGTATTCACCCAATACCACCAACAACGATGCGTGAATCTTTGTTTTGGTTTCAATATAATATCTCTTTTCATATCATTTTCTTACCGGAATAACATTTTTTTTCAAATTTCAACAATATCATTACATTGCTTTACCGTTTTTCAAAACATATTACCTACATAAAAAAATACCTAGATTAATTTACTCCAAAATTAACTGTTACTTTCTATCACAAAAGGTGTAGATTTTCGATTTTTTGTTATATTTTTTTCGTAGTTAAATACTCGGAAATCAACAAATCAATATGAATTCTAATGGATTTAAGTTTTGTACTATTCCATTTGAGTGGAACTCCCATTAAAATGAAATAATGGAATAGTCCATTCAAATGGAATAGATTCCACTCAAATGGAATAGTACAAAACTTAAATCCATTAGAATTTAAATTCAAATTCCATCAAGTACCATTGGTCGATAGTATTAATAAATCAATATGACACTGAATGTATGTGCATCATATTATTAAGTTTGGATTTTTAAATGCCACTCATTTATGCATGCAGTATTCCTTGAAATCATTTGTTTACTACAATATTAGCAAAAGCATTATAATTCACGAATGACACCAGCATCCAAAAAATTGGTTCTATCTCGGAAGCAATGTGCCAAAACATACATTTAAACTAGTTTGATCACAATAAATTCTGCAATGAATTATTTTGTTTATACCCAGCCGTATTCTATAATAAATTTATGACTCTTCGAAAGGCTCTCAGACAATCTACAGAAATCTTTTATCTAGTTTAAAATTGTATGTACCTACACCCCTTTTGTAACCGGTTACAATTTTATACTTTGACAATGAGAAAGCGATTTGTTTAATTAAAAATCAGCTGTGCATTGCAAGGCCGAATAGTTGAATGATAAGCTTATATTATATTGGCATGCGATGGATAAATAATAATATTTTGATAAGTTATCAACACACTTTGATAAGCATCTTTCCATTGAATACATTATTTTTATAAACAATACGCGGTAGCAACATAGACGCAGATTTTTTTAAATCATCAATGGGAAAAGATAACAAATTTCTGCTTACTTAATAATATTATTACCAACGGTATTTAGCAGCAATGTGGAAATTTTTATCAAATCATAAGTATTTTTATTATCATTGATAAGTGATCATAATTTAGGCGCCAATAATTGTTTGTTGAATGTCTCATGAAGATAAATATGCAATGCTCATTTATTTCCCCACAATATACCTAAGTTCCTACAAAGTACCTATCTACGTTATCACAATAACAATAATTGTAGTATATATTACTTTCTTTGTTACCTATAAGAATATTAAACAATAATAAGAATTCTATAACATTCTAAAACACCATAAGTAAAGATATACCTACCTAGTATAACTTAGGACTTAGGTCAACAGATATACCTACTCATAAATTGTACAAAAAATATTTTATAATACATAATATTATTATCCAATACACCATTCATCTAATGACGCTGTTTTTTCATTCAAACTTTTATTTTATTATTCTGAAATTGTTATCCATCTTGGTCTATCGTTGAAGTCTTTGGGGTGTCTTTATTCTACCCATATAAAAAAACTTTATTTTTTCTGTTTTTACAATTTATAAAATTGTACATAAATATACTGAATATTCTCACCGATATTGATTCTTAGAAATATCCACTTTTATATACAATGCATGACATGGGACGTATAATAGATAAAATATTCTTGCTCCTTTGCAATGACATTATTATTTCGATAATAGAACTTAATCGTAATATTCAAATCTTTTAAAATAACTGCGTTGGCGATTATTTTTAATTAAACAAGTTAGCATAATATATTTTGAGAAAAAAAGAAATATTTGACTAATATTGAAATCCAGTACTTATCTGAAAAATTGTAGTTATAATAATAAGTGTCATGTCCACCGAGTTAGAATTAATGGGGTCTAAGTCGGCAGCATCTCTCGAAGTAGCCAGTTAGTGATTGTAAGAATGCAGTTTTGCAGTTTTCTAGATTAATCTATCTACGCCGAATCCGTTATGAAGAGTCAACCAGTGACTACTATCGACTTCGATTTTTAATAGCATTTCAATTAATGTCAAATCTCACACTTAACTACCATGATTGATTCCACTTGTCAGTTGCTTTACCATGCTATAAGATAAGTTTGTTGTACAATAAAATAGTTATCATTCAGAAAATTTTAAGTCAGTTAACTTTAAATACCGTAAATAAACGTTATACTATACAATATACATCAACAGAACATTGTGATGCTGGAAACTTATTTTATCTATTTAATAGGTAAATAAAAACGACTGAAGAAAACACATAAAACTTAAAAGATAATAAATACAGAATCAAAAGTTAGAGGGCTCAAACACTGTCAAATAACTCAAAAATCTTCACTCCAGGAGCACTGGGATTTAGAGTTTTCATAAGAAATAAATTTCAGTCTGATTAACTTCTCACCAAGTCAAATAAATGGCTGTGATAAACAAAAAAGCGTTTCGCGTAAATTAATAAATACCTTCCGATGCGTTGCAATAAAATTTCGGACGTTCAATGATTTTCTGAGAAGATATGTAGCGTAATGAAAAAAATATACTCCAGAGCTTTTTTACAAAGCTAAAATTCATGAGAATTACAGGCCGGTAGCTGTTCTCTCTGCACCAGCAAAAGTTCTTGAGATGATCATGCACAACATGATTTCTCCAAAAATTGAGTCATTTATAATAAATGAACAGCATGGATTTAGAGCAAGCCGATCAACGGAAACTAACCTGATAGTATTTACCGATTATGTGTCATCGGCACTGGATAGAGGCCACCAGGTTGACTGTTCTTACAATGACTTCTCGAAAGCATTTGACAAGGTCGATCATGACATCCTGATGGAAAAACTCCAACTTATTGGATTGTCGGATCGATTTTTGAAGCTATTCGGGAGTTATTTTAGAAACCGTCAATAATACGTATCGTACGGCCTTTATCAGTCACAGACCTTTTACACATTTTCTGGTGTCCCCCAGGGCTCAAACTTAGGGCCGTTGCTGTTCACGATTTTTATAAATGACATAGCATTGGTAATAAAAAATGCTATGTTTTTGTTGTTCGCTGATGACTTGAAACTCTTTTTGGAAGTTGTCACCTTGGACGATTGTCGTCAGCTCCAACTTGATATAGATAATGTATTAAATTGGGGCAGGCGTAACAAACTAGAATTCAATATTGATAAATGCAATCTTTTATCGTTTACCAGAGCCTCAAAAGTGTTGTTTTTCCAATACTCGATGCATGGCAGAGTTCTGTCACGATTATCATCTGTAAGGGATCTTGGCATTACGTTTGAGAGTAAACTGACATTTATTAGCCATATAGTTACCATTTGTAACAAAGCGCTTAAAATGTTGGGCTTCGTCATGCGTACTTCCCGGGTCTTTTCAGATGTTACGGTATTAAAACTTTTATTTAATTCTTTAGTTCGAAGCAGACTTTAGAGTGGATTTATTGTTTGGGCACCGCACCAGTTGAAGTATGGCCTTATGGTGGAGAGGATACAGAAGAAATTCTTGAGACTCCTTTACTTGAGGTTGTATGGATAATATCCGTGGCTTTATCCAACTGACTTTCTCTTAGGCATGCTTATATACTGCAGTCTGCAATTTAGAAGAAATTTTTATTTAGCTACGTATTTTTTTCGACTTATACAAGGTATAAATGAGAACTCTGCCATTCTGGGCAGTGTTGAACTGTGTGTCCCTGATAACTATCTTAGAAATAGAGACCATCAGTTGTTTATTCTCCCAAGGTGCAGAACCAACCTGCCACTGGTAATGCCAATTGGGAGAGTGATAACTATGTTCAACGAAATTGCTTTGGGTGTTGATATATTCCACCTACGTGAGAATGAGTTTAGGTGGATGTTGTTTTATAAATTCTTAAAATAGGGTCTGCTTAACTCATCCGGTGTACTTCCTTGTACCTATCTAATTCATCTACTGATATATCTCTTTTTTATGTAATACTGTTATATTTATATTTATCTTTGTTTCTAAATGTCATGTTGTGAACGTCTTAAACTTATAATTTGTAATGTCCACAATATGTTAAAAAAATAAATGAATTGAATAAATGAATTGAATTATATTTATACGAAATAATCCATTTCAGGGAGGAAATCAATCGAAAATTTCTATCTTATAGTTGAGATGGATGTGCAATTTGTCAGTCCAGATCAAGACTATGTTAAAGGTTATAAAGATGATAGCATGGTATCCGACTGTCTGCAAAGAGGACATAGGAAGAGTTATTCAAGTAAATCCAACCACATATTGTGTCCATTGGATCGGGTTTCTTTATCAATTTTTTTCTACCATTCTCTTTTCCCTTATATAATATTTAAGATTCTCACGGCCGTTTGTTATCATAATGATTTTTTGGGTTGTCACCGCGTGATATTCCTCTTTCTTTCTTCAACGTTTTAGTTCATTACAGAGGCCATTCTCAAAATGTATTTAATTGTATTTTTAGGTATATGAATGTGAACGTTGCGAAGTGTGTTGAAATTGGGTCTGTATAGCCTTTTTCCCATCTCTCACACGAGCATTTTAGGGGATTAAACTCAGTTAAAACACACTAGATGCATGGATCACTCTTGAAATGGTGGTACCGAAAATGCAAACGCTTCGCGTCATCTGTTTGAGGCTCATGGTGTGCCCGACTAAGACCGGGTGTAGTACGAGGTGAATTTGATAATGAGGTTTATTAGTTTGTCTACAAGGGATGGCGGAGATGATGTGTTATTGAAAGTATTCAAATAAATATATTCACGTATTGTTAGTATATAATTAAGATATTTATGGCAAAATGATCAACAAGAAATCGATGGATGCTGTATTGCGTGCGCAGATGTGGTGCGCAGAGGGGCGGGGGTTGGTTGCGCGGGGGAACAATGGCTTTAATCCAAAGGAGGCAAAGCGCAAGTCCCGGCATGATGACATATTTGGTAGCGACGGGTCGGCGGTTTTTCGCCGCCATTGTCCTTCGGCGGGAAAACCGCTGGGGCCGTTTTTTGCGAGCCGCGTTCGCATTGTTTCGCTTTTTTTTAGCCGATACGCCGATATTTGAAATGTGCCCGTGACAACACGGAGCGGTATTCGTATGTAATTATAATGATAGCATAGTCCAACTGGACTCAGGAACTAGACCTAGAATATCATACATATGACTTAAGGAGCTTTTTGATAACTATTTTGTGTACCTCTTGGTAAAATAGTTACCTAAGTACTACATTCATTTTGAAAATTTGTACTTTTTGACGGTATTTGCCTTCTAGAATGAGCGACATCATCAAAGCTACTACAGTCAGGCCGTGATAAGAAACTGTAAACTTAGATGGTAGTGCTAGTCATTACTCATACTTAGAATGCAATATGGTAAACGGTTTATAGAAAATGACGATTAAGTAAATGGTAATAATTTTAACGAAATATACAATCGAAAATCTTTATTTATTGCGAACAAGTTACCGCATTGCATTCGAAAATATGAAATAACTAGCATTGCCATCGTAAATATAATATGTAAACGGATGACAGGCACTGCATCACGAGAGTCGCATAATGTCAGTGACCATATGAAATTTTAAAAAAAGACATGCATACAGACTATGATACTTACGTATGTACCTTTTATGACGGTGATAGAAAAACTATGGATTCAAAATGCATAAATTGGGAAATTAATAGAAACAAACCTATTAGGAAAAATCTTAAAGAAAAAAACATGGATCAATTCTAACAGTCGCGATCCCGGGTAAATGCTCTGACCACTAAGATATCGGTCCAGCAGATCTATTTTATACACAAGGCTGATATCGGCGGTTATCGGCGGCTATCGAGGGTAGTTTATCATATTTATGTATTGAGGTGTTATTGTTACAATAAGTTCGCCGTCTAAACTTTCAAAACTGTCTATCTTGCTCTAAAAGTTAATTCAGCCAAGAGATGTGCTGTTGAAATATAGCACTCGTTGACAGAATTAAATGCCTCAATACATAAATGTAATAAACGACCCTCGATGCTGCCGATAGCAGCCTTGTTTATAGAATAGATGCGCATGTTTTTTTTATGATATTTCTTAATACCATTTATTGCTGATGATATTATAGTTTCAATAACAATCTACTTATTCTAAAAATCTAATATACTTGTACATAAAATAATATGATGATTTAAATATTTATACACAATATTGTTGTGATTTTTTAACGTAATTTAACATAAATAATGACCCATTTGACCTATATCTAAGCTTTACGCCAGCGGTGGCAAAGCTATGATATACGTCAGTGCTCCGCAACCTTTTCCAACCCATGGCACACCAAAGGTCTTCCCAGAATTCCGCGGCACACCACACGTAAAACAATTTATACACCAAAACATGGACCCCACATCCTGAAGGGGGGCCCCAGCCCAAGATCTTTGGCGGGTCCCCTTACCTACCGCTAAGGTTAAAGACAGTGTGATATTCTAAATTAGCGTTTTTAAAATAGTGTTCGAGATAAAATTAATGGTATTGATTTTATGCTTAGCGATTTTTTGTATGGTTATATTCTATTAATATAATTATGGTTAGTTGTCGGGTTAGGAATATTTATTTGTCGAGTATTGATACAATATCTCAGATTAATTGTATCCTACAATCACATGTTTTAAAATATGAATACTTATTAGTGTAGTAAAATAGCGACGCAGGCGACTTTTTTTTACTTGAAAATGGGAGCTGAACTGCGATAGCTTTATCGGAAATCTGAGAATATTTTTTATTAACCGAAATCCAGAAAATAGCCAATGGAACATCGGCGAACTTCAGTTTTAGCGTCCCGTCGTTTATAAACTCAACAAATTCCTCTCGAACTTTTTGTGGGAAATATTATACGTGACGATTTCAAGGTATTAACATAAATGTTAAGAATCTCCCAATTAGGTTTTTTATAAATAAATTATTTGATATACTCGTACCTATTTGAAAACTTTTCATTTGACAAGTAAAACACAAAATTTAAAAAAAAATAGTATTGAAGAAAAAAAAAGAAAAATGCGATGAAAACAATGAAGGCTTTGTTTTGTCAATTATTGAGAGAAAAAAGTATTCTTATAAAGTTTTTATAAACTTATAATAAAAACTTAAGTGAAATGCTACAATTAGCTGTAGCTACCTATTCAAATTTGTATTTGACCCGCGTTTACGATTTACGATATTTCGAATTCAAGATTGATTCACATGCAGGCAAATCTTCGTCATTAAGCTGATAACTCATTGAATGCGTAATTTTCTTTATATTATTTCACCGACTTGGGTAAAGTATGTTCAATACTTACCGTACTCAACTAATCATGATACATAAATAAAACATAATATAATTACTTAATTAAACAATTTCGCTAACATAAAGGAAGAATTTGATCATAAACCGATAAATAATAATGCTTTCATGACTCCAGTCTAATTTTATTAGCTCTAATCTCTTGAAATATGTAATAGAGCAATTTGAAAAGCTTTTTACATGAACAGTAAACTTAAAGTTTTATGAAACAGAAGCATTATAAAATAGCCGCAGTGGAATGACTGTTAATAGATTCCACTGTAATTATTGTAATCTTCTGTTTTATATTACGCATTAACCATGCTTAACATACGTCTTTAATTACTATTATACATGGGAAGAGTTGTTATCAAATAATTCTTGAATTGTTGGGCATGTCGATTTATTAACAAAAGTTAATAAATAAAAAAATTCAGTTAAATTATAATATTTGTGTATAGAACACCGTAGAGCTGACATATCAATAAATTATAAACAAGCGATAGTCAGTAAGTATACATACATTTCTATACATGTTTATACGTCATTTACGAAATAATTGACTCGAATTCACATCTTTCACTTTCCGGGTGAGTGCTCTTATCCTTTGGAGTATCGATCGCTCTATGAATCATATGAATTAGTACTAATAAGTACGCTATTTGAAGTGCTTCAAATACCATCAAATAACAGGTGACCCACGTCGTTAATTTTTTTTTCAAGTATTTTTACATGTACCTGTGATTGAGGTTTAAGTTTAAGGTTAAGGTTTAAGGCCTAAGGTTTTTCAAAATTATGTATTTTCAATAAAAAATAATCTAACATTGATAAATCTTGTATAAGTATATTCAGTAATGAACAAAAAATAATTAATAATTTTGGAGGAAACTATTGATTTCGTGTGTACTTATTTTATTGCGTAATAATAATTAGAAATTCTTCAAAGGTCTGATTGATTACTATGTAGTAATCGTAAGTAAGTGTATATGAATCTAAAAACATAACGAAGAATATAAATAATAGTTATGTCTTTAACATGTCATCGCACAGCGTTGACATCGATTTAAAATGTATTCAATACAAGGATATTATTGACGTGATATAGTGATCGATGAGAGGCTTTGATTATCGAGTAATTGCGCGCTTGCCCTGGCGCCTAATGCTTTCACAAGATTCCCTTATAGGGGGTGTCGTAGCAGCCGCTGGTCTGCAGGCTGTCGAGGCCAGGCTTGACCCTCTTCTCTCCTTCATGGACTCAGACACTGGACAGTGGACACACTCGCCAAGTTACGACACCTACCCTACTTTGTTTTACCGGTTTGCCACTGTTGGCATGCTTAATCGCTTTGTGTGGTCTTCGACGGTGTGTATGACTTATCGGAATTATTGGAATCGCGTATCACAATTTTGCAGGGTGAGCATTAAAAACATCTATCATTTAATGCTTAAGTGAAAACTCAATTTAATTAAATATCACACCTTATTTTTTACTTCTATAATTCAATAAATAAAATGGTCTTTTTCCAAACATACAATAATTGTAAATACATAAGTACTTCCATTCTTTTATGTTTTTTCTCTGTCAACATATTCAAAAATATGTGTGCAATGTTGGAATACTTATTATGTACTTATTATTTCTAACTAAAGTTAGATAAAATGATTTTTAATGATACATCGTACATCTGCTTTTCATCTTGAAATTAATTTTGATAGATGTATGCATAATCCATGGTCAAATGTATCACTTCATACTGCTAATCGTGTATTGATAAACCAAGCCAAAAACAATTTATGATTTTCTACTTTTCTATTATTATTAACCACCACTGAATTATTTTCCTTACACAATTCAATTACGTGTACAAACATTCACACTTCTGGCAATAGTAACTAACACCACATTTGAACTTTTACTAAAACGTTTAATTGTCTAACCAAAAATCTAGCATTTTTAAAATCGCTTACTACAGCCTAATCTAGTATAATAATTATATTTTTCTGAATAAAAAGGCATATTTCATTAAAAACTGCCATTTCTGCGGATGGATAGTAACTTTTTCCCGAGCAGAAACGCAATATTGCTTAGGGAGTTACTTGTACCTGCGTGCATGTGAACAAATTCGACTCAATTTTCCGGAACATTATGCAAAAACGAATAGAAGTAGGAAACATTCGTGGAAGTCCTTATGGGTATTTATTTACATTTAATGTGACTGATTTTCCTATGGATTATAAGTTTTCATGATTTTTTTACCTAATTAACATGAATGAACAGCGATTTAGTTTAAAAACTATGAAATAATATGGTATAATTATCAAAAAAAATCTAGATTCATATATTATATTACAAAATGTATCCATCGAGCCCAGTCGGCGTAACTTACCGGTGTGAGATTTGAGCGCTGTCTTGATATCCTTCACTAGGGCGGGAGATTTGGCGGCGGGTGGCGCGAGCAGCTGCAGCGCCCTGGAAGGCGCTCGCGAGTGCGCCCGCTCCACCAGCAGCAAGTAGAGGTTTCCCGCTCGCGGCGTGCCCCAGCAGCCACCGCGAGACACCTGCAGGCGCACGTGATCGCCCGCTTTGAGGGTGAGATTGCGCCTCGAGAGCACTCTTTTCACTTCGAACGTCACGGAGAGGTTGGCCCTCGGGTCCGAACTCATCGATCGCACCTTCGCCACGATCACGGCGGGGGCGGTCGGCGCCTTCGCCACCAGATCTCTCGTAGGGAGCGAACATCGTTCTCTTTCCGGCGAGTCGACGCCGCCGCCCGCCAGCCTTCCGCCGGAGGGCGGCCGGAATTCCGCCGGTCGGTCGGCGCGTTCGTATCGGTGGGGCCGACGGAGAGGCGGGAACGCAGGGTCGGGGAGGGGCCGGGAGGCGACGCAGCAGCACCAGAGCGCCGCCCACAGCGTCCAGCCGAGCCCCGCGGCCAGCATGCTCAGCGGACCGCTCTAGGGCGCCGCGTCCGCCTCGCGGACTCGTACCGCCTGTACGGGGGAGCGGGATCCTGGGGTGGCGCGGTTTTCACTCTTCATTTTCCGTACCGGCGACGCCGGGGTTGGCGCGCGGGAAAATCAGGCGGCGGGGGGAAGCGAGCGCCGCTGCCGTCGCGGCGCGCGACGGCTTGCGCGCTCTCGGCCTATTTCTAATTTTAAAAATCTACACTCGGACTGTTTGCTCACTGACGCGCTCGCGACGGCGGGCGCCGGCGTGCTTTATTTCTGTCATCGTCCGTTCCGCGCGCCGCCTTTTTCAAACTCCCGTCTCCGACGTCGGATTTCAATTCTACTGGGAAGGAAACTGGCGCACCTGCCGCGCCTCTGCACTGCACTTCTTCAGACTCCGGATTCGGTGTTTTTTTTAGTATCTCTTCCGTTGAGAGATCGGCGAGAGGGATCGACCCTGCGCTCGGACGGACGAAGTCGAAATCACCGGAGCACGTCGGAGAGGCGCGTATCGCGAGTGATGTTTCGATGCGAGGGGGGCATTCGCGTCGGCGTGCGCACGTTACGGAGGTCGGCCGGGAACTGAGAGTGCACGAGGTGCGAGGCGCCCCCGCCGCCACCGCCCCTCCTGACCGCCCTTCACCACTTTCCCCCGCCCTTCCCTATGCGGACGGCGCGTGCCGCATCCCCAAACTGCCATCTGATAGTTTATCATGTGCAATAATTAATTATTGCTCGCAAGGCGCTCTGCCACCATGTCCAAGAACCCTTATGAAATATTTTCCAAAATATGATGTCAGTTACTTGAATACTAACCTATTCCAAATTATATTATTATGTTATGCAGAAATAACTGATCATATTCCTCGGCAGTCATTTGACTTACAATTATACAATGCCCTTCAAAGAATTATTATATTATTACAATAGGCTATTTTCAAACGTGGAGTTTTTGGTAAAAATCGAAGGCCAGGTCTATTTAATTAAGCATAGTCTAATAGTTAATGAAGAGAAGAGAATAGCGGGCCGCAAATGTGCTTAGTTTCATTCACACTCTGCGTTGTAAACATTTAACCGCCCCCTGGAACGAAAATTGTGGCACACCAATCTCAGGTCGCAACCAAACAGATAGTAAATGCGGTTTTTTCATATTAAAACTTTCTTTATAAAAGGTAATATATATTTTTATTAGGGATATGCGGAGTGATCAAAAACTAGTAAATACGTATAAATTGACTCGCACTCTTTAGTGCTAATATTATATTATGTAATAGAGTAGTTGTCAATATACCAGTAGGTACTTAATTAGATTTAGAATTAAATTAACATGCCATAATAACTACACGCGTGGATATACTCTCAAGCTTATTTTAATAAACTATTATCTACCCACAGCTACATTTAAGAAAATTAATAATTCCTATGTTGTCCAATGATCACTTAGTTTTACCAAAACTAACGTTTACTAGTAGGTATTTCAGTGTCTACTTTAAAATTTTGAATAATTCAAGTTTACAGTCAATGGATTGAGTTACACCAGTACTTTTTTCTTTTTATCGATTCTTGAATAATGAATTCAGTGTCAATACAATGAAGAAAAAACTGCAAATAAAATATATCTTATCATTTCGTCTGAACATGCGCTTCAATTGTCCAATACTTAGGTAGTTACCAATATTAAGCATAAATAATAAATAATTACAAATAAAATTGCTAAGTAATAATTAAAACAGTATTCTTGCTATTATGTAAGTACTTATATAATAATCATTGAACAGTAGATATATCAAGATTTTGGAATATTTACCATGAACTTATTAAAAGTACCTATTACACTATATCCATGACGAAGTATTGTTTTTAATTATTATTCAGTAGTTATAAACATTATCATGACGTAAATGTCAACACATCGATACGATATTTTGGGAATGGGACGACTGGACTCCGGACAATTGGACGCCGCACTGTCGTAGACACGTTTACAGAACGTAGACGAGGTATTTTAATCAGTTTCTATCTACTACTTAGTAGTTTTAATTCATTTTACTCTTAACATAATGTATTCTTTATTGCGGATTGAGAATTACCATGCCTAAGGCTTTATATAGAATAAAAAACTCTTTTTTCGTTGGAACTTTAACATATGCACGATTAAATCATTATTTACGTCTGCATATTTACATTCTCACCAACTATTAAATCATAATATAATCATTTAAATATAAATAATAATATTAAATATATTTTTAAAGTACCTTTAAGTACCTAACGTCTATTTATTTTCGAATTCCGTGGCGTCCAGTTATCCCGGTGCCAAATCGTCCTAGACCCGATATGTTTAACTATTTTTTTTTTTGAAAATGGTATCGCCAAAAAGTATTTGATAATTATTATTGACAATCTCTGTTTTATTCAAAATGCCGACTGGCGCTTTAAATTGAGTCCAGATACAATTTATCGGCAGCTGCCTACGGGATTTTTTTTTTTTTTTTTATGTTAAATAGCTATGTATGTATATTGGTGTTATAAACTATTAGTTAGGCTTTGGTGTATTGGAAACTACCATACCACGTGCTTTTCCTATTTAAATACATACCTTTATCCTAATAATATATTTAAGTAAATAATGTAGTAAATAAAAGTATAGATAAGTGTCGAAAGCTAACTTAGCACATTAAAATAATCAAAGTAGTTACATACAGCGTCCGAAATGTATTGTATCCGCGAGTTAAATCTGCATTTTATTCGTTCCGATGAACACAATCATAACATTGTACCTAATATTTGGGTCATTTGATAAAGTTTCACATGTTACTTTTAATGTAGATCGCCTCGGGTTAGTGGCTTCGATGACATTGTTTAGAAATAATTTTCTTCGATAAAAACACAGTCTGCAAAGAAAATGTATATCTTCTTTAAGCGACAGGCAGTGATACACACTAGCTCTACTAGCGGTTTCAAGCAATAAAGTACGAAGCATGTCATTTTAGGGTGTATTTGTTATCATTATAATTATAAACTTACAATTTAAAAAAGAAACCATCATAAAATTTGTGTTTTTTGACATCCTACATCATATTTTTTATCATCACATTTATACTGTATCTTAATCAATTATTTTTCAGATCATAAGAACATTTTATAATAATTCACTGTCTTAATGTATTTTATATTTAATTTTAAACTCATCAATTTTATAAAAACCGAAAATGTGTATAACTTTAAATCTTTTTTCATTGCGTGTCTACCTATATTGAATCGGTTTTTCGTATTATGTTCTTACTAAAGCTCGATTATGTTAATATCTTATTTAGGACCAATGTTTGTTTTGAGACTTTTCTATGGAATCAAACACACATTGAAAAACATTGATTTTTTACCAGACGCCTGGCTTGAACTTTCGCCCACATTTTCATGTATGTATGCACAACCATCAATTTCTAAAATTTTCTAATGAATTATTTTTTGCCCGATAGATCTAAAAAAAGCTGGACGGAATTCATAAACAGATTTGTTAAAAAAACTATTGACAAAATCTCGCCACCTATAATGCGTTTTCATCGCTTTATTTTGCAAATATGTAATATTAATACTCCCCATAACTTGTTAGGACTTGACGTTAAAATGCGTCTTTTACGACCGATGCAACTATAATATTTAACGAGACAAATTTAAATTGAATATTTTGACATAGCTTCAAAGTTTTATTTAATAGTCAACGGAAATTCCTCATTTTAATACTTTTAAGTTGGTACGTATCTATTGATAAACATGTCAGCTTGGTGGACCTAAAAGTGCTATTCTACACACTGAATCACATTGTTTTTAATTGGCGGTAATAAATTAATTACTATCAATTGGCTTCGAGCTCAAAGAACGATCACCGAAATCATCCCACGTCTTGTTAATCGATTTTGAGCGAAGATACACTTAACGTGAGAAATTTTCCAAGTCGGTTATACCTAATCCCTGCTACTCCATACGTCAGACATCGAGTTTGTTTATTGCATTTTCAAGTAAATTTGGCAAATACTTATTTTTGATGAATGTCATGTGGATCTATCTATCTATCACGTTCTCACATCATCAACACTCAACTCTCGCCTTTATTTGAATGAAACTTAGCAATGCAACTTCTGTTTATATGCAAGTTTTTTATAATTATTTTGAAACAGTGTGAGTTTTTAATTCTGGGATATTTCAATTTTGTTAACAGCACAGCTAATCTCCGAGTATTTCGTTTATATAGCATATTTTTTATTTTATTCTACGATCTTATTTAAATATAATATATTGTGCTATTTTATTAATAATTATTAATATGTTATATATATAAATATGTTTACGAAATCCCAATCAGTTCGCACGAGCAAATTTTCAAGAAGCTTGCTCTTGAGAGAGAAAAAATATCCCCCTATCAATAAAATAAATAAGCGGTTTGAAAATGTATTATGGTGTTATGATTGTGTATTCTAGTGAGTGATAACTTTGTGAAAAAAATATATATAATCAGTCTGACGCATTTTTGCCACCATCTTCTCTCAGGGATGCTGTGTCTACAGTCCAAGTCACTTGACTCCCGTTTTCTATTATGGACAATTGAAGAGAAGCCTCTTGGCTGGTGGAGTGTCTTCCATCATTGAGACATGGCCATGCAACTACGTTTCACGATACCTTTTATAATACGTTTGGTGCGGGGATACTTACAGACATAATTACAACGTATTTGGTAATAAAATTGTGTTTGTTGATCGTTCAATTGAGGGTAATTAAAAATTGTGATATTTTTTTTAACGATTGAAAGTGCATGCCTGCATTAACTAAACTATCAATGTTTATTAATTAATTTGAAAAATGTCCTGAATAATCACTTTTACATCTGGACATAATAGTATTATAACAAAATACACGGAGAACAATCTTCAGCAACTATGACTAAATTTACAAATAATGTAAATAATCTATATTTCCTAGGATTTCATGCTTGTCATAAATTCCATAATAGCATGCATACAATGACTATATAGCTAATATGTCCACACATAGATATAACATACTCTTCATAAATTACTTAAAATATTTAGTAATACATACTAGACTCTAATAATTATCTCGAAAAGTTTATTTGTTGTTTTTATATTTCAGTTATATAAAAATAGCAAATTACAATAAAAATACGTTATAAAGGATATGTTCTTTCTTAGTTATGAAACTATATTTCTCTTATATTTGTTGATACATCATACATATTCTTTCAGGACAGGGTAAACAATAAAATCTTATCAAGTAATAAATTAATGATGTACATATTATTTTTATTTGAATAGGTTAGTGTTTTAGTGAAATCTCTGATTAGATAAACAGTTTATTTTCAAATGGATTTTCATAACAATGCATAGGTTTTATCTTTAGTCAGTACCCTCTATTTTCATTCGTATTCACGTCACTGTTAGAAGGATTTTCTTTAAATATTACCGTATCTATTTATTAATAATTATTATGTATTATCTTTATTTTCAATGCATTTTATGTCATTGTTCGCATTATGTATATCATTATTACTTGCATATAAAAAACGTCATTCACGACACGTTTATATAAAAGTGTATCATTCAAACGCTTCTCAAAATTGATAAACAAATCTGTGAAAATAAACAGTAGCTACATATAAGTCCAGGAATAATAATAAACAAATCCATTTTCATCTGTTCCAAGCACACAATGCCGTGAGAATTATTGAAGTAGAAAATTATATTATGACGTACCTAGTATTTTAATGTTTATAAATTATAACTATTATACATATTATATTTATATTATTTTGTACACAGCGTAAACAAAAGCATATGTTAAAAATTATTACCGATATTCCTACATCTTTTATAATACGTAAAATAAATCAATAAAATGATCATCATAGGGTGACCACAACATTCAAGTAAAATACTAGTATCGTAAAGTAACTACTAATTTATATCTACCGGATACTTTTTTTTCTCTTGATGACATATTTTTTGATTAGTTTTATTCATTTGTATTTAAATTTAATCAGCTATCCATTTCCGGATCTAAAAGCGATTTCACATTATAATTTAATACGATTTAAGATTATTGTTTTAGTCTGTCTATAGACGAAATTAGAGATTGAAATGTGATCATAATGGATTATGTACACCAATTGTTAATTCCTCACACAAACTTTTAAATATACCTACATGTTTCATAATATAAATACTCATGTAACCATAATATGATTACTTATAAATATTCTTTCATCCATTAGTTCTATTAAATATACTACGTGAAAACATGCAGAAGCGTTTATATGTTGATATAGAGAGAGAAAAATGAGATAGTTACTTTGGGACATCATAACTCATAACACACTATAAATACCATAATTGTGCCGCAACTAATCATTCAATAAATTTTAATAACAGAAAGGCGTCAATTGGCAAACTCCGTGAATGGTTCAGTTGCAGCACATGACCACTGTCCAGAGCTGCATCAAAGGATGAAATGGCGATATTAACGTCCAACCCCATAGATAGAGGAACCAAAAGAAGAAGAAAATTTACGTGTAAAAACACCCATATACGTAAGTAGGTAATTTTCATAGTTGTATAAAACTATAAAGTGTCTTCATTATCATTAAAAAGAAGAAAAAAAATAGTCAAAGATAAACTTACAGTTGAAAAAAAAATATGAATTTGTTACATATTATTTATGTCCACAGTTACGTTATTATTACATTATATTTTATGTTAATATTTATTATTAAAATTTAGTTTATTAAGTTTTCAATATTTCCTCGGACAGATTTTTCATAGTTTTAATATTGTTTTATATTCATTTTAAAAAACATCGATTTTTATAAAAATATAAATATGTATAACTTGAAATCCTTTTTGAGCTGAAATATTGGGACCATACCTAAATAAGATTTGTCGTCCATGCTGGTTACTGTATCTGAAACGTTATCTGTTACGGCTCGCTGGCATAATACATAATCTTTAATATATGGTAAATGGTGCTATATGTTTCAGCTTATGATCAATGGCTTATCTAGAAATATTAGGCCACTGTGACAAAATATATCATCTTGGTTGAACATGAGATACTAAAATTACATGGAATTAAATGGTTTTAATATTAATAGTATTTTCAAATAAAGGATAATACTGAAATAAAATGGATTCGTACACAGTTACCTCAAAGCGAACTTGAATGTATCACTAAAATAATACTACTTTGTATGGGGATAACAGAAATTACGTATTATCAGGATCAACAATTATTGGGTACGACACAATTAAACGGATTCAAATTTATATGTATTTTATTTGTAATCTATATAAACCCATTTGATCTGTATAATGGTATGTAGTAAGAATGTCATTCATCGAATACAATCATCGGAATTAGGACGCCTAATCCGGTTGAGCCGCGGTGCGAATTCTTCCCGCCATGCGATGAACGTGTGGTGACCCCTAAGCGCAATCAATTATTTCTGTGCCCCCCAAAAATGGCCCATAAAATGGCGATACATTAATTTATAGGGCAGACGACCGCTGTCTCATCTGCCATCTGTTATTATTGCTGAAAAGTTTGTCGGCAAAATAAATAATTTATGTGAGTGCATCAAAGACATTCGCACGCTCCCGAACAGGGCTGCCCAATGAGAAAGCTCAAAAATGCTTTCAATTATTAAATTTAATAGCGTAAAAATGTATATATTTTTTTAAATATAGTGGCTATCTTAAATAAAATATATGCATAGTATAAGATATATTTTTTATTATATGCACCTACCTACTCGTCAATTAATTAATTAATTTACAACACTCGAAATAGAAATAATAAAAAATCGTAGAGAACTCTGATTAATTATAACAAATAATAGTATTAATGTGTATTCATGTATATTTATATTATCTAATCATCAATACTTATTATTACTAGGGTAGACAACGATTTGCTTAGCTCGCGTTGATGTATTAGAGAGGGGAGCCCCATGAAATTAACATCGTTATGATCGCTAAAGAAATTGAATAGAATTTCAAATCACCCAAAAATTCTTTGTAGCAAATAACTTAAAATATATAAATTATATTTTTACCAAACTATAATACAACATAATATGTTCCAGACGTAAATATTTTTTCACGAGACAGAACAAGAACCTTGATGATTTCACCAATGAGAGCTGTACTCCTGCCCATTTCAAACCCTGAATTTATTTACTTGATATATTTAAATATGTATCTACTAATTTAAAGTCAATATGCCTCCTGACATGTTGATGATCCAATATAAATACTGAAATATTAATAAAACCGTGATTTTTTTTCATTTAATTGTATTTATTATTTTCTATCTGAAAATTAAATGTTTCTTAGTTTTCTTTAGATTTTTATTTTATGAAACTATAACTTCTACCCTTTTCTAAAAAATATCAAGATTAAAAATACATGCAAAAAATCAAATAAAAATATATTCCTATAAAAATCTCGTATTGTGTTAAAACCATCAAAATTATTTAGGATAATATAAAAAAAATGCAATTCGGTTGTTAATGTTGTATTATGAAGTTACGAAAATTATTTTAAATGCATCGAAAACCATTCCCACGTGGTTTCCATAAATTTTATCATACAAAATGACTATTGCATATTAGTGTTTGACTTTAATATTTAAAAGGCATTTAATACGAGTTGAGGCCCTAACGAAACATATCTAAGTTATTATTAGATAGCGGTATACTACCGCTAAATAATATTTAAAGCCAATAATAGAGGTAGAATTTTATCCATACAAATCTATTCACTGCAGGATTTTTTGAGGTAATTTGTCCTTTAAAACCATATTTATAATATGCAGTATATTATATTGTATATTATCAGTTTCACTTTCATTTTTTCAATTGCACTCTCATTCTAACAGTGAAAATGATCTGTACTGAGATATATCATCATATCATAGGTTCAATCATCCGGTGTATAATATATTAGCTTTCACCCTTTTTTCATAACTGTTTGACGAGAAATAGTTATTAGCTATTCACTAAACCTATTTGAAATTAGATCCATGCTCTAGGTCAGTTATTCCCAACCGGGTTCCCCGGAACCCTGAGGCTCCGTGAGAATACGTGAAAGACATAACTTGAAACAAATTGTTTAATAGAGTGCAAAAAGATTTAACCTGGCCTAGTATATCACTACTTACTGTTGACGTGGATAATTTATATTTTTTAGATCTGGACCTTAATAAGTTAGTGTCAGTCAGGTAAGGTTTCGTCGTGTTTCTAGAAATATCCCAAGTGCTTCTCCAATCAAAAAAGTTTGTGAATTGGTGCTCTAGGTTTTATTGGTTTCATATGCACGCATTCTTTCACTCCATCACGGTGAGTGCTAAAGTTCATTAGGTACATACCTACTTAAAATTCTTGGTCGTAAGACACTTTGTAACACAATCAAAATAATAAATCGAACGTATTTTATCCGCATATTTTTAATAAGATTATTGGGGTCAAATCAATTTAACCCATCTTTTAATTGATTTTATTGATTGAAGACAACTGGTAGGAAATACTTTAAAAGTAGTACGACCAGCGCTCGGAATGGAGCGGAACGCCCCGGAGCGCCGTTCCTGTTCGTGGGATTTCCAAGGATGGCGTTCCTGTTCGTTAAAACCTCGAAAATGGCGTACCGGTTCGTAAAATATCCGACGGACAGCGAGTCGTCTAGTAAAATCCTCAAGCGTCATACTTAATATTATTACGTTCCAGGTTAGATTTAAAATTGACGAAAATGAATTGATAGGTACAAAGGTACAAAAACATAAATTTTTTTTTTATTAAAAAATAATTTTTCTGGCTTAGAACCACTGAATTTTCTATGACCCGTACATAATGTACTTAAGTTTTTTTGAAATAGTGATAGAGTAAATGTAAGACAACGTATTTGAGAACTAACCTTTTTCAAGACAATACTGTTTTCAACGAATTTGGCATTGAATGCACTAATAGACAGACCCTTTTGCGTCAATGGTGATAAAACAATAAAATTGTATACAAAGAAATGCACTGGGTAAGATTTATTGCATTGTCGCACGCACGTATGGGACAATAATTATTTTGAAAAAAAAAGGTTTTTATGATTGTAAGGAAAGGTTGGAAGCTATTTTACATTGGAATGTAGATTTACTGTAGTATTAATTTATAAAACGAGAAACTATTTTTTTTCAATTTCATACATATTATTTTAATACAGTTAAGGTTAAGGTACATGCCTAAATATAGTGAGTTAATAACGTACCTAATAGTTATAATGCACACTGGAACTTTTAATTTTTTAAATGAAACACATTAAATACATATATTAATTTACTGTATAAATGATATAATTAATTTGTTAAATATTGCACAAAAAGAACATAGTAAAAATAGTGTGAATAAAACTACGTGCCCTACCTAAGTATCTACCGAGATAGGTATAAGTACTATATCTGTCCTACCGAGGGTTGAAATTCTTGAACACGTTTATGATCAATACGGCAGTAGTAGGCAATTGTTTTTTGTAATGAAACTTTAAATTTTGTTTCGAGGCACCCATAATTGACCGAATTGTCCATTTATCATATTATTATGTTAACGAAATTTACATGGGTTTGACGCGTTCATAGTTTTTGTATTTCGTAATGCAATCGGGGTCGTTCATTGGTCGTTTATCAATATTAAGTTGTATGCAGCCAATGATAAGCGTTTTCATCAGAGGAAGCGACAAAATTAGACTCCTTATTTTTCCAAATTTAATCATTTTAAGTTGTGTTTTTTTGGTTTCCCATTACCTAACCGGTAACCCCCATGCTTTGCTGCTCTACACTAATTTATTTTTATATATTTCTTACATTATTGATGAATTGATAAAGTTCAGCGAAAAAACTTTGCAGTGAAAAACTAAGTAGGTACCGAGAGAGATGGAATAAAATAAGGGAGGCCTTCATCCAGCACTGGATCGACTAAGGTTGATGGGTTGGGTTCTAAATAATTATTATTGCATATTTGAAAAAACCTAACTATTGCAGCTGCTTTGCTAAATTTTTAAATTTCCGAAAAACTTGTGCTCTGACATCGTTTAAAAACTCTTTGTAGGTACTTAATAGCTTAAATTGTTGTTTAATAATTTCTTAGGAGGTAAAATATTTCATATTAAATAGTAAATACAGTCATGCTTTTCCTTGTGACCAGAATCTACGTATTCGCCGTTTTACCTACCTACTCAACGTTACGGAATCGCCAGATAATAATTATTTATCGTAATCTATTATAATATTTTACACTGAGTGACAAAAAAAACATCATTACCTCATATTTTTATTGTTTTAATTTTATATGGATATTTTTCGGGTTGAATGAACTGTGTCTTTGATGGTTAAATATTTAAATAAATCAATCAGAATCCAATGGGATAAATATATGAAAAATTTCCCTGCATATAACAATTTCTATAACATTGGAAACCTATTAGAATAAATTATTCTACATGTCCACATGATGTAAATATTTTTTTTCTAATAATATGTACCTGCACTTTTGAGGTTGTTTAAAATGATTCATATTTAATAAAGAATGCTACATTTGTAAATCTTGCATATTACATATTTTTTAAATTAATTTATTAAAAACCATGCCCTTGCTTTTTCGTATACGATGGATTTTAATTTGATTAAAAAATAGTTTACATTAATCAAAATATTTCGAATTTACGAAAAATCAGAGCTTTGAAAAAAGCCGCATGTATTTTATTTAAGCCGAAGTATCTTCACTCATATTTCTATCCACTCTTAGTTGCATATTTTTATTCAAACTGCTAACGAAACCAATGGGAAATTGTGATTAGTTTGTCTATTATTTCATGTATTTTAATAATATTTCCCACTCCAATTAGATTCATATACGTTTAGTTATTTATATTTGTATAATTATTAATGTATTTTTAAGAAAACGATTTCGTAAACTAAAATGACTCTATATATGTGTGTTACCACTAATTGTTATAGCCGATAGCGTATTGGGCGAAGATGATGATGAAAAAAGTATATCATGTAAAACTAAAAGTTATTTTTATGTTACAGATATTATTATATCTAATATCACACATTTTTGGAAAATTGTCGAGCGTTCCTGTTCGTGAAATTTTCCATTTCGAGCACTGAGTACGACAAAATATTTCACAGTTCCGATTCCTACAACATTACTGCATTGTATAGCAGACAAATTAACCTTATTCGGCAGTCGATATAATTTTGCGAAAGACCCTTCCGTATGTTATGGCACATGGTGACAAAGTGTTTTTCTCCCTTTTGATAATAATTGTTTATTCGAGCTCGATGGCCAAATTATTTTCTATTTGGAATAAAAGATATTGAACCATATGCAGCATTTCTCATAAATAATAGGTATTTACTAGGTATACGTATCTACTTTCTTTTACAATATGTAATAAATATTAATATATTCTTTGTAACATCCTGCAAACCAAAGTTCGTGAAATAATTAGTAAAGAGTGACATTCCAAATTCAAAATTGTTATTTTGAAGTGAATGTTTTCATAATTTCCCACTTTTATGACCTAAAAGCAAATTATATCATTAAAACATTTGATCCTAAATTTGATTTTTTCATCAGAGTATTTTTCAAATCCATTTTAAATTAGATAATAATATATCTACTATTTACCTTCGTAATACAATTTGAGGATAAACCAGTTTTGATTAATATTAATTTTAAACGAGACTAAATATGTCAGATTCCATCAAAGCATGCCAAGTTGTCACTTTAGAGTAAGTACATTTTTAGATGTCAATATTTAATTTATTTCTCACCATAAAAATAAGTGTAATATAACGACCCAAAAAAATATTTCTATACTGTCTATGGTGGCTATTGCTGATAGTGTTTACATCGCTCATATTATATCGGTTTATTTCGCTTAAAACTCTCTTCATTCGTATCCAATTGAACAAACGATCTTTATTTTTAATGGTGTACATTTCCAAACCCTAATTCTTCATATTAAATAATTTAATTAGTATCTCCCTACCATGATTTGTTAAGAACACAATATATACATAATATGTAAAATGACACTTACGCTACATTCTTATAATATTTTTGTAATTAAGAATTTTGTTATATACGTTACATTGATCTATTATTGATATTATACATGTAATTGGCAACCTTTTATATCATTCAAAATTTTTATTATTTTATAAAAGATTCACATCGAAATAATGTTCATTGATTATTACAATAGTACTTACCTAATAATGTGATGAAATAGTAACGTGAAAATGTCACACAATTAGTAAGTGTCTCCGGTACATTATAACGTTAATGTTATGAATTTACAGTTCAAAGAGGTCTTCGTGTGCACCTGTCCCCGTGAGTATTTAACGTCGCACACAAGGCAAGTTATTTTAGGGTACGTGGACAAAAAATTAATTTTTACTTACTAATAAAAATGATGTTCATCAAAAAACATTCAATAATAACCCAAGTATCAATGCCGGTGATTGTTTCAATATTGGTTATAACAAAGGTCTGAGCGGATTTGAAAGTGAAACTTGTACTAAAATTTTACCGTTTCCGTTGATTCTGTAGCTCTGTCGCTACCGTTCCACCAGTCCACCGTTATATTATTGTTTCTTGCATTAATTCATAATCAAATTAACTAAGTCTTTGCCTAGTGCGATTTTTATAAGAAAATTTTATAAGAAAGTCTAAAAAAAGTTCGACCAAGTACCTAGAGCGTATTTTTTTCGTTTTATTTGCATATAAGTCTTACTTATTGAGAATATATTCAACAATAAATTATAAAGAAACATTTAAAATGTAAAAAGATGCTACGAGGGTGGGTCAATAATTCCTTAGAAAAAAGCATTAAAACAGTTTTTATTTTTGTATTTTTTTTTTTATTTCTCAACATAATCTCCTTGGAGCTCAATACACTTGGTTAGACGTTTCTCAATTTTTTTTAAACCGTCAGAAAAATAAGTTTTCGGAAGGTCCTCAAAATAAGCATTTGTCCGATCGATGACTTCTTCATTTGAAAAAAAATGTTGTCCACTTAGCCATTTTTTTAAGTTTGGGAAAAGGAAAAAGTCACTGGGGGCTAAATCTGGCGAATACGGTGGGTGGTCGACCAATTCGAACTTCAATTCTTCAATTTTAGCCATTGATCGTTAACATGTGTGAACACGGGCATTGTCCTGATGAAAGAGGATTTTTTTCCTGTTTAAATGAGGCCGTTTTTCTTCAATTTTGTTTTTTAGCTGGTCCAATAAAGATGCATAATAATCCCCTGTTATTGTTTTTCCTTTTTCCAAATAGTCAACGAAAATAATTCCACGTGCATCCCAAAATACAGTAGCCATAACCTTACCAGCTGATTTTACGGTTTTCGCCTTCTTTGGACATGGTTCGCCTTTCGCAATCCACTGCTTTGACTGTTCTTTCGTCTCGGGAGTATAGTGGTGTATCCATGTTTCATCTACAGTCACAAAGCGACGAAAAAATTCATCCGGATTGCGTTGCATGAGCGACAACAGGGCTTTAGAGGCCACCACCCTATTGCGTTTATTGTCGACTGTGAGCAAACGCGGCACCCATCTTGCAGAAACTTTTTTCATGGCCAATTTGTCATGTAAAATAGAAATGACGCTACCTTTTGAGATCCCTGTAACCTCAATTATCTCACTCAACTTTAATCTTCGGTCACTTAACACCATATCATGGATTTTATTGATCATTTCTGGTGTAGTCACCTCTACAGGACGTCCTGAGCGTGGTTCATCCTTTGTTGATGTACGACCACGTTTAAATTCATTTAACCAGTTATAAATAGTTGCAAGTGAAGGAGCAGATATGCCGTGAACTAAATCCAACTCATTTTTTATTTCCTTTGCTGTTAACCCTTTTATATTAAAATGTTTAATAACAGCTCTAAACTCAATTTTCTCCTTTTTTTTGTAAACAAGCAAATTTTTTTTTAAATGTACGAAAATAAAAAACAACAACCCGACCAATCTGATTGAAACTTCGCAGCATACTGAATCGGTAGTGCCGCTGCATGAAAACAAACCGCTTACAGTACTAGTCGCGCCACATGTCGGCTTTTCTAAGGACTTATTGACCCACCCTCGTATTTTGCATCAGTCAGAGATTGGTTAGACAATTACAAATAATATTAATTATACAGCAAACATTATGGCTCTGGTCAAAAAAGGTGTAGAGAAAATCTGGAATATACAGTTCTTTTCATCTCTTTTGGAATCTTATAAGTAAATTAGCTAATGTGAAACCATATTATAATATAATGTTTTAATAAAAATGAATTTTTGTCTTTCTTAATACTGCATTTTGCGGTGTGTGCGTCGGCAGAATGTAAAAACGAAACACCTAAAAAGTAATGAAGCAATACATCACCGCCAAAGACTTTAATCAAGATCGCCTTTTAGATAAATTATCTCTGCTGATCCATCTTTTGCGTTTTCGGTCAAAGTAATTATCGCGAGTTTTCTCACATAAAGTATGTTCTTGCTCCAATTATTTATGCATTCGATCTTCAATATTGCGCCTCATCAACGTGTAGTTACTCTTTAGTGGGTATTTTTAAACAATCAATGTCTTAACCAGAATATATAGGGAACATACATAATTTAATAAGGTCAGGGTCGGTTTCGCTGCCTTAGCATTTTATTTAGCAGGACATTCTCAACTTTATATATCAATAAACATTAGATGCTTACCGTGCAGTAATAGCATATTGTGTACAGCTAGCTGATTAATTATGCTCATTATGAGAGCAAATTTAATTTGGGGGGTTGTGGGACTAGCTACTTGATAGTAAAAATAGTAAATAAGATCTAGTGAACATTTTAAATTTTTGTTTTTATGTCATACAATATCATACATTATTATCTTTAATTAATTTATAAATTTAATGATTTAATACAACGTACCGTTCCCGCTCCTATGTCAATGCGTATAGTGAATGACAGTAAATACTGATAGATTGATCTATTCAATAAATCTTAAGCCAATGTGAAACCATCAACTCCGTTATAAATTTTAATTATGTATTGAATAAATGTTACCATTAGGTATATGGTATATCATGTCGTATTGATAGGTATCTACTATCTTAGATAACAATTAACATTAGTTTTTTACATATTAAATCTTACTAACTAAATTAAGTTTATATCAAAAATAAATTTGTATACCTACATTACATACCTATTTACATATTATTTGGCATCGTAAATATTTTATTTTGCCTAATTGTTGGAAATAAATTCGTTCGTCGTTTCAAAAAATAGATTGAAGTTAATTGGACAAGAATAAATTAGTGTTAGCTTGTAAGCTTTGCTATATAATAATTGAGTTTGCTTAGCTTTAATAATACTGAACCGTTAAAAGCTCAGGGTGGTCAAACAGAGAAAGTAGTTACCATCATAAATGATCCGTTGAAGTTCGCAAGCTCCATCGAACGCAGTCAAATCATTACAAATTGTTGCTCCGCCCTCTGGATGATTATCATTAAATTTTAAATTACTTAATTTTATTACTGTTATGCTAAAAATAAATATTTTTTCAATTGCAGCTGTCGTTGTAGAATATTAACACATAACATCTAAACATTTTTTTTACAACTTATCGATATATAGAAAACATACTTTATAAAATATGTGTTTAAATATTTAATAATTATTCAATCAAAACATAATATGTGAACACGTCTTATAGATTCCCTGCAATTCGTAGTAAAATGCTAGTGTTAGAATTCATAACAAAGGTTATCCTCAAAAAACTTTTGTTTGGCGTATTTCGCCTGCAATGTTAGTATTGGTATTCGAGAAAAATTATCATACAACTATATAATTATTATTACATTAAAAAAATAAGATTATCAAAATGCAATATGTCTCAATTCTGTGACAATTTTAGAAGCACCAATAAAAATATATATAAAAACATCGTAAAATAATGTACCTACAGTTTATTAATTCTTTTAATACACCAAAACACTACACAAAATTAATAATAATTGTAGTAGTGGTTTTTAGTTATATTCTATACCCACCTTGAATCTATATCTAGTTATAAGTATCATTATTATGAAATATGGAATAAAAAAATAATTATCATACAATAGGGGTAAATAATGCATGTAGGATAAGTATCAGTATTACCGAATATAGTAAAATAAATTACCTCATATAGTAAAATACTATAATTTTGATACTATACTACGTTTTGCGTCCAATAAGCAAATACGAAAAAGGTTCCATGTAGGTATTATTCTTATTAACAAGTTTTTCAGAAATAGTATAGTTTTCACACTTCTATACTACAATCAGCATATAAAAAAAGATGACTATACTATGCAACTCATGGTGTATGTAGAACAAGGTTTCTTCTTTATTAGTCTTTACTTTCCGAAAAAATACTAGCGTAGTTAAGCTACCATACAACAAACAAAAAAATCGAAATATTTTCTGCATAATAATAAGTAGGTATCGGGAAGTGTCTGATATGTACAGTCAGCGGATAAACAGTGAGAGCATCATCGGCCTACAGGCCACTGTATCAACATTCACCACATCAGTGCAGCCGCCGCGCCGCGCTGATGACGTCGAAGGCTTTAATTATAAGCCTGATTCGCCGACCGTTTGCGCGGAATACTAAGTGCCCCGTCTACCAATATCGTTACTTATAAATTCTAATTACATCACTTTGCAGTGTGGTTTTCATGGGAGAAAGGTTTCTGGGGTGGAATGTTTTACTTATTTGCACTTGTACCTATAACAAGTTTTCATATATTATTTCAGTATGTGTATACGTGTGGATTAAAGGCTGATGACAAATATATAACAGCAATAGTAAAAAAAATCATATTGAAAATGCAACAAATTTGAAAGATACAAAATATTGCCAAATTGATTAAAATCCGTCTAATATGATCGTCCACCCAATCTGTATTATAATGTCTAATATTTATGCCTCATAGACTTGAACAGTCACGGCAGGAGAAAGACATCGGCTAGATGTATTTGAAATGTGATTCTGAAGGCGTACAGGTTTTCCCATCTTTTCTCGAAATGTATTTTTTCCCATCTTATTATCTATGTTTTGGAGCTTTGTGGGAAATCTTATATTAATTCAACTGTGATAATAATAAACAGCACTTAAAATTTTATCGTATTTTTGTTAAATACATTGTGCTAGGTACCTATGTTATTAAATTTGGTTTAGTTGCAAAAAACATCACCCGAGCGCCACTATCTAATTTGCCCAATGCATGAACTAGGCAGAAAAATTACTGCCGAATTCACGCACTCGGTAGATATTTTGCCTAATTCATGAATAAGGCAGCGGGCAAAATTTTGCCGATTTCATGTAATACGCAATTTCATACATTCGGCATAACATATTATACAACACATATTATTGAAAACAAACCGCGAGATTTTCCAGGTGCCCCGCGAATTGCTTGCTTCCTAGGCGTAGATGCTTCCTAAAACTAAATTTAAATTTTGTCAGAAGTACAGACAGTAGAAAACCTCTCTAAATCATTTTCTAAATATTTTACATCACATATTGAGTGTCAAATGCACAAGTGGTTCATAATCCTTTCACGAGGGTGGCATTAACAGGTGAAGGAAATTTAATAGACTTCAAAAACGATGTTGAGCACAAAGTCTAATTTTCTGAAACAAAGTTATCAGTATTTTGGATAGGGCTCTGAGTTAATATACTCGATTAGCTATTACAATCAATTAAAAATCTCTGTTGGCATTAAATTTGAAACGTCATATTTTTTCGAATCATGTTTATCTATGCTCATGGAAATGAAATTGCGTGTTTGTTTATCTAATATAGAGCCGCGTTTTAATATTATTATATCTCAACATCAAGTGCATCCTTCTCACTAAGAAAAATATTATATATATTACATACCTATGCATATATTATATATGTCGAAAAACAATATTATTTTAATATTATCTATACTAAGATTTTATTAAATAAGTGTGAGTATTCCATTTTTTGTGGATTTATATTTAGTGTACATGAAACAAAAACCATGTTGACAGACACTGTTTTATACAAACGTTTCAATGACAGCACGATTGGTTTAGTAACCAGAGTAAAAATTTAACCCGATCAACATTGCCATATTGAAAAGTTGTTCCCGAAAATATATTTTCGTATCGAACCCAATCTCATCTTTACGGTCTGATTTTAATGAAGAAAAAATCATTCACACCAGCCATAAAATTTTCCTCCGTAAAATACTGCGGGAGCGGTGTATGAAAGGCTTGAGCGGCTACCAGGCAGACATAAAGAGCGCCGGGAAGAGGTTACCAACGAGTTGATGATGAACGACTGGCCTGGATGGAGCGGCGCGCCGTGGAACGTGTTATTATCGCCATCGCATAATTGATGCCGAAAAATATCAGTCTGTTTGATGGCTTACCTCTTACCTCCTCCCTCTTTTTGATGCCTGGTTATATTGCGTTTTTTTTGCATTCTTCGTGTTCGGAATGAGAGGATTTCATGTTTTCAAAATATCTTTTTTTTATAGAATAGGTACATATTATTTATTTGTATTGTGATTTTAATCAGAATATGTAGGACTAACTGCTTACCTACTCAGCACCAATATATCATTACTAATCACAACTTTTCAGGAAACCCAAAAGAAGATTAAGTTTTTGGTCGACTTCGTGTGTGAATTACCTACTATGTTTCTGTATGAATGGTGTTGATACGACTCATCAGTCATCAATCACTTTTCGCATTTCATTGAAGTTCATTTTTAGTAATAAACTCAAATGAATTTACACAGCCCTTTTTCTTTCGCATATAATATATAAAAAAAAACATTAGAAACGTAAATAATCAATGGTTTCTATTATTGGCAATTAATATCATAAATACAAATTCTGAGATATGTTTTGTGCGCACTCGTTTTATGGTGGGGTGGCACTTATCTGTTTGTATTTTATTGTTTCTGCGAAAAATTTAGATAACCTAATGTAATCTGATACGAAGTATTTTTTTTAAATAAATCTATAAAATAAAATGAAAATTATGACGAATAGAATTAATTAGGTACCTACCTGTTAAAATTACCAAGAAAATGAAATAAAAAAACTAATTATACTTATTACACAAAAAGCATCTAGGTACATAAAGGCTAATAATAATAATATAACTTTACTTCCTGCTTCAAGGTGTCCTCATCCAAAAAAAAATCGGGATGTTTTTGTTTTTGTTGAATAAAATAAAAATAGGTTTAATAATGTTAACATGTTCGTCTATTATTGTTCGGTATTTAAATTACTATTAGAGATTAAAACAAATTAAAATACCTACGTAGGTAGACGTTATTTTGACGTTTTTTTACCTCCCTTCAAAATTGTTGTTGGTAAAAAATTGCCCAAGTATTTCATCGGAATGTTAAATGCGCGTTTAGAGATAACTCCTTGCGTGTTTTTGGCATACGTTCATGATTAAGCCTTAAATTAAAACGGAGTCTTTTTGCTTTTACGAGGACGATAAAAAAGCCCAGTCAATTTTCATTACCTATACGCACCGCATTCTTTATAATATATTTTATGCCACCATGAGCGCGACGCGACGCCTTGCAGATTCTGAAACATCTGAAACTTCGATCATGCGTTCTATAAAATCAATTATTATTAAATTGATAGAAAATTTTAATCAAACAATACGCAGGTGTTGATGTCATCACAAAAATAAGTAATCTTATTCAAACTGAATTATGTTTTAAATAGACTGATACAATATTTTATTTAAACATTGTAAATGTGGTAACTTTTCAAGATTATTTTTTATACAATTAAAATTGATAACTGGCGTATATTCTTCTGTATCACATTAATTGTTTTAAATTTTAGACAAAACGGCTACAACACCAAACACGATTTACAAATTAATATAGAGGTAGCAATTAATATAAGTATACAGGCATGTACGTACACATGTTATAAAGAAAATATAAAGTTTCAATTTTATAAAAAATAAAAATTTAAGCTTATTATTGAATTTTGGCGTAGATTGACGTTTGAATATTTTTTTTCATAGCGTAATATTTAGTTACGTGGAGACTACACAATAACTAGTATTCAATGTTATAAAAATAACACAATAGTTAATGGCTATCAAATTTGGAGGTTAGTGTTTTAATCATGCTTGTAAGATACATTTTTTTCCAATAAGTATATCAAATAAATGGGAAGAATCACCTTAGTATTATCAATTTATTATTATTAATGAGAAATCATTATATTATAATTATTAAGGTAAATAAAACAAAAGATGTCAGTGGTTACTCAGTTGAGAATGGCCTTCTATACGAAAGACGCCTGCCCTGCTAGTTATTAAATTATCTTTTTAAGAAACTACATATACTAATTATATTAAGATATATATATTTTGACTTTAATTTAAACCTATCAAGTAAAACGTTTGCCCACGGTTAACGCGCTGGCTTATATTGAATTATGCAAGATACCGAGTTCTTCCGTTATGACAAAATACAGTAAGTACCTACCGGGAAAATAAATTGGGGCATATAAGTAATAAATAAAAAATATATAATGCCGTGGGTCCCTGGTTCAAAGACTGAGTCTGACAAATACACATATTGTTTTTCAAAGTGTGTTTAGAGTTAGAGTATGGACATAATAGGTTGAGCAAGTGGCTAAAATCCATTTCTCGTAAAAACTAAAATCTGTTAATACTACCTCCAGTCTATGGAGACCGATCGGGCATGGTCAAAAAAAAGTGCGAACATATCAACAATTTCATTTCATACGTGTTACATTCGCACGTTGTTTTTTTTTCAATTTATGTTTTTTTCCATAGAAACAGGTTAGGTTAGACCAGTGGTCGGCAAACTCATTAGTCAACAGAGCCAAATATCAACAGTACAACGATTGAGATTTTTTTTGCGAGCCAAATTTATTAAACTTACTATATAGGTAGGTACACTGTTAACGTGATATCATTGTTAATACATAATAATCTTATGTATTGATAAAAATTAAATTGTAGGTAAGGTATCTATAAAATTAAATCATGACAATGACTAGCAAACACTTAATGTAAACAATGGCCTTGCATCTCGTTAAAAAAATTGGATAAGTCAGGTTTGTATGTTGTTGTCTTTAATTTTAGGCACTATTCCAGGTTCTCATTAATACAACTCTCATTGAAAAAGATTGTTCGCATGAATATATAGAACCGGAAAGGGAAAGAACAGCAAACGCTAGTTTTTTCAATTGATCATATGAGTCAGGAATACTATTCCAGGTATTAAAAATCATCATGTCTTCCTTCTTCGGGTCTTTCAAAGCAGACTACTAAACTTGTGCTTTGAAACATGTTCACATTTGTTTTACTCCAACATGTCCATATCAGCACAGAGATGTTCAAATTTAGAGCTCCATAATTCTTTATCCTAATCTATAATAGAGTTCATAATCTTAATCACTAATTGCATTACTTTGCAAATTTCTGAGCACAAAGCTCTTCTTGACGAATGGTGCAATGGTAAGCAAGTATCTGGTGATTTTTTTTCTTTCAAAATAGCAACAATCCCTTTTCTTACGCCGGTCATACTTAACGCCCCGCCCCGTCTGTTGAAATTGACACAATTTTATCGAGTGGAATATGGTGTTTTTCCATACACTCAATTACGGCATTAGCAATATCTTCTCCACGTGTTTGATATTTGAGTGGCAATAATCATACAAGTTCTTCTTTAGGACCTGTATATAAAATAAATCGTACAAAACGTGAAGCTCGTTAACTACTATTAATAAAGCTGAAACCAATTTAAGATCTTTGACTTGTTGGTTGGTTATATTCGAAGACATTTTAACTGTTATATCTTTCACTGTTTTAGCCCGTACGTGGTCATTTATGGCAGAGCCACACTCAAGGGGCCAAAGAGCCACATGTTGCTCGCGAGCCGTGGTTTGCCAACCACTGGGTTAGACGAATCGTGAACAACCATCCCTATTTAAAAAAAAGAAATCTCCACTTTATTAATACCCATATATTAGGTACTACGCCCAAGAGCGAAAATTATAATTAATATTTTACATAACTGTCACCGACAAACTCCGGTGGATTTGCGTCGTAGCAAATAACTGGGGACCAATAAGAGTGGACGTACCTAGGGAAGGCCATCGTCAAGCAGTGGATTGACCCCGGTTGATGATGATGATAATAATTTAGTTGGCAACTAAAATTTAGTCCGTTTATATAAACATATAACATAATTGTCTCAGCCACCTAAAATTCACTGCTGAATGAAGGCCTCTTTTTGTTGTCTTCCTGCATCTAAAATATTTGGCCGTAACGCACTACGCTGCCGCGACATATTAAAAAATATTTTTTTTTATTAAATAATCATTTACGCTCCCAATCGGAGTATATCTTCAAGGGGTGGAAATTATAACAACATATTTTTTACGAGAAATAATTGTTAGCCATTCGCATAATTTACTGGCCTTGTATCGGACCAAACACACGTTAATAAAAGCAACAAGGATTTTGTCGCTGAGATACGTGATCGTGAATGTAATCCACGCTTTCGTAGCCGGCCGCACTACCAACACGGCCACTGTAGGTATCTAATATACATTCCATAATTATATTGTATTTTAAAACTGGGGACAGTTAATTAACAAAATAAGTTTATCTCTTACCATTGAATGGATTTCTACTAGGTAGGTACATAATAATGTCTTAGACGAATAGATTATTATTATACTTACTTATTTTTCTAATTATTATTTTTATATTCTAAGTAGGTTATTACCTATTTCGATATCTGTTATGAACAGAAACTAAAATTTTCATGTGTGGCCACTGAGGTGATTTTTTTTTTAAATAACACTTTAATAAATTAATTTATATCTTAATTTATACTTCAATATCTGTTTATATTGATTACCTCATTAACCTGTGACCAAATTCAAATATTCAGGGGTCCTAATTAATTAATGGAGTGTCACCGGTCCAATTCAATAAACATCCTTTTGGTTTATAAAGCGCGGACCTCTGTATCCTTTTTGGACACTGTTTGGAGAGACCCCTAATCATTTTTATGGACCACCCAAACCATAAAAACGTACCCAGTTGACCCAAATGACAATAGACTTGCTGTTTTGTTGTATATATATGACGTATTTATTTGTGCATTAGTCTTGATAATTGATAACATTAAAATGATTTATGAATACACCAAAATTTTTCACAGTTCTGACTCCTGCGTACTCCTTGGTTGATTTGAATTTTACAGCATCTACGAATACACCTACCTATATTCATAATACAATAATGTATGATTTCGACATAAGTACCTAATAATTTTTTGATCAGCGTTTTAACTATTTCCATGATATCCAAGCAAAAAAAATTTTTTTTTTTAATGTATGTTTACCTGTCTTTTTGCTCTGTCATATCTCAAAAACTATTGTACTCTATTGATGAAAGTTGTACGTCTTATAGAATATAGATTACATTACTGGCAGAGATTTGGTAAAGTGTTACTTATATATATGTATGTATCAAAATAAAACAACTTTTCAACATATTAATATATATGGAAGAAAAAAAATCATCATGCATAGATAAAGTGGTCAGATAGCAGCGGTGGGGTGGCAAAGTGATCTACGATTAGGCGCGCTGGTATTCAACCGTTATCGATCGCCCGTGCACACTCAAGTGTGATATCGAGGTATGCACTTACGTGTCTAAAGCCACCGACTCGATGTTCGTAGAAGTAGAACGATCGGATACAGGGGCGCGCGCTTAGACCCAACCGTTGTTTATCTCATTGTCCTAAATATCAAATAAATCTATTTCTTCAGTGTATGTATGTCTGTTTTTCTTTCCGTATTTCACGCGTATGAAGTCGTGGGCAATCGCTAGTTTTAAATATGTATGGTGTTGGTCTATCTATGTGTACCTATTATTACATTTTTCGAGTTGTACCTATTATCCATAGATATCAATCAACCAACGAGTAATATTTTTTTAAATTCTAAATTAAAAGTATTCAAAAATTAAGAATGTAGATTTTAAATAGGGTGACAATAATTAAGATAGATTGCTGTACATTTAAATTGAACAGATAGTAATTAGCAAAGTTCCCTTTAATGTTATGTCGCACGAGTGTGCAAATCTCAGATTAAAGAGGTGCAAATATGCTGAATGTGCACTATACAACGTTTTCAAATAAAAATGTCAGAACAATTGAGATACTAAAAATCCGTCTTGATAATGAATAGGTACATGTCCTGTAGTTTAAACGGCAAACAGCACCCGGCTGTAGCATTAACTAATAGAATGGCGATGTATTTTTTTCTAAAAGCCTATTTATTTGTCAAACACAAATTTAATTTATTTTTATTACTCGATGGTGCCTATTATGTGTGACAAGCAATTTTAATTTTCATATGTACCTACTCCATCGAAAGCTTATGACAGCGCGCATATAAACCCAAAGCTTATAAACACCGGATGTACAATTAATTTTACTATTTATTGTATTTCATCGTTAGGAAATTATTAGAAATTGAATTTCTTTTAATATGATTTAATAATTAGATAATGAATTTAAAAAAAATCCTAATTATAGAGGAAATGAGATTGTATGTACGAATTTCTGTTTTTGAAAATATTTAACCTTTACGTTATATAATAAGTATCTAAGTAATAACGTTTTCCACCACATGTTAGTGGCGAGGGGTGGGGGTAGTCTGTTAATATTCAACATAAATAGTGCACACTAAACTTTGTCGGTCGCTCTTATTTGTTTTCATTGAACTAAGAATGCAATCTGCAGATGGTACAGGTTAGTTTTTAAAATTCAATTAAACCCTGCCTAAACCTAACCATAATAGTTTAGGTATGATATGGGCGATCCAACAAAAATATGGCACATTTTTTCAGTCATACTTATTTGTTTTCGTTTAATTAAGAATATATACCTAATATTATAGATGTTGTTGGTTAGTTTTTTTAAATTCATTAATCATCATCCCTGCCTTAACTAAACCATAACCGATAAAACATATTCTTCTATCTAAAAAATATCTATAAGTTTGGATATTTTATAAATTAACGAATATTGTTTGACTTTTATTTTATTGTTGTTTTAATTTAATAAAACGCAATTTTTTTTTGTAGTACTTATTCCACTTTTAATCAATAGATTAGGACCGGTTTCGTCCGCCTCACAGGGACATTTTCAACTGAATACATTTTTTTTAAAACAATATTTATCAAACAAAATCCAAAGCGACAGAAATAATATAACAATAGGTACATAAATTATCCGTCCAATAATACCTTCCCAATAACAGATTAATTTAAAATTAATGAGGTTGGACATTACTATTTCATACTAAATCAGGCGCATTAAACAAATTATTTTAAATATTAACAAACCACAAAATATGAACACTAACCCATAGCTTACGGGCCGCACAAAATTGTGTTTTTGCTAATTACTTTTCAAATGCAAATTAACACGTTAATTACAAAATTAATTAAAAGGGCCCGTAAGCATTGTGTTTATCAACAAATATTTATATGATTAGTCAAAATTTACAATAAAAAATATATAAAAAATAAGAAATGACTTTTATCTACTACCTACTATGACTTGGATTAGACAGGATTTAATTGAATTTTAAGAACTAACAATCACTATCTACACATTGTAATCTTACGTTTGACTGACAAAGATTAATATGCACTATTTATGTCGGATCTTAACAGCATACCTCCATCCTTCGCCACTGCCACATATAATGATACCTATCATGTATAGTATATGTATAGTATATGTATAGTATATGTATAGTATATGTATAGTATATGTATAGTATATGTATAGTATAATAGTATTGTAGTCGATTTAGCAATACATATGTGCCAATATAAAATAAATGCATAGATAAGAAGAAAATCAGCCGATCGTTTTTTTCCCACAGCCGTCGATTGACTGTCCGAATGTGGGTTTACAAAATACACAAATAAGTATGTCAATACGGCAGTATAAAATAAGCATAAAGATTGGTATATACCACATCCGAATCTGAACCGAACCGTGCCCCAAATGGCGATACGCGAGGAGACCACCCGACTCTTTTACCTATAAGCGACCGAACCGAATGGTACTTTAATTAAGCACCTCTAGTGGAGTTCAACACTGTCACAGCCGGCTGGTTCGCCCAAAATAAATTACAAATACAGCCGAGACCGGCCAGAAACGTTTCATCGCATTATTGATAAAACATATAAATAAACTAAAGTTAAAACTAAAGATGTGTTATTTTGTCTAAAAAAATTGTACTGATGATAAAAGTGCAACTATCATCATTATCTCAGAGACGAATTGTAGTGGCGATCTAATTATCGCAGTGCTGCACTAAGAAATTTGAAAGCCCCAAGCGCAAAGTGAGTTTAAAGCATGAAAATACGAATACTTACTCTTAATAGTGTCGCACCAACTTGGTATTAGGTTAAATGCAACAAATATATTTTCTCATTTTTAAACATTTATGAATGTTTACAAAATATGTTAGGTACTACAAAACACTACAAACACTACAAAACACAGCTGCTATCAGCGTGATGTGCATACCAGTGTTGCAGCGCTTCTGGTTTGTGCATAAACACCTCACACGAACGGATTTGGTCGCCGTCGACGCGGCATCATTCTGCAGTGCGTTTTAACATTACTGAAATTTTCGGTCTCAACACATCTTTTACGCGTTGCATTTGAACGCTCGTTTGCACCTATGCATTATATGATAAGCAATACAAAAAAAGCTGATACACTCTATCACTGCCAACTGTATTTATGACTGTGAATATACACTCTACAAGTCTACAGTAATCGTCGGCCACTCCCTTATTCTCAAGAATGATTTAACTTTTAACAATATATGTATAGTCAATATATCGCATTTAAAATTTTCATACTTATCTTACTTTTTCTGTCAGTTTTTTGTAAAACTGATATAATAGATTATATATCTTTCATCCTTATTATGGGACAGTTTTATCATATCAAATCATTTGTAATTGCCAACATTGGTAGGTTCACACGAAATGAAGCGAAATTATAATCCTGGAGCTGTTTAAACTCGACCCCGGTTTATTATTCACTTTGATTTAATCATAAAACTATTTTTTTTCTGAACTCTAGATTAATAATAAAGATCTAAAATTTAGAATTGTTCCCCTACTCTTTAATTTGCATTATTTTACATGTTGTTAGTGACCTATATAAAATGGAACTTCCATAGGAAAGATTGCGAAGATGGAGTGAGCCAACTAGCCTTGACCTTTTAAGCAAAGATGTACGTAGACCATAATAATAATACGGTGCAATACATAAGTAATTTCCGTGAAATTCGCGGCAAATTAATCGACCCCCTCGATTGGCGGGTCTCGGCGTGTTAAAAACCCGCGGCTGGTCGGCTCGCCTCACATTTGGCTAAAATAAAACACAAAAAGAAGACAGAGAAAGAAGATCAACGACGTGAACGTAAACAAACAACTTATTAACACCCACGTGTGCGTCTCGCTCGCACTCGCGACCGCGCACGACTCCGCCAGACCGCAAGGTGCGCGCACGCAACAAAAACAAAACGTCGCGCAAGAAACGGAAGAAAACAAAAAAATGCGCGGACACAAAAATAAAAAAAATCCCGCAACAACTCAATTTCGGACACCCATAATGAGAATGAAAAAGGATTGGGGGTAGGTAGATGAACATCAGAGAGCGAGCTTAGACAGAGACTTTCGTAGTCGAGTAAATTAGATTATATTTTCATTTTAAAGACATTATCATATTATTGACACAAATGACATGTCTCTTTCAATTGTATAATAATTATAGTATGTCATTTTTCAGGCTACTAAATAGAAGGACAAGAATATTGTCATATTATGAAAGCAATTATTCTTACAATTTTATTCTTCCCTCCGGTTAATTAATATGCGATTGAAAAAAGGTACAACTCAAATCAACACCAAAATGCACACATAGTACCTAGGCACCTAAATGCAGCATTTTTCTGGTTCTCCTTTCGCACAAAGTACCGATAATGAAATTAAAAAAAAAATATATGATAATTATTACAACTAGACTACCGCTTCCATTTTTGTGCTGTTCCAAATGTGGTGCTGGAGTTGGATGTTTAGAATCTCGTGGATGGGCAAACGTACCAACGACTCCATAATCAGCGAACTCCAGATTTGGGGCAGACTCTCCTAGTTTGTCCTTGTCGGATTCATCAATGTTTTTGTCATATAGCCAGCAGAGAAAATGACAACCTGAAAAAACTCACGATGGTGGATTAGTTCATAGTTCGGATAAGACGAGGAGAGATGGGTGGACCAAATCAAGAAAGTCACAGCTTTCCTACTGACAAAGGTCCTGCGTGACGCTGAATTCCGAAAGAAATGGAGCCATCAGATGGTAAAATCATCGAAAATGGACAAAGAAGAAGACAACTTCCATTTTATAATAGCGGCATTGTGTTAAGAACAGGTACAGGATATGATACTGTTCAAGAAAAATGTTGCCCATAAAATTGATAACCTGAAAGAAAAGTATTTTTTATTAAATTTATAAATCCAACGTCTCCTATTTTGATATACCTATAATATCTACGATATTTTGCATAGCAATTATCCCATATCTTTTTTAACCGTAGTAACTACGAAAAGTATATATTTTAGGAAGGACATCATTATTAGTAATATAGCAATCTGTATGAAATTTGAGTAATGTTCAAACTCTTCAATAAAATTTGTTAGCATGACACGCTGAAAGGAAAACGACCCATGAAAATACATAGGTATCTACTTTAAAACATCTTTTGTATTGTAAGTATAGTATATACCAGTGGCGAAGGTTCTAGGTAGGCCATTAAGATTCGAATAGTGCACACTAAGCTGTGTCAGTCATATTACTTATTTTTTTTTCATTGAACTTAGAATACACTTTTCTCGCAGATGGTGCTGGTTAGTTTTTAAAATTCAATTAAACCCTGCCTCAACCAAACCATAATAGTTTAGGTATACTAGGGATGATCCGACAAAAATAGGCCACACTTTTTCAGTCTTACCAATTTGTTTTTATTGAATTAAGAATACATATTATTACATATTATGGTGTATGTTAGTTTTTTTTAAATCCATTAAACCCTGCCTATATCAAACCAAAATCGATAAAAAATAGTCTTCTATCAATAAAATATCTAAATTATTTATGTATGGCTTAATAACAATTTTTTGATATTGTATAGATAAACGAATATTTTTTGACTAGTAAGTATCTACTATGGCTCGGATTAGACAAGGTTTAATTGAATATTAACCACTAACAGACACTATCTATAGTACACATTGTATTATTGTATTGTATATGAAAACAAATACGTATGACTGACAAACCTTACTGCGCACTATTTATGTCGGATCTTAACAGCCTACCTCCACCCTTCGCCACTGGTATAGGTAAATCATTCTACAGTGGCACCATAGGCGATTCGCGCGTGTATTGAATTGCTTGCGACAATGCCTGTTTCAATGCTAGCAAAAAATACCACTACAACTGCAAGCTGCATTTGCCGTACCCATGGTGCCACTGTAAAACGATTTACCTATATATACACATTATACGCGTACCAGATAAATACAAGAGGTAGAATTCATAAATATAATTTTAAAATGTCACTGTTTTGCATATTGAAAATATTTTACTAATACAATATGCACATTATAAAATATAATAATATATTATTATACATTTATTATCATTCTAGTGATTAGGTATTAATAAAATTAGCTTATTCCCACCCGTAGTGATTAAGTAACGTTAATTCCTTAATGAAGGCGTGGATCGTGAATTCGAATCCCGCGACTGTCATTAAATGATCAACATTCATAAATGTTAATCATTTAATATATACATACTTGTATCCAAAGCAAGAATCATACTGCTCATAAATCTCTTAGGTACCTAGGTGGCAATGGTCCACACTCGATTGTAAAGCCAATGATGATGATGATGTTAATAATTATTAAGTGATTAAAGCACGGTAATAAATGCCTGGCAGTTCAGCGGCTGAGCCTTTATTCGCGCGGTTCAGATAACAGAGCTCCCGCCACCGTCGACATGAGGTGGTCCTTCTTCATTCCCTTTATTACTGTCCCCAAATATTATGCTTACGTTTTTAAATGACATACTTGCGCGAAAAGACTATACTTTCACCGTGAGATGCTCATTTTCATCTGGTTCGCAACATTATACAGTTATTTGTAAAGTGCAATATACTTCGTCGGTACCATCATAACACAATAACACACTGATAATGATATGTTCAAATATTTGTAACGCATTTTTTATTAATTTAATAAATTATTTATTTTATACAACAAATCACAAATCACAAAATATGAGAATGTAAAATTATTAATTGAATACTTTTGAAACACCTCATAAACATGTCTAAAATTTCGAGAGATTCTTAATGATGGTCAGTAATCAAGGTAAGTACCTACTTATTATTGGTTAGTACCTTGATTCAAACCAAAAAACCAAATCGGCAATATTAAAGATTTTTTTTTATAAAAAACGTTCTAAAATTGTTTTTAAACTTATTTTAAAAAATATTTTCGGTTAACACTTTATTATGTCAATAATATTTAATTTTTTGTAGGTCCAGTACCTAACTTTTAATCTTAATTGTTACCTTGTCGCAGCACTCGCAAGTCTTTCTAAAACCAGTGGTGGTCACAACACGTAAAGTATTCGTAGCTACTAGGTACATCAAAAAAGTTTGAAAAAGCTCCTCGTGAGCTATAAGAGAAGTGTTATCGAGAACTTTTTTAAGCCAACACATTTGTCTCTTCTATCTTCCCGTGCAATATTAGTTGGAATAAATTATCTATATGTTTGTATCTGAAAAATATAGGTGGCACTATAATAACAGTATTATGATAATAATTTTATTACTCGTATTTTCACTAAAAATATCTGTCACAAGTTGGTAATACGCTATATGTATAATAGTGTAGGGCTTAGAATATAATTTAATCACACTGGAAGGGACTTTCACATTGCTATGTACCTTTTATATGTATATGTCTGTAACGCAGCACAACATAGTAGGTATACACAATAATATATACACAACCTCTTTGTCTGCTCATTAAATACATTGAACGCATTGACAATAACGTGTACAGGTTGCACTGCCACCTATTAAATTTTTCTCGTTAATATATAATATATAAATCTCTTTTTTTCATGTCTATGCATATTCAAATGTTTGGAAAACATTAATTTAGATTGTAAATTTCAATTTAATAATGGTAGAGCAACGTACCTACCTACAAAGTGTATTAATTGTTTAAGATGTCGTAAAAAATATTGTAACATGGTCAAATCAAAACAGACAATCGTTGCATTTAAATTGCTTTATACCTATTAGGCAGGTAATTAATATTCATGCCTACATTGATCAAATGCGTTTTCTGATAAATATTTAGTTAATTTTGGCATTGATGGTGCCGTGAATTGATAATTTCACAGTCATCAACTCCGCCATTAATCTTATTAGATGTTTGCAAACAGCCAACTTTGTTGCACAATAATGTTAACATCTGGCAAAATGCACATCATTTTAAAAACTGCAAGCATCGATTTTACTTCATTAACATGTTTAAATGCAATTCTCTTAAAGCTGTTTACCTATATAGAATATAGACAGTCTACAAAGTACATACTATTATATACAATTATTACAATATATAAAATAACTTATAGGTCATTTCCACTTTTTCCAAATATTATATAAATACTACCTACTTAGTTATTGAAACGTTTGATTTGTGTAACAATTTATCATTACATTATTAAATCAACGGTGGGTAATTGAAATGTTATTTTTTCATTGATCATTGATTTAATGATAAACTTCAGATCGATTCTAAAGTCAATGTTTAGATAACATAAAAATCATTGGACGTACTTCCGTGAAAGCGCTGAAATATTGAATTTGTGGATAATAATTCTACAAAATGTTGAAGTATCAAGATTATTTTTAACCAGGCTAATAACAATCTTGCGCGGTTGATTAATTTGTATTATTTCTGAGAATATTGGCTTTATCGGCATTTCGGCTTATAACACAATAATTTTGGTAACCATTATGGTTTCAGTAGCTTCTCAAACCAATAAAGTAAATGTTATATTAAATTATTAAATATTTTTTAATCTGTGTAACGCTACATAACATTACAGAAAAATATGTGTACCTATAGGTCGAATCAAACTTTTCTAAAACTCGCTATAGTCAAGCCAGAGCACGAACTAACTTGTCAGTAATAATATTATATTGATAGGTACTCTGGCAATTTGAGATTACTATTATGTGTTAATAATGCAAATGTCTACTGTCTCAAATATATCACGTATCGCTTATAAATCCACGACCACCCTTCAGGACTTTTTAGTTATTTTACATTATTATGTATATAAAAACATTAGTAGCGTCTACTTTCAAAAGATTTTTTTATTATAATTTCATGGATAACTGTAGTAACAATGTTTTCATTGAATGTATTAGTAAAAAACATATTATGCTTGTGTTGCCGGCCCAGCAAGTGAAATGGGTGACTCTCAGTGACTCCCAGCTAGGGATTCCAATCCCGGGATCCCGAGCTATTTTCGATACCTATGTATCCCGGGATTGATAAACATAATCCCGGGATTTCGGGATTGATTTTTTTTTATCAATTTTTATGGAAAATAAAATAAAAGCGAAAATAAAACAAAAAAATATTTGTAATAAAAAATAACTACATTAGAAATAAACTGAGTTTGAATGAAGTTTCATTTATACCCATGTGTAGGTTGCCGATTCATTTTATTTTTTCACATGAATTATTAAAAATGAGAAAGATTGGAAAAAACAATGCTTCGCACTTTTAACAAAGTAATTCTACCATGATATCATACGTTTTACGGCAGTTTCATATTTGGCTGACTAATTAGATTTTGCAGGTTGGTCGGACATGGTCGAAAAATTAGATTTATGATTCGGAAAGGCCATAAGTACGCCATGATTATTTGCTTTACTATTTTAAATCTCGCTAATCCATTCATTATGTCTTTACTATCAGAAACAGCAATCTCATATTAAATTCACATTATTATTTATATTACAATATTATTTACTCCATTAAACTTGTGTATTTCCAAGATTGAACGTATACAATATTAACAATAAATGTCTTAAATAGTATAAATTATACTAGATTTATTTTTTACCGATTTTATCAATGTTATTTGTAAATATAAACATTTTATATTAACAATGGAAAAAATGCCAATCCCGGGACCAGTCCCGGGATTGTCAAATTGTAATCCCGAAATCCCGGGATCAGAATTTTGGCTCGGGATTGGATTCCCTACTCCCAGCGATCGATCGTGGATCTGGTGACTGAAATCGTCCATGTGAAAAGGTACTTATACGTAAAATATTACAAGAATACATTTTTAATCTTGATTAGTGAGATAATTATCGACTATACCAATACGTAGAATTTAATAAAATTTATTTTATCCCTTCTATATAATGGAATTTTATTCTACTAAGTCAATACGAACTAATTTAACAACCTATTTCATTATTAAGTAAAAAGCGGAGTAGGTATATGTGATGTAATTTGGGATACGTGAACAGATTTTCTCACGATGAATGAAAGCTTGACAGCCTTTTGCCCAACCAATTCTGTTCTTGCTATGGGTTGGGCAAAAAGCTGACAACCATTTTCTCCGACCCACGTTGAAAACACTACCACGACGTGAGATTCGAGCCCGTACCAACGGTTTTATATTATACCGTGAGTATTAATTACAAATATTAAAAAAATATATATAATAAAATTATTAAATATTCACTTGTTAAAATGTTAAGAAAGCGCTGATAAACCGCGAATCCACAGGGCAATTTGTAATACTACGTAATTCGCATATCAGTGAAGTGCGAGTGAGACGATGATCCAGCTGGTAAAAAGAAATGATAAGTGCGAGGGAGAAATTATGATAAGGACAGTTAAGTGATGAATCTATGTCCTGCGGCACCGTTTCCGTAGTTTGTAGATTGCATAATACATGCGCCAATCACCTCGTGGAAAGGTTGACCACGGCTTAGCATTACAAGCTAAATAAAAATACCTACTTCTAATAAAATGCGGTATAAAAATTAACTCTCCTTCAAAAACCTCCAACGTATTTATTAGTACCATAGTAGTATTTAATACCTCTATGATTATTACTTTATTAAACATTTCAATTTGCACTGACACTCTGGAAGCTGTAAGGTTCCTCCATAGTGTCTGTCAGCCTCGGGGATGCTGTAGTTTTCTACACAGCTTAATCGCCTTAGTCTAGGTCTCTTGACTCTCTTTTACAATTTCAGTCTATTGAATAGAAACTTTTTGAATAGTTGATCGTTTTCTTTTCTCGAGATAAGGCTAGTCCTACGGAAACGCTCCAAATCGATGTGTGAGACTAGTATCACTGTACCTATTGGCAACGCGTATCGCTCGTGGTTGTAAAAATTTTTGTTGCATACGTCTCCATAGACCGGGATCCTTACCTTTGTACATTTCGAACATATTCAGCTTATGAACAATATTATATTATATTTTTACAATATTCTCTGTTGCGCTTTAGTGGTTAGACCACATGGGCGCGAATCCCGGGGGCGCAGGTTCGAATCGATGTCCTTACATTCTTAAATCTTGTGAATTACCTATTCGCTGATTAAATGAAATAGTTTAATATTTTCAGCTTCGTTTCATCTTTTTTTAAAGATCCAGCATTTTTATTCATGTCACTATGGACTTGAAAGGCATTTGGCTGAGTTTAAATTTAATTTGCTTTGCTCTGAAGTATTTCTATAAACCATTGTAAGATTTGTTTGTCATAGAAATTCCTGTAACATCTTTGCTGATGTCGTTTTGAGGAGTAATGCATGATCCTACTTAGTATGAATTGGTCAATGATACCACAAATTATTAATGTGTATAGAGTAAAAAAAAGAAGAATTCGAATCTATTGATCATAAGGCAATGAGCTTGAAGAGGTTCACAATTGAACAATTAGATAATCGAAATATTTGCAGCTATTTCGGTATCATCATTATTAGCCGGGATCGATTCACTGATTTTTTTTTTTTTTTAGAATTATTAATAACCATGTCCTTGCTTTTTCGTACAAGGTGGTTGTTAGTAATTTTGAACAATCACAAACACCCAGGCTTTGAGAAAAATACATAAATGTTTTTGTCATGACCGGGAATCGAACCCAGAACTCTCGGGTGGAAGGCCAGCGCCTTACCCACTGCACCACGAGAGCCGCCTCGATTCACTGATTGAATTGAATTGAAGATTTTCCTGTGGTTATTTAATACCTCTTTTTTATTCATTGGTTTTTGTAGTAATTTTTTCGCGTAATGCCCAAGATGCATTGAGCAACTCTTGGTTTTTATATATTTCTTATATTAAGTGTCTCATACATCAGTACCGGTATCACACATTGATTGAAAACTTTGCGCATTATGCGAACTGGGAGATCAATTTTAAAGGTAGTTTACAATACACTCCATGCCAGTTCTGGTTCTGCGACATTTCGCGATATAAATCCTAAAACTCAAAATAGATCACATTTTATGTCAAAATAGTCATAATAATATATAAAAATATTTATGTATAAAATAGAACTAAGATTTATTATAGCATAGGTACTTCAAATGGCGTGTAAAGAAAATATTACGCTGATATACGTGCGTACCTACTTATACAAATAAAATTTACTTCAAACTATTAACTATTTTTTTTCAATTAACACATTGACTGCTGACCATATAATTACTCTTTAATTACCACATTTAAATAGCATGCTAATTATATCGAACGGCCACCTTAATCGTTACCGTCTTTAGCGTACAATGTATTAAGAGGAGAAACGGAAAAAGGCGTAAGGGGTAGCTAAATGTAGCGTCTGTAAGTATATGAACGTTAAAAAACAAGGTTTTTCTATTTCTCTAATGTTACTGCAAGAGTTAAAAAAATATCGGTACCTACATAAATGTATTCCTCAATTTATTTACTGGTTGCGGCATTCATCTGCAAGCGATATAGGTACATAATACCTATTATGACAGCATGGCCTTATTGGCAGACTTATACAATTCGTTGAATCATATTACTCATGGATGTGAATGATATGATAATTACAAATATATCAACGGTGTGGTCACCACATTGACGAGATTCCAGGGGATGGTTCTACTCGCGACCGACTCGGTGGGTGGTCACCCCACCTCGCCTCACCTGTAGTCGAAGTCGCAAGTCGCGGGGCAGGTGTGGCTTGCAAACTTCGTACCCGTTCTTGTGAGGAGTGAGCTTTGCTGTGATTATTCCAGGTAATTTTATATTTTTCCTGTTATAATATAAAATGGCTTTCCGCACCAATCATTGTTAAATAATATATAAGCATTATAAACTATAATTGGAATATAAATAAGCTCAAAACCAGATAATAGTGCGTTTTACAAATTAAACTTTTAAATACAGTAAACTAAATCCCCCAGAAATAAAAGTAAGTCAGATTAAATACAAAATAACAATATACTCGTACATCAACTCAAGGAACATAAAATAATCTGTTCTGTGCATCAACTATTAACAAATCCCCACGATGGTAGAGTGGTAACGTGCAGCCCATGTACATGCAGTGGGTCTCGGGCTCGAATCTCGAGTCTGGCAAAAAAAAACCCGGAGTATGAACCTAGTAAATTGAGTATGTGGCAATTCATTTCTCGTAAAAACAAAAATCTGTTAATACAAAAACCTTCTCTCTGTGGAGGCCCCGTATGATTTTCTTCGGATTGAACATAGTAAAAAAATATACAAGAACACAAAATAACCAGGTTTTTAATATATATTTATATAATATATGTGCTGTAATTTATTTTTGTTGTATATCTACCTATTATATTACACATCCCTACAAAAAATATACAGTACATATTGTATGCAACTATAAGTTACACAGTATAATAAGAATGCAATTAGTAGCTATTAGTTGTCAATGTTTGTATATACAGGTAAAGTAGAAAATAAAATATTTATCATAAATAAAAATCGAGATATAATTATAAAAATAGTATTAATTGTGGTATAAGATTTTTGTTTTCCGCACGTTATCTATGCAAATACGTGAATCAGGGAACACAAATATTATGGGAAGTGGTTTGTCTTCTGGCCCTGGGTGAGGTTGTAATAAGTTTTAAATCTCAAGTGTAGGTAAATATGGGATAAACTTAACCACGTGTTAAAAATATATATGTTTTAATAGTTTTTAACGTACGTATCGTCATATTATACATTAAAGTTTGTCACGTAAAGAAAATGAGCGTTAGGTACATATTGACAATATTTTAAGACACTCGGTACACTTTGTATTTCATGCGAGTCATGGCTTGGCCGTCAGAAAGTAATAAACCGATGGTCCATGGCGACTGACATTTACACTTTTATTTTATTAATCTGTTCTGTGAGTAGAATATTGAAACTACTGTATTTAATGTGTATAGCCACTTAATCGTCGGTCACGTTTTATGGATCGCACTTTTAGTTATTATATGATCAAGGGAACTGAGCGGCTTAAAAGACAAACAAAACTATAATCATAAAAAATAACAACATTCAAAAAACAATTACCACGTAAAAACTTCCGTACATTTAAGGGCTGAACATCAATCACCTCAACTTGTGGAAAATCCCAAAAATATTATTCTTAGAAAAAATGAGTTTATGTATTATATATTAAAGTTTTATGTTTCGTTACGTCACATTTCCTCCAGCTTCCCGTACCCCATTCGTCGCGAATCATCACATTCCATCAGACCCTCTCCATCCCTTGGAACGAGACATCAGCGGGGATATTCTTTTATGCAGATGACACAATCGATTCGTCAGAAGATTTAAAAGGATGTATCTAAACCAGTTATAAAATTATTTATTTATACCAAAATCTTAAAATGATGCCTTTGAGTATAAAATTTTACCCAAGGCATAGCAAATTAACATGAATACTAAAACAGATGCGTACTTGTATATAAAAAAATAAACCATTATATGTTATTGTTATTACTACTGTATTTTATACCATTGGGGGATCTCAAAATCAGTCTGTGTCTCATGCATCCACGTATTTAAATCCACCATTTTGTGACGTCATATAAATGGATGATCCCCTAGAAGTAGTTTCTTATATTGTACAATATTGATACTCGATTTAATAAATCGCTCTAAGCACAACAACATTCTTAGACACACGGCGCTGCTGCAAGTTGCCGCGTTGACGCATTAAGTCGACATTTGGCAACCAAACCTACCTAGTATCTGCGTCAACACGGGGTAAACGCCTAACCCTAAATTGTGTCAGAAGCTTAACTTATTAGTACTTATGGTTTTTTTTGTGACAATTAACATGTTATATTCAGTGGAATATATTATATTAAAATATAACAGTATTGATAATATTACTGCAGTGGATAGTTTTATTTTTTAAACCTCTCAAATACAATTATGTATAATTGTAAAATATTATAATACGCTATAATAAACTAGCCTACCCACAACTTCCCTACCCACCTAATAAATATTATTAGCGTGAGAATACCAAAAATTTATTAAGTAGACCACTATTCCTCAATACAAACCACCCTTCGTAAAAGTAGGAGAAACAATATTCAATGAATGAAATTCCTTTCTCTCGTTTAAAATCACTACTGAGAAAAATAATAATAAATTTACTTATAAGAGGAATTTAAATATATGAATACTCACGTCCGGTATTGCTGACAAATGAAGTTAGTAATAGAAATATTTAAAGATCCTCTACAAAAGGCTAATCCTTCAAATTGCTTCAGACCCACGATCTCACCTGTATATAACTGTAAACAACAGGTGAGCTCTTCACCAGTTTTGAAACTGTAATCATTGCGTAGTTTTTTTATATTATTCAGAAATCATTAAATAAATTTCACCGTTGTACTTTTAATCAAATAACAACACTTATGTACATATTTAATGTATGATTCGTTTTATAGCATTTGTTTTATATTTTAATACTCGTAGTTACGCGTTCAACTTTCTCAAACTTTCATATTAATAAGTTTTACATCAACAGGATATTTTGCGTACCTGTGACTCTCTTTTGTCATTATTTAGCTTTTATGATTCGCCGAAAAGTACTTTTTCTATTTTACATTTTATTCACTCACGTATATTTATGGGGAAAAAAACTGTTTGAAAAAGTGTGTTGCCTATTTCAGTGTTTCTCAAACTAGACCGCAGCTCCTCAGTGCGGTCTGAACCTCATTCCAAAAATCCGCGAAATATTTCAGTGTGAAAATAAAAATAAAAATTCCAAAACCGTGTTTTACAATAAATAGCTTCTTTTAACTTTTATTATATTAATAAATAATTCATTGAGATGAACTTAATGACAAATTTATCGCAGAATATTAGATAAACTGGCAGCAAAAATATTCGTGAATACCAAAACCACCATTGACAATTAAATTGCCCTTGCCCTGCCTTTATCAGTCACTTGTCAGCAAATCCTGCCATTTTTTATTTCAAGTAAATATGCTTCACACGTCAATTTGCGTTCTAATAAATTCCATTACTTTTTGTAGACTATAGCTTCAGCTATCTGCTGTATAATACGAGGGTGGGTCAATAATTCCTTAGAAAAAAGCATTAAAACAGTTTTTATTTTTGTATTTTTTTTTTATTTCTCAACATAATCTCCTTGGAGCTCAATACACTTGGTTAGACGTTTCTCAATATTTTTTAAACCGTCAGAAAAATAAGTTTTCGGAAGGTCCTCAAAATAAGCATTTGTCCGATCGATGACTTCTTCATTTGAAAAAAAACGTTGTCCACTTAGCCATTTTTTTAAGTTTGGGAAAAGGAAAAAGTCACTGGGGGCTAAATCTGGCGAATACGGTGGGTGGTCGACCAATTCGAACTTCAATTCTTCAATTTTAGCCATTGATCGTAAACATGTGTGAACACGGGCATTGTCCTGATGAAAGAGGATTTTTTCCTGTTTAAATGAGGCCGTTTTTCTTCAATTTCGTTTTTTAGCTGGTCCAATAAAAATGCATAATAATCCCCTGTTATTTTTTTTCCTTTTTTCCAAATAGTCAACGAAAATAATTTCACGTGCATCCCAAAATACAGTAGCCATAACCTTACCAGCTGATTTTACGGTTTTCGCCTTCTTTGGACATGGTTTGCCTTCGCAATCCACTGCTTTGACTGTTCTTTCGTCTCGGGAGTATAGGGTGTATCCATGTTTCATCTACAGTCACAAAGCGATGAAAAAATTCATCCGGATTGCGTTGCATGAGCGACAACAGGGCTTTAGAGGCCACCACCCTATTGCGTTTATTGTCGACTATGAGCAAACGCGGCACCCATCTTGCAGAAATATTTTTCATGCCCAATTTGTCATGTAAAATAGAAATGACGCTACCTTTTGAGATCCCTGTAACCTCAATTATCTCACTCAACTTTAATCTTCGGTCACTTAACACCATATCATGGATTTTATTGATCATTTCTGGTGTAGTCACCTCTACAGGACGTCCTGAGCGTGGTTCATCCTTTGTTGATGTACGACCACGCTTAAATTCATTTAACCAGTTATAAATAGTTGCAAGTGAAGGAGCAGATATGCCGTGAACTAAATCCAACTCATTTTTTATTTCCTTTGCTGTTAACCCTTTTATATTAAAATGTTTTATAACAGCTCTAACCTCAATTTTCTCCATTTTCCATTTTTCCATTTTCCACAAGCAAATTTTTTTTTTAAATGTACGAGAAACACACAACAACCCGACCAATCTGATTGAAACTTCGCAGCATACTGAATCGGTAGTGCCGCTGCATGAAAACAAACCGCTTACAGTACTAGTCGCGCCACCTGTCGGCTTTTCTAAGGACTTATTGGCCCACCCTCGTATGTTATATATTTTTTATTAAAAAGAGTTCTAATTAATAAAAAGTTATAAACTATTTTTTATTATTCAACGAATAATTCACAAGACTTAAGAATGTATCATTCTTTTATTCAATATACACAATCTGAAAATATCGAATCGATACAACTAATATCCTAAGCGGAGCAAAAATGAAGGAGCAGGGTTTCACAGTAGTGGGTCATGTTGTGTTCTAATCTGTAGCATTATCAAGCGTTATCAACCAAGCGCTATGTGTATCCGTGACAAATAAGTTTTTTTACAGCTTTAGTTGAAAATAACTCTTTATAAATTAATATATTCTGATAACGTCATTTTGATTTTCAATTGCAATGGTGACCTAAGGGAGACATGATTGTCACGTGAGTGGGTGTACGTAATTCATGGCGGTTAAATCCTTCGATGGCTTTAAATGGGTTGACACATTCATACAATCGTCGTTGACAAATCCTGGAAATTCATTTTTGCACCAAAGTCTACCCACGTATCACTTGCTCATTATTTTACTTTTGCACAGTTGACGTGATCATGTTTTATTTAGATATAAAATCTTTTCGATGTCACAATAGAAGGTAAAAGATACATGTATATTCAGATAGAGTCAACCTGTGCTATATTAAATAAATTATCTACTTATTACAAGAAACATTATACAGCTCAATGTATTATTACTTATTTTCCACCAATGTATTTTATTTGAAACTTTTTCTTTAACTACCTACATAACAAACCCATAAAAATGGTTTTTTATATTCATAGATAAATCGGTGTGTTAAATTTAACGTTGAAAATTATTATACAAAATGGAAATTAATGCTCAAACCCATGTTTTAGTGAAATAATTATAGTGAAAGTAACAATTATTGAAAAATACGTAATACAGGAACTTTATCCTGACCTTTTTCCAGACTTGTACTTTCATCCCGATTTTTAAAGATAATTTTTATCTCATTTTTATCATTATTATTTATACAATTTCATTAAAGGCAGCGTTGGTTACATGAATGCTCCAATCCCGGTAAAACAGTTTTAAAAGAAATTAATATATCGATCTTTTATGGTGTAGCCTTATCTTACAGTCAGTAGGTGTGTATGTTATTTTAGAAAGACCAACACCAAGTATCCAATAATAATACTGCTTTTATACTTTTATTTAAGTATTTAATATTAAGTGTCCGGGCATTGCTGAAAAATATATTATACTTTTCCTATAATGGAATAAAATAAAAAACCATTTTTAATAAAACTACAACGATAAAAGCCGTGAGTCTACGAATGATATTCGTAAACTACTTTAAATCGTTCACTGGCAATAATTAGTATTCGTCAATTTTAGCAAAAACATTATAATTTTTTCTCAAATTTTTCTGGATAACCACAAAAATTTTAGTCAAAGATACCCTTATTTTATAAATCCGAAAGCTTACAATGAAAGACATGTCATGTCTCTGACTTTAGTAGATATTACAATTAGAAGTGTACATTTAAATTGTTTTCACATATACTAAAATTATGAATCCATCTCAATACACAAGCCAAGATCATTACAAACAAAATTCTCCATCATTCTACTGACGGAAAATAAACAGGGCTTGGCATTATACTCTGTATGAGACTCGTTGAAATGTGGTCGCCAAAATCTACATCAAAACAGTCGCGACAACTCCGATATCCTGATTAGCGGATAAGTGGGGTTTGGCAATAGGTACGTATGTGAGTACGGTTTAAACGTGTTGTTTTATATTTTATAATATTTAAATATAATTGTAATATCTTATTATAACTACATATAGAATAGTAGAGATTTAATTTTGTATAACTTTAGTTAATAAAACGATTCAGTTAATAAAACGATTAAATAAAAAAAAGAGTTAGTCAGTGAATATTAACATGGTTAATTCGATACTTTCACAATACTATTTAAGTACTATTTTATTGCCACCTGGTAAAAACAATTTACATTTTCTACCAGTAGGGTTCATAAAATATTATTTTGTAATACTTAGGCTCAATGATTATACTTAGACAAGATTAGCATAAGTTTTCTCAGTTTGGAATACAACATAACAATAACGGTGACACACATCGTATTCACAATGCTGTACAGTGTACACATAATAATATATATATACTTACTCTAAATGAATTGACGCATAAAATCCCACCAGATGAAAAAATATACAATAACTGTAATCCCACGCAGTTTTGTGTGAAACGATGTAGGTACCTACCACCAGGTATTTTTTTTTTTAACATAAAGATACATATTATTATATCTCGATATAATATATATGAAGGATATTTTTAATTCTAACTTAATATAATATAATATTACCTTTATTATGACAAAACAATAGAAAGGTTAGGTTAGGCCTAATATTATGGTATGTATTGAGTATTAACATGATCTTGTATACAGTGGCGCACCCATGGGGAGGCCAAGGGGCCCTGGCACCCCCCAAACATGAAAATTATCGGAATGATTTTAAACATTGAAATTGAAAGCCAATAAACTATACCTTTGGGCTTAGACAAATAAAAACATGGCAAAAAAAAATGATTTGTAATAATTCTCCAGCACCTTTTTTAGAAAAATCTCTTAGATTCTAATTTCCAACACAAAAAATTCGAAACACTAATGTCAGGTTGTTTTAGAAACCCAATCCCTAATGGAACTGTCAAAAAATTCTCGGTGTCCACCCGAATTCTGGAGTGGTGTAGGTCATGGCTGGGGAGGGCTGACAGGGCTCTAGCCTGAAGGCCCGGGCTGTGGGGGGCCCGGCGTGTCGGGTTGACCATATAAGTGAGATAAACACACATCATAAATTAGCTTAACAGTAAAAAAAGTCAATTCACTGTATAAGTACCCTTAATTTGAACTAAAACACAACTTGAAAAACCTTTAATGTAGTGTTTCATACTACCTTTAATCTTAGCGGTAGGTAGGGGGTCCGCCAAATATCCTAGCCTGAGGGCCCGTTTCAGGATGTGGGGACCATGGTGTAGGTACACCGAGTGAAATAGACAAAATATCGATAAACGAGAAATTAGGCTGTGAAGAAGAAAAAGAGCCTATGGGACTAATTTACATTCTATATTTTTTTAAGAAAAGATTTATTACTTCTATGTCCCAATTTATTTTCCCGGTAGGTACTTACTATATTTTGTCATAACGGAAGAACTCGGTATCTTGCGAATAATTCAAACCTACCCATAACGGGTAAATAATTACACGGGTATATTTCTCGCAAGACCCCCGAGAACTTTTTAAAGTCCTACACGACCGTCATAAAAATATATTATATTTTAATGTAGGAAATTTAAATTTTAAATTGTTTCTTTAGCACGCATATAATAAAGTGTTTAACGCCGTAAATAAAGGAAGCACGTGTCGTAATAAAAACAACTGCATGTTGTCAATAAAAAAATTACGTATGTATAATTAATATATAAACTTAATCATGATTGACCATTATGAGTATTAATAAAATTTTAGCCAAATCAAAAATGATATATATTTTTGTAGGTACTGTTATTGATTACGTAAATACAATAATATTAAGTAGGTAATGATGTTAAATTTATTCTACATTTAGTGAAAAAGTATTACTTTTCAAAACTCAGTTGTTACCAAACATATTGAATACGGATGATGGAAATTTTTGTGGTTTTCCTATAGAGATCGCTGAAGCAAAGTACAGTTTGACTTAGGTATAGGTATGCCATTTTTGTATTGACCATCCTTCCAAGTTCATTAAACCCCTTACTCAATTTGAATAGAAATCAATACACTACGGATATTTTTTGCTATCATATTATGTATAAGTTAAATTTCTATAAAATAAGGTTTTATTCAACACATTTCATAGTTTTAATTGATAAGTAACTTTTAGACTAAGAGTTAACTAATTATAAAGAATAATAATTTGTTATTACGCTCGAAGTTCCTATCTATCCTCGTTGCCATTAATTCATAGTATTATGTGTAGTATTTAAATAAGTACTCAATAATATGTAAGCATATAAAAAATAAAACAAATATTATGTCAATGTGTCGGAAGCGTTTTTACGAATATATTATCAATATATTAGTCAGACGTCTAAAGCTCAGCCTGAGAATTGATTGAGTATAGTGTGCTATTATTTCCTTATCAGGGACGGGTGGCTTCAAACGACGGCCGAACATAATAAAAAAGCATGTTTTCCTCGAACGTTACATTGAACTTAGTGAGGTACGCTAGACATGAAAATGAGAGAATATTATATAACCGCTATGTGATGATATTCAGTCTACAATATTCCAAGTAGAAAAGCAATGAACGAGGAAAAAAACACCAGGACCATATTTGGTAAATAAAATTAATACATTTTATATAAAACAATACCTATACTCAGACATATTAAAATATTTTTTACAAATCCATCATGTTTCAATTAAATATATTCTTTTCAGTGGATTTGTTATTTAGTACTAATCAACATATTATTTTGGAATACTGCGTACCTAATGGCGCTTCATTCGAAACCTTTAAAGATCGATCAATATATTTGACTATTGAATGTTTGATTATCTAAATAAATTGAATGGTTTTACTAATAAATAGGAGCTCATTCTTTGTCACTTGATTTACAAAATGCATAACGTCATTCATACCGTGTTAGCCGACACTAACTTCGACTAAAACGTTTCGTTGTGTCTTTAATAATTATGTCAGTGTCGACCAACTGATATAGTCATCATAGGAAACAACCCTCATTCATTAACATGTATTTAAGCATACGATAGTATTTTGACTCTTCTTTCCATCCAAATGATTCAACAAAGTTTTCCTTCCATGTTTAGTCCTTCTATAAAAAAGATTTTAAATCCTAATTGCTTCCCACTCGTCATAATCTTTCCATTAGTTCCCACCTCTTCTGCTTAATTATAATTTAGCATTTTAACAACTATCCTTTCCCACTTAAATGGCTCCTTTTCTACCTCCGCCATAGAGTATTGTCAACACTAAACTTATTATATTACATAAATTAAAACGTAAAATTCTGTACTCTTGATAAACTTTACAATATGTGCGAAACACATATCGTCAAACAATCTTTATAAGTAACGATTTTTTTGACCATGTCCGATCTAATAAGATCATATGGGCCTCCACAGAGTGTAGGTTTGTATTAACTGATTTAGGAATTTATTATATTTTTATATATAATAGAATGTTTTATAGTAATTTATAGAACAAGTAACTTGCTAATATTAAATTATATCAAATTTGTATACTGAAGCGAGTTCCCAATTAAAAAAATTATTATATACATAGTTAGAACGGCGTTCCCTCCCAGTCCAGTTCTGGGTCGTCGAGGCGCCGCGGTGCTTTATGGCGGCCAGAGACGCCCAGACGGCGGCGCCGTTTCCATGGTTACATAATAACGGCGATCGGAGCATCTTTAATACGTTACACTCTCAATCCACTTAGTTTCTCCTTTGCTGTTTTCTCTCAGCGTATTTTTCTGCCAGTAAAATAGTATGGAGGATTTTGACTCCGGAACCATAAATTTTACTCTCCTTTGAACCGCACCAAATAATAATTCTGATTTTCTTTGGGAAAATTTATCTCAAAAAAAGTAAAGAAAATCTTCGCGGAACAATTTTTTCAGTGTCTCTCTAAAAGCCGCTGCCTAAATTGCATAGGTTTAGTATATAAGAATAATTTATATTTTTGTTTTACAAATTAACTGTCTGGTTTTTCTTTTGATATTTTTTTCAATTGATTTACTTCTAGCTACATAATAATACTAGATACATTCTAAAATATACGGCTAAATAAATATTCATTTCCCAATTTCCTACCAAATAGCTCTTCCGCAAATAATGATACATAGGGCTAATATCAATTACTTCTTCTGCCCCAAGCATACTCCGCCATCTCTCTCTACAATGTCCGATCCTAATAAGATCATATGGGCTTCCACAGGGTGGAGGTTTGTATTAACAGATTTTGTTTTTACGAGAAATGGATGTCAACCACTTGCTCAACCTATTAGGTCCATCTCTGACTCAAACACAAATTGAAAAACAATATGTGAATTTGTCAGACCCAGGATTCAAACCTGGGACCCACTCCACCATAGGCGTATAATAATTATTACAAAACCTAAAAAAGTACGTTCTTTAAATATATTAGTGGATTTTGTGCGTCAAGCATAACTCAACTATTATAACATAAGTTTCTTTTTTTATTTGTTTATAAACCCCGTTTTGCAGTAACTATATGCAAATTTAAAGGTTTACGTATTGTTTTATTTATATCAATTTAAATAATCGGGTTCTGTTAATCATTAGGTTTTTAAACATTATTTCGATTTGGTTTTTACCGCGTTTTCTAAGTTATCGATCATTACATATTGTGTGAAATTACTATAAAGTATAGTGTTTGCATAGTGTTTGTTAGATTTTGACAATAATATAATATGTAACTTTGTGCTGTTTTTATTGCTAGACTCCTCTAATCCATTATTTCTATTATTCTGTTTTTCTTTCGCAGTCACCTACCCACAGTTGTCTCAGGACGTGCTGTATGCCATTAAACCGAAGACGTCATGGTCTTACCGCATGTCGGCTACATTCGACTGAGGCAACTTGGGGTGGTTAGTCGTAACTGTTTTAACTACAACGATCATATTTATATTCCATTATTTTTTACCACAGAACAGATAATAAATAGAATACCGATAGGCAATATTCAATACGCCGCATGGTGAAACAGGCTTTTGAATGTGTGAGTTTCCTACGAAAATGAAGCACGCATTATGCACGTGCAATAGTGTGTGTAATACACCAACATTAAATGAGCGTAAATGCATAAACCAAGAGCAGTTTTTAGTATTCGACGTAAAACGTATTCTTAACACGTGTGTAAGCTTAACCCGGATTCTTCCTTACTCGAGTCGGCTACCTGCTATCGCCTTACCCGTTGTGTATTTCAGTTCCCATTATTTCTGAGTTCCCTGATTTTTACTATACAATACTTCATATTTTTACTATTCATTATCATAATACGTATTCTCGTTTATTGATTAATATAAAAATAAATTTCAGGATACCTGTGTCTCTATAGTTTATGATTTATTTAATCATTATGTATTTACCTGGTTTTCATTTTTTTCGATTTCATAAAGAGCATTTTGTCGTATAAGTAATAAACTATATTGTGCTTCGATACTTTCATTTAGGATATGACGATTTATGGATTTTCGGAAGCATATAACCGCAATCTGTACGCGTTGTTCACTGATTGCCCTGTCGTTTAATACATTACAATATGACGATTCCGTTAAGGCTATACCTCAGTTGAGGCATGGTCTAAAAATATCGCTGCTAGACGATGCGCGGATTGTGCAAATGACGCGTGCCGAACGAAATATAATTTTTTATATAAATCCAACACGCGTCGTTTGCACAATATTCGCGTCGCGAAGTCACGATCGTTTTAGACCAATGATACTCAACCTTTTTTTTCGGGCCAAATACATATATTTGTAAAGTAACGCGGGCCGCATCACTACTGGTGTGACGAAAAAAATCTTGAAACCCCCCCTATTTTACAAAACATTTTTGAGATTTTAAAAATTATGCGTGTTTTTTTAATTAATCGTGTGCTCTTATACCAGATCTGATGTTGACCATAATGACATTCCTCTTCGGGTGTCACTATCTGTTCGTCAAAGTCGAAACGAATCTCAAGATATACGAAATTCTTTAAGGGCCGCAGGTTGAGTATCGCTGTTTTAGACCATGCCTCAGCTGCCTTAAGGATGAAAGACACCAAACCACCCAAAAGACTCCTTTTCAATAGACCGGAAGGAGAAAATAGAGTCAGCAGGTGGTTGAAATATGTAGAAAGAGATACAGCATCCTAAACAGAGGCTAACATCCACAATCAGTTGTAATGCCAATAATACATGAATTTATGAATGTTATAAGAAGTTTGTTAATGATAGATTAAAATTACATTTATTCAAATAAATATACCTACTCGAGATAGTAATTTAGGCTTTAATATAAAAACTATTTACTTTTGGCAAAATATTTTTTTTATCTAGGAAGAAAAGTAAAAAGATAATTTAGTGTGTAAGTACTAATAGATTTTCTATGTTGAGTCGTAAGTGGTTGCCAATGTGTAAATAAAGGGCAGGCGTGGGAGAAACTTTGTCTGAGGAAGTACCTACGTTACCAGTCTTAGCAATGAAATATTTTGATTGATGATATTCTTAAAAGTAGCTACATTCCTTTATATAACATATTAGTTTATATTGTGGTTAAACATATCCACCCATGCATTCTTTTGGAAAGAGATACCCTTGTAGGTAAGTACTTTTTCAATTTTATTATGAAATCTATCTAACTAAAGCATAATACCTAATACCTTTTAACCCAAATAACCCTACCTTCGCATTAGGTGATTAAAAGATAAATGACACGTAAATTGTAGGCATTAAATTAATGAGTTTTCTGCAATTAATACATATGGTGTTTTTTTGGAAGTATAAAACTTTAAAATTAAATAAAATACATAAAACTCGTGGTAATGGCCATGGTAGTGGCTTTATTGGGAAGATAATTTTATAGCATTAGTGTTTTAATAATATGATTTTGGGCATAATATGGGCGTCGCGCCGCGGTTGGCTCGAAGAAAGCGCAATCTGGAAGTCTAATTTTCCACCACTTTTTGGAGCAGCTGGGACCGTATATCTGAAATAACGCGGCGAATTTTGGCTTCCAAGACATATATTGTCTCTGGTTTATCGGTGTAGTCTAGCAACTTCACATATCCCTGCAGAAAATAGTCCAAAGGTGTTAAATCACACAATCTTGGACGCCAATCCACGGGTCCATAACGTGAAATTATGCGCTCGTTGAATGTTTGCTTCAATAAATTGATTGTGGTTCGCGCTGTGTGGCATATTGTTAAAACCACAGCTCTTCCACAATAATGCCATTCAATTGGGGAACTAAAAACTCGGTAATCATGGATCTATAACGCTCTCCATTGACTGTAACGTTCTGGCCTGCATCATTTTTTAAGAAATATGGACCAATGATTCCACCAGCCTATAAAGCTCAGCACACAGTGACTCTTTGTAGATGTAATGGCGTCTCAATAATGGCTTGTGGATTTTCTTCACTCCAAATGTGGTAATTTTGCCTATTGATGTAGCCATTCAACCAAAAATGAACCTTATCGCTGAACAAAATTTTGTGGTGAAAATAAACTGAACCACGATTTTCGAAATAAATTTTTACAATTTGCAAGCGTTGTTCTGGCTATTCATGGTGAAATGGTAAACCAAACCGTATACTATACTTAACCAAACTCAATACAAATCAGCTGTCAGTTATCAAATTGGCTGTCGCTGGAAAAAGTGTTGCCAATTCGAAAAACAATCCTCTAAAAAAACACCCTTTATTAATGAATTGATGTATTTAAATTTGATGAATGTTATTACTTAATTAAAATAATACGCATTATTTCGTGAGGATACTGTGAAAAATGACTATATTAAAATACTTGTTTGTTGACAAAATGAGATTAAAGTTTTTGGATGTATACAAACTCATAGCTCTGCGAGTTATGGTAATTTTTTATTTGTAGTGTCTATTGAATCCTATTGTACAAGGTATTAGATAATTATTGGAGTAATAAATTAATGTTTCCTGGTCAGTTTTCGCTGTTATAAAAATTCAGAAAGTTTTACTTGGTCAGGAAAATAAAATCTTCACTAATAATTTTTATAAGAAAAATTTATTTATCGTAAAACATGAGTAGTAATATGTAAAAAAAGACATGGTATTACAAAAATAATCGTAATAAACTATAAGTATACATAGTATGAAAAATGTATTGTTTATTTATAAAATATTTTAAATAGAGTTATCAGTGAAACACGTGCGACTTCCGTTTATTTGATTTGATTAAATTATAAATGATAATTTATACTTATTTAGAGTAGGTAAGTCTGTAATGCACTTTTGTTGCGCCCGGAGGCATGTGATGGACTGATTTGAACGGGACGCTACAGCACTATAGAAAATAAAGGATGTACCTTCTCTCAACTTTAACTTCATGCAAATAAAAACAGGTAATACGGCTATTTCTCTTATAAGGGCAGAGTAGTGAGAGTAAATTTTTCAGTAGGTACATATGTTATGTTTAATAAGAAATGCCCACAATAATAAAAAAAAACAATATTATTTAATTGGAAAACTAGCTAACTTTCATTTAGCGACTATAATAATGACTCTAATACTCAAAACAATTCCTAATTGTTTATCATTAATATAAATTAACATTATCAAATCTAAGTTTAAATAAAATATAATGTTAATCTGTAAAATGTAGATACCTCCCTATATACTTACTAACTACGTATATAAGTATTCTGTATATAAAAGGAGACCCATCTATATTATATATTAGTTTAGGGGTAATGACTGTCTGGGTTCTGGAGCAAATCGGTCATAACACTATCTGAGACAATTCCCGTACATGCTGTTGGCAACAAAAAAGACAGCAATAAAGGATTATACGGATATGTAAGACGATTTCTGGAAGATGAGAGGAATTTGAAATTTTTCATAAATAGCTTATAAATAATTTATTATTTAAACTAACTTTGCCTAACACCTATTAATATATTATTATGGAAACAATAAAATAAATCCAATAGTTTTGAATCAAATTTATTTTTATTTCAATAACTTTGTTTCGAAACTATTATATTGAAGTTCTATCACGTAAATGCCAGTTCGTTTAATAAATCCACGCCAATGACATTAATATGTCATTGATCCAGGCACAGTTTACATAATAATATATCAAATAGGCAGCATACAATAAACGAACTAAATCAAGTATAATTTATTAATCCCTGTAACATAAGTTTTCTATGATTAAATAGTGAGCCATTATTATTTGGAATATCACTGACGACAGATTGTAAACGATTGGTAGGTATGCCATACGTAAATACGTAAACCAAACATCAAAATCAGTCTCCAAAAATGCTGAATACAAACGAGAGTTTATAACCGCCATCTTTAAATACCACAACATACATAATAGCTTCTGCAGTTTTGGCCAGAAAGAAAAATAATAATTTGGAAATGTTGAAAATATCGATGATCAGCGCAGAAGAGGTATGCCATCTTCACAATAGTCCGATCAAGTGAAGGACGCTGCGGTCCTGACAATACTTTTAGCTACGCGGACGGCGAAATGCAGGGATAGCCGAAGAAACATAATATCTGGGGTATTTCAAATGAGTCTTAATCCTCAACAGTGATATACATAAAAACGAAGAATTGAGAGTTTATGGATACCATGTGTACCTTTCTCGTTGACATGCTTGCATAGTATAATTTAAGGGTTCTATGTTTAGTCTAGATATTCCAGAACGTCGGAATCGGGTTGGCTTGAAGAACTCTCTTGGAGCATCCGTAGCACGTGGCTGAGCGAAGTTTAACGTCGCCTTTTCACGCTCAATGTGATGAGAGACTGCACGGTTTGCTCTCTTATCTCATCGCTACTTCTTCTTTACATTACAATATTAAACTAATTAATTATTACAATATTAAATTCCTACTACACGGTCTGTTAATTTCAGTTTTCTCGTCGTGTGGCTTTTTGCGATCTACGTACAGTGATACGTAAATATATAAATATTAAAATTGTTTAAATTATAGTATTCTAATAACTCGGCTACCTTATGTAAATCGTTCTGTGGTAGGTTTCGGCGACGGATTTATGAGCAGCGTTCGGACTAGACATTTTATCGCCGTCGCGTTGTAGCTCTACGGTTCGTTGTGGAGGCGTAGACTTAACGGCAGGCGTGCTACGCCGCGCCGTCCGACATTAACGGGCGAAGTTACGACATGGTTTGGAAAAATGATTACGCTTTAACGGATATTGCATTAAATTAGGGAAATTTTCTTCCGCCGGAGAGGACTGGCAATGCAAAACCGCTTATTTCATCGCCAAAATAACTTAACGTGGGCAAGCTTTGTATAATGAAATTGCTGGGGGTAGGTTCCGTAAACAAATCGAAAACGAGTTACTACACTTTTACATAATGTTTCACCACCAAACTCAATTAAGCTTAAGTAATACTATATGCTTTATATAAGTAAAAAAGTTAATAGAAACATATCGATTACGTCATAAGAAACGATAAATTCAATTTAATTCCACGCTGCGACTGATCATTTTAGTATAAATTAAAGAACATTAGAGGACCGTTAGAAAAGAAATTTCCTGATTGGATGTATTAACCCGAGAATTTTATTATTAACCATAATATAAAATTTTATGTATAATTAAGAATAGCATAGTATAGGTACCTATACTTTAACACTACTCATAATAATCTTCTACGTTTATGTATCCCGCTACCCGCACTATTGGGGATCGCGACTTCTTTCAAAATATCCTAGTTATGTCAGTTCAGCAACCTCTACACTCCTCCAACCTTATGTCTTAAGGTTTGAAAAACATAAATCAAATACTAAATACTCCCTGACACACCGTTTAAAAAAAAATAAAAAAAATCGGTTAGGTACATGTTCAAACACGCGCGATAACATCATTTTACTCCCTACTTCAATTATAGATTGTCAATTTATGGCTACGGCCGTATGTTGTAGCTTAACCTCTGGGGAATGCCAAAAGAAATGGCGTATTAAAAAAAACACTACCTTATTCCTAGGTCAATAATTATTATAAAGCAATCATTATTCGTAGGATGTTTATCACACTTGAATGGTCAAAGACATAGCTTATAATAAGTATCTTTAGAATTATCTTCAAATGCGTTAATCTTGCCCATTTTTTGAATAATAAAATGCCTAATTCTTGTCAAATTTGGGATCACAGAGATTATCAATATAATTTTTTATCGTAAATATTTCACTTTAATAATGTCGATATAAATTATACTGATAGTTTTCTAAATGCGTTTAAAAATTAATAAATTTAAAAAATCTTAACATTACTGCAGATTTATGTACTGAAATATGACTATATTCTAAAACATTAGAGCGAGAGGTTTAAAAGAATACTATTTTATGTAATAAAAATAATTTATGCAGTCATCAAATGTTTAAAATAAATATAACGGATAATAAGGCTTCAAAATTATATAAATAGATTATCTACAACGTTTAAGGTATGTCCAGGATCATGAATATGAAAATAGAAAAAAAGCTCCATTTTGACCCACGCTGAGCACGTCCGCCCTTAAAAGAATGCATTGGCATCGTGTTCTGATATATTCTAAAAGTTTCAAATGTCTAGCTAGTCGGGAAGTTAGTTAAAAATCGATTGCAAGATTTGTACTGGACAAACAACCACCAGACAAACAAGAATACGAGCTAATAAAAACGTTGTAAAATAAAATGAATCGGCAACTTACACATGGGTATAAATCAAATTTCAATCAAATTCAGTTTATTTCTAATGTAGTTATTTGTTATTAAAAGTATTTTTTCTGTTATATTTTCATTTTTATTTTATTTTCCATAAAAATTGATAATAAAATCAATCCCGAAAGTTTCGGGATTATGTTTATCAATCCCGGGATTCATAGGTATCGAAAATAGCTCGGGATCTCGGGATCCCGGAATTGGAATCCCTAGTCCGTACCATACCGGTACACTTGAGAAAATATATGTGCGTATATTATGTGAGTGTGCTCTGTGCGAAGCTAGGATGGCTCCTCGGTAACAGTTCTCTAATGTAGAATGTAACAGGAAACCACCACACCGTGCATTTTTCCAAAAAACTTCATAATAACACTCATCTGCACCCTGGATCAATCCACTGTTGGATTAAGACCTCTGATCTGATACGGTTTATTTCATTTTGTGTATTGTGGTGTCACGTACTTTACTGGACATTTACTATTACGTCCTCGATCCAACGGTCTCTAACATTCCAAACGTTTTATACCTTCTGGGTACCACTGGAGTACAGTTGTGTCTACTTCGAGGCTATATGTTTTGTCCATTTGCATTTGAGGTGTTTAACAAAGTCTTTTGCATCGCGTACCTACTCTTTTTTTTCTCGAACCCAGTTATTCCATTTTTAGTTGTTACACGGTATGACCAGTATACACCTCTCCATAGCATAATTTATTAGTTGAACGCTTTGTATTTTTGGCACAAATAAGTCAGTTTTGAAAAAATACATACTTAGATGTAACAGGAATACACAAATGTTTTCAGTCGTTAAAAAAGGAAACGTAAAATTAACTTTAAAAAATACAATTATAAAACGATAACAAACGACAAGACAAAGTATTCAACACAAAAAGTTCATTTACTGTACTGCTTGAGTGCCTGAACGGATGTATTTAACAATACTATGTCAATGGACTAACTGTTAGAAAGAGAATGAATCGTTTTAAAATAGAATGCATTATGGATTTTTATAAATCAACATCGAAGTTAACTTTTCCCATTCTGTGATGAAAAGTCATATTTCATAGATTCTTGAATATTTTATATCTGAGTTTATTTATATATCCACTTCGTGTTGAACTATCACCTATGATGAAAAAATATTTTTATGCTGGTAAACTGGCATTTCCATTTTAAAATACTATTTATCTCCTATATACGAGTATTATTATCCTAAGAGATTTTGGAAAACGCACCAACTTTTTTATTTAAATATCATTTTGTTGATTTTTAAACTATTTCAATTAATTTTTTAGAGTCTCGAATTAACTTCAATTTGAATCCGGCACAATCTGGTAAAACTCGACACAATCACAGATAATATCATTTTTAAATCGCGTTTTATATCTGTCACCATACATTTTCGCTACTTTACTGTCTATCTACCGCAAATTAATTATAATGTCACTTAATACTTTCTATATAATCGATATTTCACAAATCACAATGACAATTCCACAATTCTATTCAAATCTGAAATCGCCACATTGGTGTACTATATGTTTTAACAAGAAATAAATGCATATTTCCTCACTAATTACTACGAAAATATAATCTAAAACCACGTCACTGCTTTTTATTTGTCAAACTAATAGACTAATGATTGTCATTTGTTTTCTTTCGCTTATTTAGTAGACGTGTCAGAATATTTTCAAATTTAGAATTTGTGAAAATCCTAGAAAACATCGAACAGTAATGTGACATTTCAAATAGCATAGATAATTTATTGCAATATTATATGTGTATTCATTGCCAATAATAATAAAGGAGAATTTTAATACTACTATCAATGAATAATAATTTTAGATACCTTGATTATCCTGATATAGTATGTAATAGTATTATTATTACATTTAGGTATGTAGGTAAATCAAATTAATGTGACGTTTATTACAAATAATAATTAATTCGTTATGTTAGTAATAATAATTATATTGCAATAATGTTTCTTCTTATTAATATTGTAAAAAATGACATTACGTTTCATTTATTCTTTATCACCTGTAACATCGCTTATATCTTATCGCTTATTGGCAAATTATATTCTAATAGTCAATTATTACTATTTTACACCATAATTTGGTAGGTACTATAAGTAAGTAGCTACTACTTTTCCATTTTTGTACGTGATAAAAATAATATCATTTTTAATTCCTCGCCCTGATAATTTGTTAAATAATAAATTAAGCATGTTGGAATTTATTCACTAGTATTATTAAGAACCTACTAATTTTAAAATAAAATACCATTTTTGCTCCGAAGCAAAGCATACGGACACACCCCTTCAGGGTGGTAATTACGAGTATGTATCTTAACGCTTTCGCTGCTGAATAGATAATGAGATTTTAATTGCCCCCTTTAAAATGCACGTTAATTACATCGATTGGCCGCCTGGTCATTGCGCACCGTGTGCGTCTTCCGCGTCCAAAGTATTAAAAGACATTATGAGAAATAGATTTTACATTTTTGCAATCTAATGGGATCTTCCCCCATTGGATAAATAAAACGTATTTTGACGCAATAATCTAAATGTATGAAAAATTAGACTATACTGCTGCGGCGATGGGTGGAGGTAGGGTGGATCCACCATAGATAGTACAGACTAAGCTTTGTCAGTTATACGTATTTGTTTACATTGAAATAAGACTACAATTTACACAAGTTTTTAAAATTCAATTAAACCCTGGGAAAACCAAGTCATAATACGCATCTGTTTATAAAATATTAAAAATTATGCCATTAAATGATACATCATTTTGGATATTTAACTCAATCACCACGGAGTACTTAATTACTATTTAATTACCACATTTAAATAACATGATAATTATATCTAATGCGGACACAATAGATGTGCTGAAAGGATTTTAATAGATATAATAATATTTTAAACTACTATTGTTTGGTTTAGGTAGGGTTTAATTAATTATAAAAAACTAACCAACAACATGTGTAATATGTATTCTTAGTTCAACAAAAACAAATAAGTATGAAAGAAAAAGTGCAATATATAATGTCAGTGGTAGCAATCGGCGATTGCCAGCTATTCTGCTAGGCCTATCAGCCTGAGGTGGTGTCAGACGATATTGTGAAGGCCAAACTCCAGAATAGACTACTCATATGACCCCAAATGTATATTGGCAGTGGCGACTTGCAAATCGGCGAAATATCAAACTGTCTGAGGTGAATGAAAATCCATCCCGAAGGGATAACTATGGCGCCGTCTACGCATACTTCACAATTATATTAATATCCAACACCGCCAAGCCGTCTGCAAGACCTAGCGAGACAGACTGGCGAGAGCCAGCTGGCTCAGCTAGTCTCCTATATATTATTATCCTAAGAGATTTTGGAAAACGCACCATATTTTTTATTTAAATACCGTTTTGTTGATTTTCAAACTATTTAAATTCATTTTTTACAGAATCTACTTCAATTTGAATCCGGCACAAATCTGATAAAACTCGACACAATCACAGATAATATCATTTTTAAATCGCGTTTTATGTCTGCCACCATACATTTTCGCATCTTGCCGTCCATCTACCCCAAATCAATTATAATGTCGCTTAATACTTTCTATATAATCGAAATTTCACAAATCTAAATTAATATTCCACAAAACTATTCAAATCTGTAAGATGCATGCATATTGGCGTACCATGGGTTTTAACAAGAATTAAATGCATATTTCCTCACTAATTACTACTAAAATATAATCTAAAACAACGTCACTGTTTTTTATCTGTCAAACTAATAGACTAATGATTGTAATTTGTTTTCTTTTGCAAACCGCCTATAACAAGTTCATTTGACGTGTCAGAATTCAAATTTAGAATTTGCAGGAATAATCGAAAAAATGTGACATTTCTATTAGCATATTAAATAATCAATTTCAATCAAGAGATTTTTATTGTAAGATGAGTTTTCTATTAATTAATAATCATAGAGAATTTTATTGATTACATGGTATGATGATATGCAATTATTCGATAGATAACGTAATTGTATTCCAAATATGATTTTTTTTAAATACTTTTTTGTGGCTGTTCACGGCTTTTTTATTGAATAATTACCTAGGCTACAAATTTCCATAGATTACAATATAGTCATATTAAGTTGCCATTGCAAACAATGAAAGAAATTAATACGAATTGTTATAGTTCACAAAATTTGTGATATTGTATAATATCTACCTATTTTTATCATCCTTATCATCATCAATCTGGACTTATCCACTGCTGTATGATGGCCTCCTCAGCCTTATTCTACTCCTTACTTACACATGAATTATTATATTTATCAAAATCAGTGATATTATACTATCTACCTATCTATATTTATAATGCCATTATTATCACGAGCCTCAATAAATCCACTGCTGGATGAAGGCCTCTCTACGTTGATTGTATTCTTGACAGTCTTGGATTTCATCATCATCATCATAATCATCATCATCAATCCACTGCTGGATGAAGGGTTCCGCAACGTGATTCTACTACTATAGGTTCAACGAATTTGTGATATTCTACCTATTTCTAACGTCATTATCATCATCGACCTGAACCAATCCACTGCTCGATAAAGGCCTCCCTAGCCTGATTCTACGCGTTTATGTCATTTGAATTGCTGTATTTATCAAAATCGGTGATATTATATTATATATATATTTATATTGCCATTATCATCATGAGCCTGAATCAATCCACTGGTGGATGAAGGCCTCTCTAAGTTGTTTGTAATTCTGTCGGTCATATGAATTGCTATATTTATCAAAATTGCTGATATTATATTTACCCATTCATAATATCTTCATTATCATCATCAACCAAGATCAATTCACTGCTGGTTGAAGGTTATCCCAACCTAATTCTACTCTTCTTAGTCATATAAACTGCTATATTTTTTTTAATTTGTGATTTTTTATACTTACCCATTTATATCGTCATTATCGTCATCAACCTGTATCAATCCACTACTGGATGAAGTCCTTTTTAAGCTGATTCCACATTTTTAGGTTTTATAAATTCCTATTCTAATCAGAATTGGTCTATTCCTCTCAGATATAATATGCATTGCTTTATTATTTATCAACATTTGTCTCGATATGAATGTCCCGCACCGGGTAATTATATTGGTTAAGGTTAATTTTGAATTCAAAATTTGATTTTTTAAATATTATTCTATGGCTGCAAGCATTTATTTTTTATAGACAATGAAACAAAACAATGTTTAAATTTGTTTTTTGTGCTGCTAACCTTTTTCTATTATGTAAATGGGACCCGAAAGAGATTAATATTTGGATATATTGGATCGCTTTATATGATAATCACATAATATTGTTGTATATGTTTGTATAATTATATGTTGAGATGTATAATTATTATATTGTATTAAAATAATAAGTATATATATTGTATTAAAATTAAAATTTCATTGGTAGCAATCGGCGATTGCCAGCTGTTCTGCTAGGCCTAGCAGCCTGAAGTGGTTTCAGACGATATTGTGAAGGCCAGACTCCAGAATAGACTACGCATATGACTCCAAATTTGTATTGGCAGTGACGACATGCAAATCGTAAAACTGACAAATCAGCGAAATGTCAAACTGTCTGACGTGAATGAAAATCCATCCCGAAGGGAAAACTATGGCGCCGTCTATACATACTTTATAATTATATTAAAATCCAACACCATGTCATTATGACGAAAAGCTGTCTGCAAGACCTAGCGAGATAGACTGGCAAGAGCCAGCTGGCTCAGCTAGTAAGTAAACAATAATTGATTCTAAAACTAGTATGGTAACCATGGTAACGCAGTGTGACACCACGGAAAAAAAATTACAAAGTTTACATCGTTCAATGGTTTGAATTATATACTTCTTTATTATGGGACCAATTTGTAGAAATACGTCATTCAGTGGATAGTGGGTGCACAAGATAAAATAATGTAATCTTCTTCCTTCTGCATAGCCCATTTATATATTCTTAAGTTTGCTTGTCAGCATTCCGTAGCTTCGTTTTACACCCTGCGAATAGTACCTAGGTATTTAACGGTGCATATATAATATAACATAAGTGACTAATTGGTAGTACAATTTTAATTCACATGAGCAACGCATGAAAATACCGTGTACCGTGTTAACTTTAAAAAAAAAATTAATATACGATTTACAAGTTAGAGTACCTATGCTTAGGAAGAGTAAGTCGAGAGTTTCATTAGATAATAAGATCTAGACTTTTCAGAGCAGATGCGTCAACGGCCTAAGTGACGATGAGAGTCAAACTCTCAACAGTTAGGAGTGCTACAGAATACCAACTATTCCAAACTTGAGGGAACGTATACATTTAATTTAAGGGAATGTCATCGATTTATTTAAATTTAGATACCTACCTATATTTACATATTATAATATACCTGAACACACAGACACAGAAAGTCACAGACAGTATTAATTTGATTAAATGTACCTACCTACATTTTGAAGCAAGCCTTTTTTATAATTTTATTGTTATAAAGGATACGCCAGCGTTTCAATTGCGTCAATAAAACAATACAATCTGCCCAGCTTGCAGATGAATAATTTAGACAAACAACAAAAAAAAAACAACGTTCGGTAGGGAACAAAATAATTTAAAATGCGCTTGCTCAATGAACGTGACACTAATCCGGCGATCGGTGTTAAGTCGCTCTCGCCTGCGCAGAATTGGATTGAGGAGTGTTATTTCTTAATAATAATACTCTTCTTCCACATCTGTCGTCCGCTTGAATAGCCAGTTCCGGTTCATAGAAGCAGGAGCACGGTGTCTGAAGCACAACAATACCTTGCAGACGCGACCGCCGCGCCGCGCCGGACCCCTAACTACCCTCAAAGGCTTGCGCGAAACGCAGTGCCGTCGCTTTCATCGACCTTTTCAAATGATAAATATATTTTTTAGCAAATAATAAATAGTTCTTGTTATATTTAAAAAAAAAACTCATTATTTAAAAGAGTTCTTTTTATAGTTATTATTTCGTATATCTACATTCATAATCTTTAAAGTATGCATACTTTTCAAAATCTAAATGTAAGGAAGGACTTATTATTATCGTATGTTAACTATAACCTTATTATAAGAACAAATAAAATCATTTGCAGGTGGGCCTCCAAACATGTCAGGGCCTCAAGCGTTTACGTATCTAAACAGTCGCTACACGATAATAATTTTATTATAAAATGTACATATTACCTATATGATAATAAGTATTATGTTCTATGTGACAGCTAAGTACCTATAGCGTTCGTTCAGTCTCTCGTGTAATGGTAGTGTTTCAATAATTATTGACATATAAAGAAAACTATAACAATACAATCATTATTAGGTAAATGTCGTATAAAAATATGTCTACCACATAATATTTAAATTCAATATAAAGTTAATACATTTAATGTTAACCACAGCAACGACAAACAATACGACAACAGGTGATCAGTAACAGTCACGTTTTAGGCAGTTTGAAGACTACCTACTCCAAGGGAGGGACATAAGGAGAAGATGGCTGCAATATTCCCAGTGATTTCCGCGTAAACATAAAGGCACGCGCTTTATGTTTGGAAATTTTTCCAGCAGTACCTAAATACATTTCAAGTCACCGTTTATGAATTTTAAACTTGGAGAACTCTGGTATGGTGCATTATAATATTTTGAATAATTGACAATCTTTTATAATAATATGAATACGTGTATTAATTAAGGCGCTAAGTACCAAAATAATAAAAACTGACATTTTTATAGAAAAATGTTCTACATACCAACGCCAATAACTTCAACTATAGTCTAAGTGCCTCAAGCAAGTAAAAAAAAATACAGCAAAATAATTAAACCTGTCGACGCTGTAAGTCCGTTGGCGTGTTTTATTTATAATGGTGTAAGTAGCACTGCAGTGGTCAACGGCATTCAATATAAAATAGCTGACAATGGTGTATTGACACTTGCGAGTTCTTAATACCTAAAATTATAGAAGCTGCCGTGATTACTTCACACTGTAAAACTACATTTTTCATTTAGGTCTGTTTTATGAAATTTTACTGCAATGACTCGGTATTTTGTAACTACAGGCAATACTACTTTTTGGTACTTAGAGCCTTATTTAATACACGTATTCATATATCCAATGATAAAACTCTCAGGTTCCCACATTTCTAGAATACAATTTATCGAAACATTCATAATTAGTAAGTAGGCAAATAATATTATATTAAAAAAAAAACAACTGGTGCTAAGCAGGTTTTCAACCCCACTCGATCCCGAAATTAAAATTATTTAAATCTCACTTTTATTAGATTACTTTTTCTACAATTTCTTGACAAAAATAAAACATTTTAAATAGATCAGTTGATTTTTAAATTTAACAAAATATTGATACCTAATATAATTCATCTCCGAATTTACGGATTACGGGGTACACAAATATAATACTTTATATATCATATCAATATAAAATGTAAGATTTTTCACATTTACAAATTCAGACACAAAAAATGTGTGGCATTTCGCTTAATTTTGTCCGTCTTAGCATAAAATAATTAATGAATCGGATGGTTTACTTTGCAGCGCATAAAAAAAGTATATGTATTGGTTAAATGACATCTGAAAAGAAAAGTAGAAAATTCGAGAATATAATAGAAGACGACTTTCTTTGCATCAAATATTAAAGTTTTTGAATTCTAATGGATTTAAGTTTAGTACTATTTCTTTACTTAAATGGAATAGTACAAAACTTAAATCCAATAGAATTTAAATTCAAATTCCATCAAGTGCCTTCGGTCGATAGTATTAATATTATTAAAGTTTTTGACTGATATTTGACTACGACCCTTTACTACATTCTACGATATAAATTAAAAATTAATATTAATTTATTATGTTATAAATGACGCCTACGCCTTTGGTATAAGCGAATGGATTTGGAAGCCGCAATCCCGCCGCGGATCTTTCTCGTAATTTGTGGCCACAAAACGGAAGAATAATAATGAAAAAAGACGAATGGTGGTTTAAGTTAAAAGTGAAGTATAGTCGGTCGGTGTTCCTGGGCTGTCGGCAGTCGGCACGAGACCTGAGTGCATCTGCTTTTACTCGGCGACCGGTGCGATTTAATTGGGGTAAAAAGAATATTAAACAACATTACTTCAAGTGTTTGTGGCTGGTCGGTTAAACTTGCGGCCCAGACTCATTGACACTATGAACCGGAACAAGAAAGTGTTTTTTGAATTCGGAACCGGAACCGATCGCGTGATCCCGCCAAAAATCACATTTATGCTGACAACATAGTTATAACCTGTTATCCATAATAACTGATATTAGGTACCTAGCTACCATAAAAATATCATTTTTTCACATTTTTTTTTTTGACTAGGAATATCAATTTCCCACGTTACCATGTTATTACTTACGTATGAAATAATAAATCAATTTACAGTATTCGTCCATTGTATTGTATTGGTTTAACAAATCCTCATATTATTATCCTAATCATTTTGGATCATGTTTTCGATATTACCATACATATGCGTCACACACATATAACAACACAAACATAAACCCCCTCCATACCAACCGCTCCCCACCACTCACAGTCTTAATCGAGCGTATCACAAGGCCCTACACTTGACTGTGAAGCATCAGCAGCTATTTTCGCCTGGGATAGATTAATTAGGCAAACGTGTGAAATCCAATCCCCATATACTGAGACTTTGAAGCAACTTTCGTTTTACGACTTAATGACGATCAGACTATAAAACGCAAGAAATACAACCCCCGCCTTAATGTTCTCGAATATTACCAATATTGAATGCGCATTTCATTTTCGTAACAAACTTTATTTTGATACAGACATACCATTGAAAAAAACTTAATATTCTTTAACACGGGTTTAAGTTTGTCCTATGTGTCTCCACATTCAAGAAGTACCTATACCTTATTACAACCACACTCAGAAGGTAACGCACCTCCCATTATTATTGTGTCATCTGCTTATACATCAAATAATAAAAGAGATACCTAACAATTTTCTAAGTGTATAATTAAAAAATATCTTAAAATAACTAATATTTATTAATAAAAGTAATTGCACCCTTTATTGAAATATTTCTTGATACAGATAGGACATAATAAATGTAGCATCTTACTTATTTACAAGTAAACTTAAATATAAAAATAAACATTTCCATTGCTCTAGTAATATTAACACAATTAACAATTAATGTTATTTACGGCCCCTGCTATTTTCATTTTTATTAGTTTAAAAATCATACTCTCAAAAACGGTGGTTTATTGAATCTTTGTGATAGGTTTTTCAAAATTTTGGTTTGGAACGTAGGTAAATAGTTACTACTTGCCAATATTATCATATACTTATTCAATTATTATCCATTTTCATAACTGTTATAATATAAACTGCGACCATCAACTAAAAAAACATACTTAGTCTTAGTACTTACTTGTACTTGTGCGATGGGATCGCTCAAATAAATAAAATATTTTTTTAATTGAGGTAATTAATATATTATTCAGTATAGTGCATATTATAAGTTTTAACATTACCAGAGATAACTGTTAGAAAATTAAGTAGGTATAAGTTTAATACCAAATATGAAAACGCCTAGGTATTTTTTTACGTTTTATATTATATAAAATAACTGTGCAACATTATTTGTATTTCTAAATATGTATGGATAGCAAGTACAATGAACAATACAATAATATAGGTATCAATCCATTATTATTTTATTACTTTTAAGTTTTAAAAAAATCTTGATTATTTTTTATTAAAAGGACATCCTCAGATGTCCTTTTAAATAGATGATTAACATATCCTTTACATAATTTATTAGCTAATCTGTACCGGCTCATATTTTTAATTATTTATATATAAATAATTTTATATAATTAAACAGAATATAATATATCATTTCATAATATGTTGTAAATCTTTATCTGCAGTTGTACGGCGCCCGTAAAAAAGCATTTTCGTTGGTATTGAAGATTTACGAACTGTGTTTTCAACTAAATTTATGGATTTTTCTTGCGGAAAAACACAATCAAAATTAGCTGATTGGCATCTTGGAAGATGCAACATAAACCAATATTGTAAGACGTATAAAAGCGACCAGTATTTTGCCGTCTTGCAATTTCATCCCTTAATTATGAACAATTTCTTTCATCAATTTTCTGATAAAAGGTAAGAAAAATACTCGCTTGAGTAGGAGTATATTTTTGATATAGTATTGCTGATGACATAGTCATAACTAGCCGATCCAAACAAAGACTGATCGACCATGCCACAACATTGAAAAAGGAAGCGGAAAAGCTTGGATTAGAAATAAATGCCTGCAAAACAAAATACATGGTATCCACGCGAGAGCAGGGTCCACCTCGAAATATCTGTGTGGGGCAGCAGGTATGGGAAGAGGTTCAGAGCTTCACGTACCTGGGCTCTAACCTAAACACACTCAATAAAACAACAGAAGAGGTGAACATACGACTCATAGCCAATAAGTGCTTCTACGCCTGTAAGGGTCTACTGAGTTCGAAATAAGCAAGAATAGCAAACTGCTTATCTACAAAACAGTTATTCGACCAGCTGTGAGACATGGTGCCTCATTCAAAGGGAAGAACATAAACTGGCCATATTCGAAAGAAAGATCCTCAGGAGAATTTTCGGGCCCACATTGGAAAATGGAAGTTACAGGATAAAAATAAAACCATGAGTTAGAAGAGTTAATAAAACATGAAACGGTGGTGAAATTCTGTCGATCCCAAAGACTAAGGTGGGCTGGACACGTTGAGAGAAGCCTGAGCACAGGACGCCAAAAATCATGACCAAGTGGATCCCACAGTGGAAACGGTCTAGGGGCAGACCGAAGAAGAGGTGGACTGACTGTATCGAAGAGGACTGGAGAAAGATGAGGAGGGCTGGAGACTGGAGAGGAGCAGCCAAGGAAAGGAGCGTGTGGAGGACAATTGTAGAGGAGACCAAATCCCGCCCTGGGATGTAGTGCCGAGAAAGAAGAAGAAGATTATCAACATATTCGGTAAATTCCTTAGGTCGTTATAATAATATAATAAGAATTTGCTACTCCGCTCCCACCCTCCGTTTTTGGACGTGAAAATTATATACCTAAGGGCCTCGCACTTGTTAGACCGGCATTAAACACAATACTATAATAGGTATACCTATTAAGCCCTGTGTGATTGAGAACTTTGATAAATATATTGCTTTTTACAGCCTAATGCAGTGAATTTCGTTCGTGGCACATCAAATAAAAATTAAAAAATTAATATCAACATTAAATAATGTTCTTTTATCAACATCATATAGAATATCGATAATAATTTTGAGAAGGATACAAAAGAAATATACCAATACGCGCCTCGAAATTAGATAAACAAACACTTTACTCCTCATCTACCATCTGTAATGATATCTGTTTTTTTATTTCATTTTTATGAACCCTGAAAAACCTAATTCGCGAAGATACGAAGGTTGTTGGTCCATTAAATTATCGAATCTGTCAGATCCGTCGTATCTAGCAAAGGATTGATGACCCACTCGTAAATAAACTGATTTGAAAATACTAAGAAAATTATGCGAGATTTCCTACTGTCTTCTGCACTTCTGACAAGATTTTAAATTGATGACTCTCTTAAATAAATGTATTGTAATACACAATACGGATAGATTTGCAGACTTATTCTTGTGCGGCACACCTGGAGCACACTAGTGTGCTGCGGTACACAGTTTGGCAGACACTGGGCCGTAATGCGTGCAACACTTTCTCTTTCTAAAACTTTTGCTTGAAATATTCTTGGTAAAAACATTTCGTACAGCAGTGGTATTGAACACTACATTGTCACTGGTTATCGGCGTAAAAGAATTGACATTTTTTGCACATTCAACCCCTACCCTCACAGAAAATGAGACAATATTATTATTATTATTAGGTATTATGTCGTGTTGACGCGCGTGGTTACGTGTCTGGTAATATAGCACATTGAATGTCTGTAGATATAATTAATGATCATTAATTCGCCGAATATAATATTATTATGAACTATTATTTAAGTACATTCTAAAATTAAATTAGGACGTTGCAGTAATCCACATAGTAGCAAAATTTGATGAGATATAACGCCATCTGTTAAATCAATGAACAAGTATCCTCTTCACGCACCACTAACGTTGACAAGCAGATGGCAGTTTGTTCGAATGTTGGTTTATGATTATAAATTATAAGATTAGTCAGAGGTTGTTTGTTGTTTCAAGATTATAATTCGTACTATTTGAATCTAACATTGAAAACACAAAAACCCAAAAATCAATTAGGTCATGATAAACCTTTTAAATCATTACGACGAATCATTAAAAAATACAATAAGTAGGTACAGACAGTTTTTTACAACATTGACTGTTTGTTATACCTAGAAATACCAGAAACCGTGTGTTGTATAACAGTACCTATAGCACTAATCGAGTGTGGAAAAATATGGAATATACTTAAACACATGAGGGAATATGTTATTTTTCAATAGTTACATCTCATAATATTAAGAAGTAAAGATTGTCACGTAAACGACCATCGACGTGCTTTGTGTCCCGTGGTTTTATGGCCTAAAATGCCCTAAAATAATAAAGCGAACCTTGGTTCAAAACTTTGGTCCATGGTGATTGGCTTTCACATTTCAATTTTATTAATCTGTTCTGTGATTTTATTTGATAATAACTATAATATACTTAGCAATATAATTTTGAAGAATACAATTTATTAAAAAAAAAATTATATCAGTACTTAATTAATTATGTGGTATACGTGGCACACAACGGAAAATTCAGAAGAACATTTCTTAGCAACACACCACAAACATGTAGATAGTATTTTATAAATCTTCCCCGGTCTCTGATATCATTATTACTCTAGCCTCATTCAATGAATAAACACCATTCGAATTAATATTTACTAACTTACCAATTTATTGGATAGAATTGTAGATTTTCTTATTATAATATAAGTAATTTATAAATAAGAGTCTTTAATTAATTATGTTATTGAATAGTAAAGTTTAAAATTACAATAGTACCTATACAATATCAGCATCACACCTAGGATGGTATGTAAATTATCTATAATGTGTATGAATCTATTAATTATTCTGATCACTGCTTGCAACATTCAAATTATGAATAAAAATTTAATTATTTTATATTGGTACCATACGTTTCTATGGTATAACCCTATGTTTCATCTATGTTTCATCGTTCTATGGTATAACCCTATGTTTCATCTGATGACAAAGGTGTGGGAAGAAGAGCGCTGCCCAAGGGACTGGGTGAACGGTGAAATCATCACACTTCTTAAAAAAGGTGACCCTCTAAGCTGCGACAATTACCGAGGCATTACGCTACTCAGTGTTCCGGGAAAGATTTTGGCAAACATCATTTTGATGAGAATAAGGGACCCAATAATGCACGTCCTCAGGAAAAACCAAGCCGGGTTTCTGCCTGGTCGAGCGTGTGCAGACCAAATCCACAACCTTCGATGTCTTCTCCAGCAGAACCATGAGCTGAACAGTCCAATGGCTTGCTGCTTTGTGGACCGCCCCACCCTCTGGATGATACTGGGAGCATACGGGATCCCTCCCAAGATCATTGCCATAATCAATAGCGAATGCTGTGTCAGAATTGGAGACACTGTCACGGAATGGTTCGGGGTCACGACCACAGTCAGACAGGGTTGTGTGCTTGCACCGTTCCTCTTTATCATTCTCTTTGACTTCATACTACGGAAGTCAATACCACCCGACCGAGGCATACCTGTTACCCCCACCGTGAAGCTATGCGACCTGGAATACGCCGATGACGCTGTCCCATTCGACAACTCAATCGAGAGCATTCAAGAGACAATCGACAGGTTGCATAACAACTCCTCTCGCGTTGCTTTGAAAAACAACGCGAAGAAAACCAACGTCTTGTGCAATAGCATCTGTCCTGATCCAGATTTCCCTCTGATTAGCGATGGACAAAACATCGAGAGCGTCGACAGCTTCAAGTACCTGGGGGTACACATCACGGGAGACGGCATTTTGCAGAAAGAGCTCGCTATCCGAATGGGAATGGCTGGAGCAACATTCAACTCGATACAAAATGTCTGGGACTCACGATTGTACTCGGTCAAAATCAAATGCCGCCTATTCGATGCTTGCATTCTGACGGTGCTGCTTTACGGTAGCGAATCATGGGACCTTACGAAGGCTCAGAGCAACCGTATACTGAGCTTCGAAAACAGATGTTTGCGACGAATACTGGGTGTGCGGTGGTATGACTTTAGGAGCAACGAGGAGATAAGAGAACGCACCAAGCAGCCTCTCATCATGCTGAAAGTGAAGAGGCGACGTTGGACCTGGCTCGGCCACGTGCTGCGGATGCCAGAAGAGAACTTTAACCTGGCTTGCTCGTTCTTCAAGCCAACCGGATTCCGGCGACCTGGAAGGCCGCTAAATACAATCTACAGAGTGTATATGGCGGAGCTACGGGATGCTGGTTTGACCTGGAACGAAGCAAGAAGACTGGCGAGCGACAGGGATTCTTGGAGGCACCGCGTGGTGTCCATATGCTCCAGTTAAGGGGCGGATATGGACAAAGAAGAAGAAGACCATACAATAAACAATAAACTTTTCCATCATTTGACCGAGCCTTTGGTAAATATAATATAAAGATCTTTCATGATGCCTTGATTAAACCAATTAATGGAATGTGGTTTTGATAAATACATAGTTTCTTTACAACTACCCCTATATTTTATTCCGCATTGAGTTTAAACTTTCTATATTTAGTTAATAATTACCACCTCACTTTCACAGACGTAAGTTTTCATAAATATATTCAGGATTTTCTGAGCTTTAGCACTGAGCTAATGATATCCATCTTATACCGACTTATAACTTCTCAATCTGACTATCTTTCTCTGTGAAGTTAGATGGAAAATAATTAATAGAGGATAGGTTTGTTATTACCCTAAGAAAAATGCCACTGAAGCATACAAATACCTGGGAGTATTAAAAAAAAATGGAATATGTTGCAAACCTTATTATAGAGTAAAACAACACTAGTGGCATCTAGTGACGGAATCGCAAGACATGCAATAAAATACTAATAATTTTACTAAGCAATGCGTATCTAAAAATAGTAAAAATACTTTTTTATTTATTAAAAAAAAATGTTACAATGGCGAAACACCATGCCTCGGTGTCATTAATGTCGTATACATCCTATGAACAAAATATACAGCACTCGAAACGGAATTATTTACAAACCGGAGAGCTCGTTAATTTTCTGAAAATATTAAAATAGTTTATTTTATGAGTGTTTTATAATAATACATCTGTTAGATTTTTTGTCATAATATATGGCCATTCTAACTCAAACAGTAAAAATATTTTTTCCACGAGACGGAACAACAATGTTGCAGATTTTATGACCCGGAACCACTCTCCGCTGCGCTCCGGTCCATTTCGAGCCCTGTAAATATATTGATAAAATAAAATTGATACCTATTATTATTAGATTATTCATTTTTGTAATATTATTTTGTATGTAGGTAGTTTGTTGCTTTTCATTCGAACCTTGATTCAAACCATATAGCAGTACATCTAACGATAGATTTTTAAAGCTTCATACAAAGCGATGCGCCCTTGCTATAGGTTATTTTCCACGATAGTAAGCTTCGATATAAATAAAAAATATGCATGCAAACAGAATACCAAAATATTTTCTAGATGTCACTGCAATTGAAAAATTCCCAAACTTTAAATTTTCTCGTTTTGCATAAATATTTACTGACCAAAAAAAGTTCAAAATAAATACAATCGTTTTACTCCCCGGTATAAACGCTTTTCGCTGTATTAAGTGTTGTTGATGTAAAGTCTGAGGCTGTAAAAAGTTTCATGCCAAGCTTTCCATCTATCTCAATAGCTTTATGACCAGCCACCGCACGATATTGTTTGAAATTCAAATCCCAGGCGGCCAATGAGAGAAAAGAACATAAATTTAAACTGTTCCTAGCGGCAATATTGGTTAATAAAGCAATAATCGTAACCGGCAATAAACGCTGGCGCGGAAACTGATTCTCGAAGTTTTCATTGGAAAAATACTCCTCAAATAAACAACATTGTCGGGGAAAATTACATTATTGTCTCGAGACTAGATCCGAATATGGAGTGGTAAATAATGAAAGATGGGGTTGGAAAAATCTAAATAAAATCTTTATTAGTATGATTCTTCTCGTAATAAAAACTTTTGCCATAATATCTCCGCGAGCTCTCATTTTCGTCGTATTGACAAACAAACATCAATATACTTCAAAGCATTTTTACACAACTACCTACTTATATTATATAGTATGCACCTATATACAGTGACGTCCCGTGTGAGTAGGCAGGTCATGCATTGCATAGGGACGGCACACTATAAAGGGTAGCAAAGGAAGGAACGAATACAAATATTACGTTGTCGACCAGTGGCAGTATTTAATGAAGCAGACGATGCGGTCAGTACATTAGAAAGTATACATATTAATTTAAAAAATAATCGAATTATAAAAAATTCTGACATCATAAATATTGTTGTATTGTAATACTCGTTGTAAAATATATTATTGTAATGGCGATGGGAAAATTTTGACATTGTAGCCTGCAGAGCTGACAGACCTCCGCGTACGTAAAACGACCGCTGTTTGACAGTAGGTTTCGTAAATAATTTTGTGAGTCAATTAAAAGGTTTTTAGCGTATTTTGTGTGATTAAGATAGCCGAAAATACATAACAAACTAGGTAAGTGGGTACCTAACAGCGTTGGCAGATAATTATTTTACAAAATCGGGATTTTTACCATGTGAAATATAAAAAAAATCGGGATTTAGGAACAAAAAGCGGGACAACCTAAAAAACGCATATTTCAATATTTATAATGTTTATTTCCATAATATTAATCATAAATAACACAACACAATCACAAAACTCTATCAAAATAATTAAAGCAAACAATATTTTTCTCGACACTCGTTTATTTGTACTAGTCTGAAGATTTTACTTCCTGAAGAGTTTCCATGTGCTGCTTAATGTATTGGTAAAATTCACCATATGAGTAGGTATATTATCTAGCTGAATTGTAATTGTAATTAAGTATTGTCTTAACCTAAACGTCTTATTTGTATTTGTTGAAAAATTGTGAATTTAGCTGTCCGCGGGACAATCTATTTCTGTTGTCTTGCAATACTGGTACCTAAACAAATATTCAAAAAAAAAATTGTAACTAAAAATGAAAGTGGACGGCATTCTGAGTCTGCCTAGGGATGTCACTGTATATAATATTATATGTAGTTAAATGTTAATTATTTAGTAAACACAACATACGCACCCACTCTTTTACACTAATGTCTAGGACTCAGGGCGGATTTACCATATTAGGGCTACGGGGATAATATTCCACTTCCCTCCAACGTAGCAGAGTCACCGTGTCGGAAATATGAGATTTTGAAACATTTATGAACAAATATTGAGGCTGAGTGGCTTTCGGGTACGACGAACCAATTAATACAGTGAGTTTTGTAAGAAATAAGTAACTTTGTATCAGCATTGAACTAGTAGGTACTGATATGCACAAGTAGTGGAATATCACTCCAGATAAATCCATATATTAATAGTGGGCACATTCACCCTTTAAAGACCCTGACCTGATACATACCAAAGACCCAAAAATATATTAAATTTAAAAAAATGTCTTATAATTAAAAAAAAATATTAAGATAAGTTTTGCAGCCACGTACAATTATATCTAAAATATATATAAATAATTCTATTAGATATATATCTAATATTTTAGGATAATAAGTATTAGGTACGTTAGTCGTTAATGTCGATAATTAATACAACGATATAAGTAAATTATACCTACCTAATACTTATGTACTAGTGTAAATTGATAAATAATTAGGTGCTATCAATATATTTTTTTAAATGTCTTAATAATATGAAACATGGTATTTCAATATTTCCGTTTCCTATGTAATAATATGACTATTTTCCATGAGACAGTTTCAATGATTTCAGTCAGACAAACAAAAAACTCATTCTTATTTTCACGACAGAAAATAGACGTTAAAATTTTGCTTTTGTTTGTTTACTTCATCGGAAAAGTTTCGTTAGACTTCAATGTTTATTTTATAAATCAAAGGAAGCAAATCATTGCAATAAATAGTAACTATTCAGAAAACATCATTCGCTCGTCAATAAATCAAAGTTGTGCTGCGAAGAGCGATTTAGGGGAAAATAATATTTTTTGATTGGACAAATAAAAAATAATATATCATTCACTTTTTATTACTTAAAAACATGTTTATGACTTCTTAGAGTTGTGCGTTTCTAGTTGGAGTTTTTTGAAAGGCGGAGAATAATAGGGGACTTATTATATTATATTAATGTCTTCAGTTATATTACTTTTAAATAAGAAATGAAAATTCAAAAAGTAATTTATTCAACCAATTTAATGGATGTGTTGAAATAAATTTATAAAATGAGACGACATTATCGCTTAGATATATGGATTGATTTTCCCATGAAGTTATCTATGAAGAAATGAGTTCTACGAAGTAAGTAAGAATTTAAAATAGGAAATGTTAGTTGGAAAATTCAATGAAAAATATTTCTGGGTTAAGAATCATCATCACCATCATTCGTCTGTTTCAATCTACTACTGAATGTAGGCTCCCTTAAGCTCTCTGCAGTCTTTTCGTTTTCTTGTTATTCGCTGCTACGTTATAATTTATCCTTTGGATACAATAATTGGATTAGCGTATTCGTCCAGGGACCGTTCTGTCTATTAGCTATGTGTCAGACTTAATGAGGTTTGATTTTTGCTGCGCTGATAGACAGTCTTACAATAATTACCTAATGAAAATCGTATATTTCACCTTACACATTAATTTCACAATCGTACGTACACCTTCAGTTTGGGCAAACCCGATATAAAATCCCATTGACTGAAAACACTCTATACTAACCAATCGATATCACTGATACCGCTTAATACCAATACGCCGACTAATGTCTCCGAATACTTTACGAACTGAGTAACAGACTTCCGAGAATCTATCGCTCCATTTCCTGCAGGTGTTGACATAATATATTGAGTCTCAATAAATGATTTTTTTCTTAAATTATTAATAACCATATCCTTGCTTTTTCACACAAGGTTATTGTTGTATCAAATCTATATGAATTTAGGTAAAGGTATATCTTGTATGGTACATAATTTATCATGCCCAACTCTATTTGTGTCACTAACTTTCAAAATCAGCCCAGTCCATAATAGCTGAATAGGAGAAAAACAGCTTTTTGTTTTCTCAAATACACAGGTCACAAGGGTGAAAGTTTATATTATTTCGAGTATAGAATATTTAAAATTAATAAATTCCACATTTTGATAATACATAAATGTTAGAAAGCAGTAGTTCTTCAGCAATTCACAAAAAAGTCAAAAATACCTAAAGGTGGACTTGGCTGATTTTGAAATGTAGCAACACATTTAATGGTTTTGGTATATTTAAATAGTTTGGATAATATTATATACCTACCAATAATTTAAGGTAATATTATGCTATTTTTAAACAAGATCGTTTGTTTTGGTTTTGTAACTGTAATAAGTAAAACATAATTTTAAAAACATGCGACAGAATATGACGACTACAATTTGACTGATTTTACTAATAATTGTCATTATTATGCGTATTGAAAAAAATAGTGACAAATTACCTATCTCTTCTTATTACAAAAAAACTTTTGCTTATTTTTTCACTAGATGACAATGTCCCTTTAAAGCAAACGAAACCGGTTCTGACTAATATTAAAATAAGTGGAACTAGTATCTACTTCTACTAAATATTGTGTTTTATTTATTTTATTTATTTATTTTTATCATTTAAATGTTCATTAATAATTCATAATTTTAATGTAGTCGATTTATATAGTATTTCATCATGTACATACCTACCTATAATCGGTATCAGTTGTATATTTACTACAGGAAAATAGTGCGTATAGTGTCATCTCCAAGATGAATAAAAGCATTATAATTTGGGTCACTATGCAGCAGTGGCGAAGGGTGACTTTTGGAAAGAGGTAGGCTGTGGAGATATGATAAAAAGAGCACACTTGTCAGGTATACTTACGAGAATAGTACGATATTTACTACTAATGAATAGGCACACACTAATAAATGATAACGACACACTAATTCAATGAAACTTCAAAAACTCATTGACGACATAAAAATGAGCGATGTGTTTAAATTACGTATTTTTCAAAACATGTATACCCATCAAAAATCATTAGATAAAATTTATTTTTATTTTTAAAAACAATCTATACTTACTTATTTATTAATATTCGATTAAACGCCGTTGAAATTATTTTTTTAATTATCTAATTATTAATGATTTTGGACAAAGTGCGCAGTCGTGACAACAATATTATGCGCGAATGTTTTAGGCTCTGCGAAAGGAGCTTGCCTCATTTCGTACAAATCAGCAGACTTGCTGAGGTTACGAGACGTAAAGTCCATACGAAAAAAACTCAGAATTATTCCAAACATAATCGGAAATTTATTTACGTCGAGAAGTCGCGGCGCGGCGTTTATTATTTAATTTACGGCGCGGCGCGCTGTGGTTTTTTTAATACCTTTGCAGTTGTTTTGTAAACTGTGTAATACTGTAATACATTCCTACATATGCGATCTCGTTGGCAAAATAAATTATTGTTATATAACATAAAATAATGAAGTGATTAAGTATATAAATATGTCAATATGCAATTAAAAAATATTTTTCTTAAGAAGGTAGGCTTTAAATAATCGCCTAGTATGGAGTCTTCGCCACTGCTATGCAGTGACCAGCGCTCGTAATAGAAAAATTTATAAACCGGAACGCTCGATAATTTTCTGTAAATATTATACCTAGTATGCGTTTTTTGTTATATACCTACCTTAGATAAACAAATTCAGTTAAGTACAGTATTTAGACATTTGACGGACTACTACTAAAATGTTGAGTGGGCAACGTTTTTCAGCACCGCAGGCGATTTTTTTATGAAATGTGTTGTCAAAAATTAACGATATTTATTGTTATCTCTTCTAGTATACATTATCTTTTGAGAATGGCCTCTGCAACGAGCCCGAAACCTCAAGGAAAGGAGGGGGAAGAATGCGCGATGACTACACACAAATCTATTATGATATTATAATATACGTCATAAAACGGTTGGATTTGTTTCATAGCACAATATCATGACATGATAATAATCATTAATTAAATTAATAGTCGTTTTGTTACGCTGCCACTGAGAGTAGGTATACTGAAAGCAATAGTATCCGAAGAAATGAGAGCAATGAAGTATGTTCACCAATGAAAAGCAGGAGGAAACTTGCATACATTACTACGCGAATATTTCTCGAAGGTCGCATCACTCCGAATTTGATTTATAGATAATAATATTACTTCAACAAATTATTTGATTGAATTATTTTTACTAAAAAAAACAAATGTAGGTATCTAATTATATAATTATAAGTATAGATGTCACTCATTCTTTATTTAGAAAATTAAAATGTATCAATTAATTATGCGAAATCATTATAATGCGAAAAATTCTTCCATGACGTCGATGAAAATCACTGGAGTAAATTTCTGTTTGACGTAAGTGACACTTTTGTATGTAACAAAATCCAAATTAAGTTTTTATTTCCGTCGTAGGTCCCGTGGTCTGACAAAAAATCACATGTTGTTTTCCAATGTGTGTTTGGACCCAGAGTATGGACTCAATAGGTTAAGCAAGTGGCTAATCTCTATTTATAAATAAATGATCTTTTATGATCGAACATGGTAAAAAAAATAGTTGCCGTAGTTTCCTTTTTGCCATGACTCTCGTATGTTTTGGCTCCATCCCTATACGTGAAGATTTTCTTCAACATTATTTCACCATGCCCACTAAGGTTTGCAATCCGATAATTTCGAAATGAGGAATCGTGAATCGATTGGTATTCCAAAAATTTTCAGAAAAACAATCTGATCGAAAAGTTTGCTTATAAATAAATTTTGAAATCTTATAAAAATAACAATTCCTAATTCACTTTTCACTTTCACGGAGAAAATAAAACTTATGTATCGATATAAAATATCGTATAAACTACCTAAACTGTGAATCGAGAAAGTGCCAGTACCCAATTGTGTATATTTTATTTTGTTAAAAATTCATAATAATATTATGTGGGGACCAGATACCAAATTATAAGAATGGGAATTAATCCTGGGATGGAAAATTCTTTTTGGCCCTGCAATCTCTAATGGTTACATGGTAATCCTCATAACAGGTTCTCCATTCGCCGCGCAATGTCCAGGGACTGATCGGTGGCCGTTCTACGTCAATGTTGCCCGTTGGCTCCATCAAATTATTCCGCTCTGCAATATTTAACAGTGAAAAACAGTTTATAATCGTATTTATTCCTTTTGTATCCTTCCTGTATAGCTAAAGTATAAAGTATTAATTATAACAATTTGCTAGTGGCGGTTTTCCGTGAAGCAATGAGACGGTTACTTCGTCATAGAATATGAAAATCTTTAAAAGATGTTTATTTTTCATAATATTAATGTAAAAAATCGACTAGAGTTTAGTGCAAGCAATCATGGTGGAAAAAACTGCTAATATAACTATTATTATAATATGTGTTTTATCCAATGGTGGTTGAATAACGGAAACTTAAAAGGGCGTAAGTGCCATTTTCAAAAGAAGAAGGTAGATGGGAATTTAAAAACACACTCAAACATTCAATTCATACATCAACCATACAATTCATACTACCAACGCCATCATCTGGAATTTTTAGTAATTGTTTCCGGGCATCAATAGCACTTGTACCCTTCTGTAGGACATTAGCCTTGGCACATGCTATCCATTTCCAAAATAAAACCGTTTTCATAATTTCTGACACTTACAGCCTTTTAAGTTTCCGGTATTCGTTTATCAAAATACAAAAAAAGGTTCGAACGAAGGCCCCCAAACCCATCAGTACTTTGGGTTTTTACATGCATAAAACCTCCTCTGCAAATAGTAATATATTTTAAAACTATAATTAAGTGCTATAAATTAATTAATAGTTAACTCTGTTATTATCTATTTACAATTCACAACTTCTGTGATATCACCCCCAAAACTTTTCCGCCGATCTTCCCACTCGAACAAGCGAACGGCATTATAGATAATACAACAAGGAGAGATGATATTATGCAAATTTAACGAACATTATTTATGGATGAACTTTATCTGACGGGATGACGCAACGAATCTGATACGCAAACTGCGATCTTGAATCCGATCACACTTACCAAACTTCCGTTTCCTGTAGAAAATAAGGTGCCATAAAACGTAATGTTGCTACCTATCCGAGCGGCTTTTCCTCTCTCTCGAGGAAAAGAGAAAAGTAAGTAGGTACTAAATTCGTGGGCGACCGCAATGTTTTCCTGTGAACAGACTCTGCTCAGACTACGGATCGACGATTTTCTATTTGTATGTTAAAACATGGCGGATTTATAGGATTTTACATCATCTCATTTAAATTATATAATATGTAAGAAGTGACTTTAGCACCGCATCGAAATCATAACAGTTAAATCAAAATAATAAAATGATCAAATGATTTTCATTAATGTAAAGTAATTTTAAATACATATTAATAATATTAATACTATTGACTGAATTTACTTGATAGAATTTTAATTGTTCCATTTGAGTCGTTTTTTGCGACCCGGGTTTCGCCTTTCGGCATCTTCAGACACTATCCGCACTCACAAAATTACACAAATGGGAACAAAACATATTAATAAGTGTTTAAAGTCATAATAAATGGGCTGTGTGTTCATATTAATATTATTTCTGGAAACATTTTCCACAATCATAATATTGATAAGTATGTCTATATGATAAGTAAGATATCTACATATTATAAAATAATCTATTTTACATACAGGAGCTACCATCGATATGTTTAGCTTTTAAATACAATATGATCCAATGATGTTAAAAAGGTCCCTGTTATATCAGATATAGCCCAAATATATGAAAGTGAAGACGAAGGCTAATGATTAATTTAGCTGCTTGTTATTTCGCATTGTAATTCCATTTGTAGCAAATTTTCAATTTGGTGATTTGACAATAATAATTTTCCAAGGGCTCTTGCCCACTATGCTTACCAAACATATATATACGATTATACATTTTTGAAGTTTTTCTTTTAAATGTTTTCCAGATAAAAAAAAATAGGAAGGAATTTGTTACCTACGTAAGTCGTTAATTTTAAAATAGGATTTACATCTTATATATAATCCAAATTTCCAAAAAATGGAACCTGAAATACAATATTCAACCCAGTTCCAATTTTAAAAACATTGTTTTTAAATCGATGAAAGATAAACAATACAAATCGACCGTGTTTAGGAAAAAGGGCGTAACCCACACAGACCAAATTTTACAGGAGAGGCAAAAAACGTTTTTGGAATGATTTTGGTTTAATATTAATAAAAAAAATGGGCACAGACATTAGGTGGATCATGATTGATGATTTGGTGTAATATCTTTTCGATCTACTAATAATTAAAGAAGTAATTACAGAAAAATCATTAAAATTGAGGGTAAATGTTTTTTTCCTTAAATTAAAACTTAATTAAAGCTCAATTAAAACCTGAGTTTAGATAATAAATCGGCATTTGCGGCTTACATCCTTTTTACAGAACGTGTATTTAGTTGTATACATTGTTAATATCTAATAAAAGCACTTATCGACTTAAAATCGAGGGTTACGCCCTTTTTCCTAAACACAGTCGAAATGAAAATATCGGTATTGTTAATCACATTACGCACTAAGGCTAGGCCCACACTAGACGGAAGTTCCGTCGCTGAAATTACGTCGCGGTAAATGCGTTACAAACATTGCAGCCACATTCAATATTACGTGGCAAATTATCAGTCGACTGCCAACGCTTATTTACTTGCGCACAAGACGCCGACTATGCGCCGAATGTGCCGCGTTGCAAGTAACGTACAATGCAGCTTTGCCGATCTGACGCTGACGGAAAATCGGTTCGCGGAGGACGGAGCAAACGTCGATGTTGAGCGGACCACTGACGGACAACTGATCTTCCGCGTAATGTGCCCGATGACGGCAAATTATATGTAATAAAATGTATTGGCGTTCCGCGTAGTGTAGCGCTGGCCTAAAAGATAGACATTAATTTTATTATTGTATTGCATTTTTATACGTGCAAATTAATACTGTGGTAGTTCCTTGAAATAATGTGGAATATTTTTCAAAGCATGAAAAAGATTTTTTTGAAGACATTTTCCTTGATAGTAGTCAAAAATTATGATTGGATTAGGTACAAACTTTATAAGGGGACTAACGGCATTCTTTTTCCATTATATTACATGAGACACATTTCTAAATTTTAGAAGTACCTACCATATAATTATATTTTTAAATAGTTTTTTAAATATGTTTACGTGATGGGCTTTCCGTTAGAGAATTAATATTCTATCATTTTATTCTATTTTATTTTATTATATCATTTTATTTTATTTTCTATCATATATTCGAAAGGACTTAAATTAATATGTCATATTTCTTTACACGTAAATTGGAACACGTATTATTAATTATGTAGGTAGATAGGTAGGTACTGAAAATTAAAATAAATCCAATATCCCATCCCATCTAAATGAAACAATATTCATACAGGAAGATTTTAAGAATTCTATTTACCCATATTTATAAGTCTATAATGTAAATATTTATGTACTGAATTTCAATTTTCTTTATTTTATAGTAACAATTAACACACTGATAATAATGTTTACTAACTACATTATTATAATTATATTACCACGTATATGGTATGGCTTCATTTACTTATTCAAACATTTCATTAGCTACTTATGGAGATTGTTCAATTGAGATTGTTCCTAATACAGTCTCAGACTATTATTATTCAGAACACACATAACGTGCTTATTTGCTATCTGTACCCAGTTACTGAATTTGTGCATTTACAATTAACTGATTTAAATTCACAACAGCAGGTGTAGCTATAATATTGTCTAGTTAGATTATTCAAATGCCAAGCTTATATTTCTTGCCGTGTGTTGTGTGATGCACGAGTCTATATTAATTATATTATACGTAATATTATTGTATTGATACATAAGAATCAAAATATAATATTAACTCAATAAATCGGTGAATTTAATGATCAATTCTACGAAATCGCATTAATATTTTATTAAATCTCTTATGAACGTTGGAAATGATTTTCTTATTTAAATTAATTTGTGTTTTTGATGTTAATAAAATACAGATAGATAAATAGTATAAAATTGCTTTTAATAATCCTTTGATGGTAGTCATTTATTCCGGAGCATCAATCTGGGTTTACAAGTAGTTTCCGACTTCAGTTTAATTTAAAGCATTCACCTAATCCATTGACAGTTTCCATATCCTACCAAATAATAATTTAAGAAATCATTAATAATTTAATTGCTTACTGATGATTTCTATTTCGCCAAAAAATACCACGAAATCCAACATGGACACCGACTTCACAATCCTGGTATTCATATAAAAAATATTGTTATCTAGTAAACATGTGAACATTGGTTCTTACAATTTTCATATGCCGTTATATATATATAACAATATATATATATATTGTTATACCGATAAAATATTATATTATACACAAAATATTTTTTATGCTGTTTCGGAATAATAACTGGAATGATTATAGCCTACATAATAGTGTCTCGAACAAATAATTATTAACAGATCAAATGCATATTTTTTTTTTTAATTACTTTGGTATAGATACAATTATTAACAGTATATATCAAAATATTGTACGAGTAGGTCAAATAATATTATACCATTGTGAACTCCTCGTAATCATAATATATAATATTGTGGATACGAAAAATGGGCAATTTAAAATGGAGGTCCAGAAACTTTGAGTGGGACAGCTATAGAGGTGCATGCTGGCTATAACGCATATAGATGAAACAAAATATTTGAATAAGAGAATAATCAAGGATATGCGATGTAATCATAATACCTAATAACCTCAAAAGTGAAAAGAGCAGGATATATAACTTTATGAAGAGACAATCGCTGGACAAATCTAGTCATACAGATGTATCCAAAATGTTGATTGACAGAACCTCGGCGGAAGTAGGTACGTGGCAACGAAATATACATTAGATATCCCACCAGATCGGAGCAGTGCGTTCTTCCGGTCTGATGATGATGATGATATTAATCATTAATTTATTTAATATACCTACATAATGCGATATAAATTTTGTAAATATTTATATAGGTAGGTATATTTTAATAATGATGTTTTATATACCTTGTAATTAATTTGAAATAAGACGTAGTATAGTAACTACCCATATTAAATCTAGCTGTATAAATGTTGTACTAAAAAAAATAGAAAATGAAATCGTGAAAACTGCGTTTTAAGAAGTCTTTCTGAGAATTATTTCAATCACGTACCGAAGTAATATCCATTATCTACATCACGTGACACCGTTAAAACGTAACGTTAAATGAATGACATTTCTAAGTAACCCGACGTATTATACAACCATATATTTTATACGGTTTCCTAAGCTTACAGTTTAATTCAGTTACAAATTATTACATATAAATACAATCCATATATATATACTACGAATACCTATATAAAATCTGTTTCATTTTTAAAAGTCTTAGGCAGGTTATATAGATAGCTGATTCAATGAAAAGTATTTATTTCGATTTGTATTCACCCATATTAAATTTGCCATTATTAATAAATAATAACAAAACCTCTTTATAATAACTTGTGTTAAATCATCTTATTAAACGTTAAAATAGCATTATTTTAGTTCCACTGTTAGCGAACAATAATTTTACTAACAAAATTATTACACCTAACGTTTTAAGATATTCTTAATAATAATGGTAAAATATTTCACATATTTTTTTTAATAATGCCTTGGAACACTTTGGTGATATATGCTGTGTGTCATGAGTGAAAAATGTTGACAATCACCCGTCTAAGCTATTATTTTTAATACAATAATTGAAGTGTATGTTTATGATTTCAAATTATTTTCCATTGATAAACGTTTTGACTATTTCCATGATAGATACCTAAGCACAAAATATTGTTTTAATAAAATGTAGTTATAAACAACTAGAACAATGTTTAAATAAATGTAAAATGTTCTAAAGAATGATTAAATATCTTTTGTTTTAAAAAAAAAAGAGAAATGTCATTAAAAAGTAATCATGTTTTTCCATTTAAATCAATATGTATAAATTTTTACTTCCACTCTTTCCTGTATTTATATGTAATATTATGCCATAATCTCTAATGCTAAATTGTATTATACTGGGCGTGCAATATCTGTTTACTTTTATATCTGTATTTCACGCAGACGTAGTCATGAGCTATCACTATTTACCCAACACCAAACTAGTAAATCCAATTAAATCTTTACCCGATTCGTTGCGAAATTCGACTATAAAGTACAAAATATACTATTATAATGATGCGTATTATTCGAAACAGAATAATATTGCAAAAAAAAGATAGGTAGGTACTCTAATACATTTCTTGAATATAATTAAAATGATCGTATGTCTACATTTTATGTTTAAATTGTCTCAAACATGGAATAGTCGTATCTTAATCAACGATGAATGGAAGCAGCTGAATTTGGTGGGATTTTATTTGTCTGTATAAATATTTTAATACAATAATTTTCAGTTAGCAGGACTGTACGATGAATGTCAAAATTCTTGAAACATTCACAATTTTGTAATAATTTATTTTCAGTGGCGTAGCGGAGAAATGTTCTAGCGGAGCCACAGGCAGGGTGTTCTTTTCTTATCTTGCGGCGGTGTCTTTTCCTTAAAGTGCGAACGTGACTGTCATCTGTTTCAAGACTGCTTAAATATTCTCTACTTGTCCTTTGTACAAAGTGCTCACCAGCGTCTGTAAAGAAAAAATACTGCTGCAGTCTGTCATGTGGAAAATAAGTTAAGAGTTTTCTTTATTTAAAAAAACATTATTATTGTTTATGTAATGTTTTTATGATAGCAACGGAAACCCACCGCATTAATGACTTCAACGTATAAGTTTTTTATGATACATATAGGAACATGATGAGTATTAAAAAATGAAGAGTAAATGTTAATATGAAACATAATTAATCATATTATAGAATATTGAACGGCTCGGAGGATGATAAAAATGTAATAAATATAACAAACAAGGTGTCAGCTACTATTTCGTTTTATGCGAGTTAACAGTTGAATTTTTCTGTGATATTATTTATTATTGTAATATATACATACCGGAGACAATATACTATGCTCTTATGGCCTGATTTAAATAATAGAAATTACATAATCTGGTGGTTAATTTATAATTATATCACTGCTGAGGTGGATTATGTAAAATACCATAATATTCTACCTTCAACGCGCAGAAGAATAATGTTTATTATGCTTGTTTCCAGGGTTTTCGAGGATGGCGAAACAATAAAACATCATTCTTCCATACTCGTGTCAACAATTAATATAGAAACACAACTTAACGCACCGTGTGTATCATTAGTGTCACTCTATCCTATACGCGGCTTCCCAAGCTCAATCTGTTGTCAAGGATATTATCGCCAAAGATAAGGCGAAATACGTTTACATTGAGGGAATATAAGAAAAAAACTAAGCATGACAAAACTCCCACAATATTATTATATGCTGACCTAATATCTTCATTAAAGAAATGTCTTTGCTCGATGAATACTTTATGGATTGCAGGAGAGAAACTGCTTCCAAGTGAGAGCAAGTTGGAGGCTGCCTGAGACACTGAATTATCGTATAAGGTCTCCTTTCTAATTGTGGATACCCTAATTGAGTTTCTTGACTTTAGGTTTCCACGCAAATATAGCGTATCCGAATCAAATCCGGCATGGACATATTACCAAACATGCTTATATGACGCAAAAGTTGGACTTAAAAAAGACCCCGCTTGGTGAGTGTGATGAAATTTAGATCAGACTGAACCGGAGGGTGTTTCATCAATTGATGGATTGCCAGTTCTATTGTGGCTTCTTATGTGACTAGTTCTATGATTTTTCTATTGTGATTTTGTTTTCTAATAATCTGGTTTTACTATAGTGGAGTGGAGATAACTCTAAAGTAATTTCAGATAACACAGAAATACAAATCAAAAAAATACTATATGAAATTATTGAATAATTCACTGTACAAATAAAATGAGAATATACTTTTTAATTTTCCTCATACTCGTTTTCATTTTAAGAGCTAAAACTTAATTTAGGTATTATACATACCTAATGATTTTAATAATGGTTTGATTGGTGAGTGGGTATTCATTATATTTGATAATTTAGGCAAGTTGATTTGTTGATTTTCGAGCAATACCTTGAAAATATAAACATGATTCAAAAGAGAAAACATGCCATGTATACAGTTATGGTGTAGTGATCGATTTTGATAAGATTACCGCTATTATTTTAGAAGGAAAAATCCACAATTTATAAAGAAAATCCGATGAACCTCTTTTTTCTTAAATCGCACGGCAGGCGAGCGAATTTTCCCACCGTAGCAAGAAGATACGCGATAGTACATAAGCGACAGTTAAAGGTAACTACGCAAGAAGGCACATAAGCACTTGAAATATTAAGCAACACCTTGATACACTTCACGTCTTGGCAAACAAACCTCTAAAATATATTTAAAATAGGGTCGCTTTTCCCTTGCAATCTCATGAAATAATACGAGGGCAGGGCAAATCGCTCCGCTTAATTTGGCGTAGTAATCTCTTAACCAGCGAGAGGGAGAATTGAGGGGGAGGGAGCAAGAGGTAACTCAAATTAAATTTGATGGGTAAAAGTGATACATTATAATGTTGAAAATTTTGTTCGCTGTTTGGTAATAGACGTGATTTTTGCCTAAACTGCTTTGGCCTAGAAAATACAAATGACTACTTTACTTTAAGAGCAGTACATGCCTTCAATTAATATTGATAGAAACCAAGAGCCATATACCACAGTCTCCCTTTATTTTATGAAGAGAATAAAAGAATATTTTCGTGTTCTCATCTTTTCATGGCACATAAATTGGTTTCCAAAATCATATTCAAGATTCCAATTCTATTATTTTTTTAATTTTCTAATATTGTGGTTACTTAACTCTCATAATTTATAGTATATCTCTTAGTATCGAGTCTTTTCCACAATATTTCATAAAATTAAATTAAATTTATATTAGCTAGGTACTTATTTTTACCACGATTTTCTTTTATTTTCTGTGCTATATTTTCCTTTTTTAACTGCCCCGACGGTACCCAATTTAATAATATTTTTATTTAAATTGTGTTTTTGTATTTACTATCAACGCATCATAGAAATTAATCCCAGGCCAAATATTAATGATCCATATGATCGTACAACTGTTTTTAACGTAGGTACATTATAACGCACACGGAAAAATAGTTTCGGCGGGGAGGGGATTCATTTAGAGAAAGTAAAGAGGGCATGGTTAACAGAATCTAGCATGTGCCACTTCCTTACACATTTACCCCGCCGACTATTTATAGATTCGTCATTTTTCCGAGTAGATTCCCTATATCCAGACACTCCAGTTTTGAGTTTAGTGGTAGCTTGACCTGCAGATATAAGTGAGGAGGCTCACCTATGCGCTATTGCGAGCTGTCGTATCCACAAGTTGTTATCAAATGCGCGTGGCCTTATAGTCATAATTATTGTTAGTGTCCATCTGTATCGTTCGCGCTGGTTTATCCTATAAACATGCCACGTTAGATTATCCAAACAAACATTGGATGCCTCAGATGGTTTCACCAATTCTTTAGTGCCACGGGTCTTCCAGTGTCATACAATGCCGGGAGAAGTGCAGCCAACCCGTCGAAAATGCTGTCCAATAGCCATGTCATCCGGATCACGATCCTCAGTCATGAGATCTTTATGAAGAGAAAGAAGAAATAATATTCCATTCGAATAAAAAAATTGTATTTTTTTTTCATTCCTGGGGGTCCGGACCCGAAAACCCACCCACTTATGTGCGCGTCTGATTGTATGATATCACAAGATTGTATTGTTACGACATTTCATATATATTATCAATTTCTCGTATATATTTTTCAATAAACTATAAAAGAAAAACCATGATAATATATTGTTAGAAATATTCACAATCTAAAATCTGTTACAAAGTGAACAGGCACCTGAACGCGCGGCCTGTATGTAAATGCTCCCTACTGGTTTTCCAATATGATTTCGTTGTTATACTTGGCAATCGTTCTATTTGCTCCGGGGCATTCAGTAGCTGGCCTTTGCAGACCAATATGTAAAATAATATACAAGAGGAGAAGCTTTCGAATCCCCTGGGGAACATTTTTCCGAAATCACTTCTTGATGGCGGGAACTAAAATAGGGTTTGCACATACGATATACTTATACTAAAACTGAAGCTAGCACACAAGAAAAATATTCTACAAATTTGCCCTTTATGTTTATAAAACATAATCGGTACATTGTTTAAAAATACCATCAATTTTAATAATTTATTTTTATGAAATATATGATATAATAATATGGCGTGTTTATATAGTAAAACTTTTTATTTATAAGTAGCAAAATATTACGTTTTAGTTTATATTATATAAATTTTAATTATTGTTTATGGAACATGGTAGGGGAACACCTAAACAATGTGATGGATGGTAAAGTTTGCCATGTGAAAGTAACACAAGTCGTTTTAAATATTTTTTAATATAAAATAACCATTGAATTATCACAATCACAAAATAAACGCTAAATATTTATGTACAGCTTGTATTAGTTTACTTTTAGAAAGTGTAATCGAATACTGTTTGAATAATAAAGACGCTTTATGATAAATTATAATTGATTTAAAATTTAAATGACGACTGTAAAAATAACTATGGAATACCTTCTGAACGGCTCGATAATTTTAGAATATACTTTTAGAAGTATATTTTTGAACATGAAAAATATTTGAACACCCGAACGGACGTTTCCATAGTTTGGCGGGGAAACTATTTTGTGCCATAGACAACAAACATAATTCAGTTGATAAGTAATTGTTTAACGGTGCACATGGTAACATTTAGTTTTGCGGAAAGTTTGAGCGGCCACACACCTCCATAGCGGACCATATTTCAACCTCTGGCCGGCTACACATATTTACATGAAATAAACTTATGCGAGACTACTTTATCGTCACTGTCTAGTGAAATTGTCTAACAATAATGCTTTACTTCAAAAAGTTACTGAAATGACCGTTGAAAGTTATGTTGAAGAATCACTGAACAAATTATACAGGCACTACTTTGTTCTTCACCAATGACAATGTTCACCGTGGCATAACTTACGATATGCACGATATGCGATATTAGTGATGTGACAGTAACACATTAGTAAACTTCCAAGTCCTTCATTCCGACGTAAGTTAGATGTTCCTGATTCCTATTGTCATGTAATTTGTTGTGGTCAAGCTTTTTTTTACACTTTCGGTCGTATCATCTTGGTATGCACAACTATAGTATCTATTGTAAAACCCACATCAAAATATTATCTAGAAACTCTAGAATAATATAATAATCTAGAAGTTATTACGTTTAATTATAAATCATAATATTATTTACATATTCGAAAAACATGCATAATATCACTACCGGAAGAATTTCATGAATCAATAAACGGCGTAATCAAAATATTTATGAAAATCACTGTCACTTTTATCTTCATGATCAGTAAGAGTCGAACCACTATTGGATGAAGGTCTTCTCTAGCTCCTTCTACTCTTTTCAGCTCATAATTCTTCGCTATCACGTAAATCCGCCAAACTTGGCAAGTTCATCGATCTCGTAGTGGGTCTCGTATTTTTTAGTACCCCTTGGGTACCACAATAAGCCTGTTGATCATCGAGCGATATGTCCTGTCTATTGTCATTTCATAATCTTGGCGTACTCTTTGCGTACTCTTTTATTCATCCTCATGCATTGACATCTTTTTGGTCTTTTCGCGTTGTGCCCAGCATGCACCTCCCCATACCATGTTGCGCTATTCGTAGGTTTCTTACAATAAGGATAATTTTTGTTTCAGAAGGAATTATATTTGAGCATTGGTAACAGCCATATTGGTTGAACGCTCTACGTTCTACGCTTTAGACAGATGACATAGAAAGTAGGTAGGTACCTACTTTAAGATATTATTCAGGCGCCAAAATTCGATCTCACCAGGTTTTTTCTACTAATAATCTTGTTGTAGATACCTTGGTCGATAGATGTATGTTGTCCGAGATAGACGTAGTTTCTTTACCCGCTCGATTCGAATTTCATAGACTAGTCATTGGAGTAACTTATGCGTTCCAAATATTTTAAAGCACTGTTGAAATGAAATATTTTTATCGTACCTAATTATTTTTTAATACAAAAAAATAGTTTTCATAGCAGGGATATGTTTTTTATGGAATATATTTTGTAAGTTATTTATTATCAGACACCAAAAGTAGATGATATTGCCAATATTATTCAGAAGGATCTATTTTATTTATCCGCAAAATATCGTAAAATACAAGCATTTCTGTGTCACGGATGTGTACATGGAAGATGATTTATAGGTTTACAAAATAATATGTATACGCAGGGCAGGCCGCTGGCCCACCATAAGGGTGGTCGTTCATATACATTTTGAAGCGAAGTGACCCCTAATGTCCGCCATATATCACGGATTCAGAAATCTTGCCGCGCCCGACCGGAATAGATACAGCTAATGTTTATGAAAAGTTGGTTTTTTGCCGGAAAAAATATGTATGGAGCGTACGGCAGTGTTGGTTATTCCATATTGCTTCTTATCAAACGGCGGTCGGTCACAAAATGAAAAATTGAGCACGCCCGCCCACTAACTTTCCTGCTTTTATGTTTTCACATAAGGAAAAAGCGTTCACGAAAATAACCATTTTTCTACGAAATGAAAATTTTCCACATTCTGTTATATACTAGAAAGCCGACGAAAATTGTGTTTAATATATTACCAGATTTAGGAATTTCACATTTTCTAACGACAGATACAATTATTTTGTTTGTATCTTAGTATCAAAGTAATAAAGTATATTATTGACTAATTCATTATAGTCATAAGTTAAAAATCTATAATTTATTATTAATTTATTTTACTAAATGTTACAGTCTTTTAAATATGATTTAAAAAGATGATCCATTAAAATTACTATTGAAAAATACTTTTTTTTTGAAAAATGTTAAATTAAAAATAGGTCATAAAGTATAATATTACGTATTATAAAAAAGAAAGCATAATTTGTTTATGAATGCGCACATATTGGGGGAATTTTTATGAAAAGTAATGAGGACGTTCGAGGAAGTCCTGATTACACCAAGGATTCAAATTTTGTATTTAAATATTTTTATGAAACGCAACATATGCAAATGAAACCCCGTTGTAAACAAAATAAAGCAACGTATCTTTTTAAAGACATTATTTTAAAAATAAAACTGCCTCTACGTATGTAATGTTTTGGATAATCATAGTTTTACATAACGTAAAATGTAATTTGAATTTGTAGTGATTGAAAATATTGTCTTTCATATTGAAAAAAATAATATAGATTTACAATTTACACAGTCGTTCATTTCATTATGAGGCCACACTATTTTTCAATATCAATAATGTATAGCAGTGATATTCAAACTGTGCGCTGCGAGCAACACCCAGCGGCACCGCGACACCAGCCTTTTCCGCCGATAAAACGGCCTACGCCTTCTTTTGCACACCTTCATCAGTCCTCTTACATTGCTTTGACCGCTATTTGGGCTCCAAATTTCATTAGTAGTCACGAATAAATGCAAAACATCTTTAGGACTGTGAGTTATGAGTTTTATGACTAAACATCGCCAAATACTCCGCTGAAATATCGGATATATTATGGATATGGATAGTGAACTTACGCGACGACCATCGCGCAAACAGCTTTTTCATGAACAATAACATTACTAAGCACTCATTAACTTGAGATTCCAACTCTCTCAAAAATCTTACGCACTTACTTTTTAAATAATTTCTTCCGTGTGACCACAATTAGGCGTACAGACACAATTTATCAGCAACGCTAGTATGGTTATGGTCTTATTTATAAAAATAAACAATCTTCAAAGGTAGTGTAAAGTTCCCGTTAACTTCACGCAAGTCAATATTGATCTTTTATACAAATAAAAATGTCTTTACATGACACGGAATTTGCGCACGTTTAGATGGCTGTAAAATATAAGCCATGCGTTGGATCTGCTGAAATTTTAGCAGAAGTTGGTTATAGAGTGGTAATTGTCAGCATTTGTTTTACTTTATAAATTGTGGCACCATCGTTGGGTCTATTCTATACACAAGCCGGCTATCGATGGCCTAAGTTATAAATATTATCACTTTATCATATTTATATATTGAGGTATTATAATTGTTACGATAAGTTAGCCGTCTAAACTGTCAAAACTGTCTACATCCCTCTAAAAGTTAGCACAGCGAAGATAGGAGCCATTAAATCATAGCACTTTTTGACAGTTTATACGGTCAACTTATTGTAACAATTAACCGCCTCAATACATAAATATGTTAAACTACCATCGATAGCCGCCTATAGCTTCGCGTATAGACATTTATTTAACAAACATTTTAAACTGCCCTAGTATTGTTAAGAGAATTTTTTGGGAACGAAACCTGGGGCGTCTCTGATTTACTATACCCATTTACTATTAGTCCTTTAATACAGTTTTCAATAAAATTTATATGGTTAATCAAACCGAATATATTATAAAATATGTCTTACAACAAATGTACCTACATAACTACATATTGAAATCAATATTACATATTGTGTATCGAGCTTGTTTAAGTTTAGCGCAGTCAGTGTTGGCATATTGTTGGTAAATACACTTTGTCTCGATGCTCTTTATTTACCGAGTGTCATAATCTGTCTAAAAGGAAAAACTTGTTCTTGTCGCTTCCACAAAAATGTGTGTGTACGAGATGGATGCATCGAACTAAAATATTGATGAAAAAAGCGACCACTCTCTGAATTAATTCTAAACACGTGATACACCATAGACGCTGTCTTTATAATATTATAAATTAAGGCGAATTCTTCACTGAGCCTTTTTTAAAGAGGCACCTAGCGGAAAAATACGAAGCTTGCAATTTGAGACATTTTTTTGATAATTTACAATTTCAACTGTATTAATGAATAAATATGTATCTGAAAACATTAAAAATAAAAATATTTTTTATTTTAAGTCAAAGACAAACTTAAAATTGTAAAAAATGTAATAAAATGTGAATTTGTTCTATCGGTCCGCACCCTATTATTACATATATTTTATGGTCATATTTATTATTAAAATTTAGTTTATTAAGTTTTCTAAGCATCACCTAAGCGATTTTTGACAAATTCATAGTTTTAATATTTTTTATATCTATTTAAAAAAACATCGATTTTTATAAAAAATATAAATGTGTATAACTTGAAATTCTTTTTATTTTTATAAATATAAATAAAATATTTATATTAATATAAATAAAAAGGATTTCAAGTTATACACATTTATATTTTTTATAAAAATCGATGTTTTTTTAAATAGATATAAAAAATATTAAAACTATGAATTTGTCAAAAATCGCTTAGGTGATGCTTAGAAAACTTAATAAACTAAATTTTAATAATAAATATGACCATAAAATATATGTAATAATAGGGTGCGGACCGATAGAACAAATTCACATTTTATTACATTTTTTACAATTGTAAGTTTGTCTTTGACTTAAAATAAAAAATATTTTTATTTTTAATGTTTTCAGATACATATTTATTCATTAATACAGTTGAAATTGTAAATTATCAAAAAAATGTCTCAAATCGCAAGCTTCGTATTTTTCCGCTAGGTGCCTCTTTAAAAAAGGCTCAGTGAAGAATTCGCCTTAATGCGTGTTATTAATATATTTTATTTAAATATTTGTGAAGATTCACAACTAGGTTATTTAGTATATTATTACGTTAGTGCCCTTAAAAAAGCCTTTATTTTATAAATATGTGTGTTAGTTTTACTAAACATCTTTTTCAGTGGTGATATTAGCTACATGGAGGTCTTAGACACTGACAGGATTGGATAACTTCTTGCAAAAACAACGCATGTAGAATTATTGAATGTATTTTTAAATATAGCAGATGTTATAGCAGATTTTTAGACTTCGATTGTGGAAAATATCTTTCTACTTTCTTACGAACTAATTGCTTCATAAAAAAACTGTCACTGATTTTGTTAATATTAGTGCGATAGCGATGTACTTATTCAAATTGTTTTATCAAAAAATATTTAACCTTTTTACTTATTGATACTCAATAAAATTAGAAGAAAAAATATATAAACAGATTTACAAAAAAATTATTATATGGCAATCATATGGTAAACAAACATAAAATAATGCGAAAATAAATTCTATCATAAAAAATTTTGTTATAATTTATTACTTACTTCAAAAACTTCACAAACTCGATTTAAATAGTATGGCAACTAACATGTAGCTAATGCATATTGAAAAAAGAATTTATATATTTATTTGTAGGTATATTAGTATTTTTTTAATACAGATTCCCATATAAGTACATAATATTATTATAGATGCGATGACCCTACCCTCTTCATGATATTCGAAATTATATATTCGTTTAAATTATTAGCTATATCTATAAAATTAAATACTTATGTCACTGTTTATCATGATATAATTCGGTTTGGCAAAAGCTCGTAGACATATTACATAGATAGACTTTTCATTAAATCCGTCGATTGCGATACGTTCATATCAATTTTAATAAAATGGATAAAATAAAGTGGTTCGGTGTTTTCGTATCGGTATGTAGTAGTAGTTGGTAGCGTACCTCTGGACAGCGGTTTGGAATTCAACGATGAAAGATGGCTCCATTTGTGAGATTAAATTTGTGATGCATTGTCGCGCTAAAATGAGCTGTCACATATGGCCGGCTCGGCTCTGCGGCCTCCTGTACCCCTGATACCATTTTGCACAACTCTACTCGGATTATGAATAAATAAATGTATTATTCTTTTTCACAAATAAATAATAATATATTTTAGAGGTGACAGCTATACATAACGAATGATTTATATGTAGGTATGTTGATTGAAGCTTTCGTAAATAAAATTTAAAAAGTCCTTTTAATTACAAATGAATACTTATATTATTATTATGACTTTATTGGCATTTATTTAAGGGAACAGACTGATGCTTTCTAGATGTGGTGTTGGCGCTGAATGCTTCATATTTCTTGGACAGAACACAGGGCGAACCAATCAATCATCCAAAGACTGCAGATAAAGAAACGGCTCTCGATAATATGTCTGAGACGCATTCTGTAGTTTTTTGACATTTTTAGCGCGGACCGGACAACTTGGAGAGACTGATTGTTCTGGGTGGCCTACAGGAAGGCAAAACAGAGGAAGAGCGTCGGCGCAAAAGCTGATTGAGAGCAGCATTCAATCTACCCTGAGAGAATCAGAGAATCGAGAGGGATATAAATTCTTGGTGGTTCAAAAGATGACATGATTCAAAGGTGGTCACTATTCTCAGCGATGAGGGATGACCAAGAAGAAGTATTATATGTACAAACTTAATTACGAATGTAATGTTAATTGTGTAGGTAATTGATTTTAGTAAAATATTTATTATAAATACAAAATATATCGATAACGGTACAAGCGATATATAAAAATCTAAAAATTACTAGGTCGATTGAAAGTAAAACTGAAACCCCGCTGAATCGATGAAACAGTTTAGATTAGTGTATTTCCGTGGTAACACAATTCACATGACAAAAATGGATGGAATTAGTATGGAGAGGCATTTTTCTAGCAGTGAATATACTGATGATGATAATGACGTATATGAAATATTCACTTATCATTATTATACCTTGAGATATTATTTTTATAATTTTACTAAATATGATAGTATTACAAACCTCAGACAATATAATAAATCACTTCGTGCTTAGTTTAATGCGTGTCTTCTCTTCACAAATCAAATTCGCAACTCAGATTGCCGGACTTGGGCTGGTAGAAGCACCCCATATTGCACACCCCGCTAAGTAAGTACGGTTACTGTATCGACAATGTTCCTTAATAAATTAAATGCCATATGATCGATGCGTTGCTTGTGTGTGACGCTGCACTTAGATTTGATAGGAATCTATTAAGTAGTTATAGTATATAATATGCTATTATATTTTGTGGCATGTACATATCTGTAACTGCACATTATTTTTTTAATTAATTTTATAGATCACTCTTAAACATGATGAATCTAAATTGAATGTATTAAATAAAAATATATGACAAGTGGAAATATGATGATCTGTTTTATATAATATCATTCATTTAATTTACTAAACTTATCAATAATGAAGATTATCGGTTGTATTACAGAATATTACGTCTACCAAGCCCGTGTTATTACTGTAACAATGTATTGCATAAAATATTGCACACAACAAAATGATTCAATCATGGGTACCGCTGTTCTTCGATACAAAACAAATTTGTTTGTCAATCTGAATATGTACTTAAAAATGTAATGATATTATGATGTGTGCTGTCGATTTACTTTCCGATTTAACTAGTACAAAAAGTATCTACAATAAAAAACGTGGCTAAGGCAAACTCTCACCAACAACGCCATGTATAAAGACGTCCGTCGGGCGTATCGTCAAGTGGACAGTTTGTGTAATCGCTGTACATAATAATGATGTAATGTTATTAACAATACGTTACCTTTATAATAATAAAGTTATAATAACCTAAGTATTTAAATATACAAATTGGCAGATACATAATATTATGTTTTGTAGGTTAACTACGATGGTAAGCAAAAAATATTCATTCTCATACGTAAGAAGAAAAAAAATCTGGCCACGAAAATACGTAATTAGTTTTTGTTATGTTAAACATATAGATAAAATAATAAATTTAATAATATTAAGGTTATCAAGGTACGTTTGATTTTTATGATTAGATAAGGGGTGGTTTTTTATAACTAAAAATATAGTAAAATTATAAAATAAATAAATACAAGTTTTCAAAAAACTTTGTAACATTTATATTAAATCAATAATGTACTCGTATTATCATACATTCCACAACCTAATTTATATTTCTGCGGCACTGTTGCGGTGGGCAGAGAAATAGCATGACGATGCCGTATTTACGATATGTTTATCATTGTATTATTAAAAATACCTATATCGTAATTCTGATTTAACTTATAGATTCAGCTTATGGTATAAATATAACTTTCTAACTTGTATCTCCATAATATCAAGTAAGTTTTTGGAAAACTAACTTTTTTTTTATTCGAATAATTAAGTTATCATTGATACAATCCAACACAACCAGAATTAATATTCATTAGAGAGGAAACATTAAACATTTACTTGCATAGAATATTCCTTGATAGTTCTTAAATTTAATTTGATTTTAATATCTATCGTTTATTTTATGATTTTTTTATAGTATTCGGGTTTTAATTGAACTTATTTTTAATCAAATTTTTACACTTTGTTTTCACGAAAAATGAAAAAACGGAATTTATTTAGTTTTTGAACAACCATTGAATACCTTCTTATAAAGAATTAATTTAGGAAGGCGCATTTTGGGTCCTTGTAAATAATGGAAATTTTATTGCCTCCGAATAAAAACAAGATATTAATAAAGTGAAAAAATTGGGTATTTTATGTCTGTTGACCAAGGAATATTACTCAAAATGGCTATTTTGCCAATGTGTTATATTTTATGGCCTCTACGGGGAGGGTTTTTTTATTGAAAATTTTATGCAAATGTCTGAGAAATTCGAAGAAAAATATTTTCGTTCCTTGCAAATATCTAGAAGGGTGTTATTGATGTTTATTTTCCATATTCCGTAGAACAAAAAAGTACTTAGGAGCCGATAGCGGCTACATTCAATATTCGAATTTATGAAATGTATTCCGTTCACAATCTGATTTGACAGAAATAAAAATGAATAGGTATGCAGGGCACAGTGCAAATAAATTTCCGATTTTGCTCATTTTATCTGTTTAATACTACTACCCCTTCCAAGGAAATGCATAAACGTCTAACTACCAATCCTGAAAGAAAATCTATAGTGTATGCACCCAGATTGTAGTGTACGTAATAACGAGTATCATCAATATTTGTGGTTTAATCCACTGCTTGATGTAAGCTTTTTACAGCCCTCCTTATTTTTCAAAATAATATAGAAACTTATTAGGTTGGTACATACCTACTTATTTTCTGTGATTAGCCAAATGCCCTAACATTTATATTCCACCATATAATGGAGTTTATTTATATCTACAGTGTGAAGGTATGTTTTTTCATTAATCGGTTGTTATCCATTTAGTAAACCCATTGAATACATAAGATAATAATACAAATAATAATACCCTAATTCTCAGCAAGCATTACTAGAATATATTTATTTTCAATAGTCACTCCATAATTGCAATGTAGATAAAACAAAAACGCTTTAACGACATAAACGTATATTTGCAATAATAACCTTTGCTATAATGTATCTGTATATATTGTATTATATTTCATATATATTAATACATATATTTAGAAATTACTTACGATGGCGCTTTTATTATTCACATTCTGTATCTACTTCTAAGTTAATGATTGTAACATAAAATATATTATTAATCCGTATCAAACATACGTATTATACCTAATACTAAACACAGTGACGTTCCTAGACAAAAGGCAGCCCTTAGGCAGCGTCAAAATGCCACCCCATTATACGGTATTTTTTATTATCCTTTCATGACTTCAATAGCTAAGAAATATATTATTAACAAAATATATAAGTAACACAAAATTTAATTTAAATGTCATCTCTACTTCAATAGACAATATTACGAGTCCACGGTTTCAGATACATTTAAAAATACACCTGACAATTTTCAAAACTCGCGAATGAATGGCAAAAATATTTGGATAAATTAATTAGGTACCTAAGTATGTATATACCTATCATCATCAGCCGGGGTCAATCCACTGCTGGATGAAGGCCTCCCTAAGCTTTCTCCAACTCTCTCGGTCCTGTGTCGTTCGCTGGCACGTATTTCCGCCGAACTTTACCAGTTCGCCAATCCAGCGGCTTTAAGGGCGTCCCTGTGGCCGTTTCGTGCCCCTTAGGTACCACTGGATGACGGCTACATACCTATAATTCAAATATAATTCGCAAATCTGCTCGTGTCATTGCTGGTCATCAAGGAGTGATGTCCAAAGACAACGGAAGTAAACTAGACATCGCGAACCCGACGAAAAACATACAGTCCTGTTAAACCGTTTATGCTAATTAATTTGTACATTTTTTTTCCAACCAGTGAACTGTTTTTTTAATGGAAAGATATTTCCGTTATTACTAAGTTTAGGTACATATATATATATATATATATTGATTCTCCTCGATTTGCCGCCCTTCGAGTAACTGCCGCCCCCAAGCGACGCTCAATCTGCCTACCCCCACGGGACGTCACTGACTAAACATACAACAGTAGACATAATATTATTATGTTTATTAAGGAAAATATACACTCTTTAATTCGCTTCTCGAGTACATTAACAATTCCTTACTTTTTATTTGACTCCTTTTATTTTACCATTCCATTGGTGAGTTAATATTAAAAACATGACATGTGCTTTTAGTAACCATAATCCACGGCAACTATCGGTCGAGGGTGCAATCTCACAAACTTTATGTGAATTGCATCCAAATGAAAAGAATAATATTATTTTTAAAAATGTTACCTTTGACAGCTTGGTAGTTTCCGTTCTAATTCTACCTATTCTAATATCTCGATGAACATATTCGTTGTTAAATCGATTATAATTTCAAAAAGTTTTCCAAAATTTTTCTAGCTACATCTTTGGTAGAAGAATGATGCAAAGGTAAATTGTCTCTAATAGCACTTAGTCGAGTTTGATATCAGTCAGGTTTTTATTCTTCTGTTTCAAATCTCCGCATTAAACGTACAAATAGAGGCAAGCAGACACACACATCTATATACGGGAGAGTTAAAATTGTGTATGCATCATTTAGCCACTGATTTATCATGCCAATTCTCTGTCTCTGATATCCGGGGTATTGTAACAGGGAGAAATTTTGTGCTAAAAATCTATTCGTAATAATATTCCATAGATGTCTTTAAAAATACTTTTTAAATAAACATATTATATAGGGGCATAACTCAAACATTCTAACACAACTATTAGTAACTAGCTGAAGTTGTTTCGTTGATCGAAATACATTTATGTTAATTACTATTTTTTTACTTGTGAATTATTAGTTGTATAAAAAAATAGTTAATTTAAAATTATTATTAGCAAGTTCAAGTAAGTTCCAACAAAAATTATTGGAGTTATCCGTGACGTCGGGTAGTAATTAAAAGTAATGCCTACTTTGATTTAAAATACAAAAGCCGATCGCCAATAGGAACTCTATTTGGAAAGCGCTTCAGAGAGTATTAAAAGCCATTAGTTAAAATTTGTCACAATTAAGTATGGCGCCTATAGAATAGTGGTATATGTGCATGGGCGCGAAACCCGAGAGATGCTGGTTCGATTCCTACTGGGTGTCTTATTTTTTTTCAAAAAAAAAGATTTTTTTATAGGTTATATAATATATTTTCTCAGAAGTGTTTTCAAAATTATGTATGTTCAACATTTATCTTACTTAATATAATAATTATTATATTTTTTTAATATCAAAAGAACCGTAAATATTCTGACACTAAAAAATGTGACTCGCAATTTGATAATACCTATAATAGTGCAGGTGGCTTAATTTATTAATTTAATTATGTCCGACTCTAAGAAGATCATACAGGCCGCAGTGGAGGTTGTATTAACAGTGTTTTTAACAGAAATTTATATCAGCCACTTACTTAACGTAGTAGTTCCATGTTCTGGGTCCAATCAGACATTGAAAAACAACGTGTGAATTTTCCAGACACTGGATTCGAGCCAGACATTATAGGCCTGATGCGTAACCATTCGGCCATCGCGAGTGGTAGAATCCGATGAATACGAGTTCGAGTTCCACTCGGCAGGAGCATCAAATGAATGCCTTCAATGCTAATATGAATCCCTCTCAATAAAAGTTGATCGATCGTTATAATATTAGGACGTCCTCTGCAGCACCTTTGATAGGGTGACGTTGTCCTGCCTTCATCAATAAGATCAGCAAGATTCTGCGTCCACGAATTAAGGTTCCTTAACCAAAAATCCCTATAAATATTATGCTGTATATGACAGTTGAGAGACCACAGATAAGATAAGATCAGGCAGTAAAGAGTGACGCAAGAACCCCTCTCAACGTCAAAGACCGGAAAAGTGTCGCAGAGAATAGTACCAGTTGGAGGAAGGCGGTCGCTAATGCCAGAATTAAGCTGTAATCGAAATTGGAAAAGGAATATGTCTAAACGATGTGACTGTGCAACGCGAATGGTACTAACGTACACTAACGGTTCTACTAATTAGTACCATTATAATATAACGCACACCCGATAACTACTTAAACGTGCAACAAAGGTGTCGTCTCATAGGTGAACATCCCATCAGTGGTTCGGTAAAATCGATGTGCGTAGTATCTGGGTATGGTAAATATACTCGGGAGAGTGCGGGGGGTATAGTGGTAAAAAACTATATCGAATAAATTATTGCGAGGTACGATATTTTTCAATTATCAGAACGGAAATCCCAAGTAGGTATAGTTAATTGTTGATAAAATAATACATAAATGTGATATTATAAGTATCATGGCGAGCCGCTGCTTGAGCATTCACATTCGAATGAATACGCAGAATATATTCGGGCAGAGTCGTCATACACCCGCCTGTACTAGCGCTAATAAATTCCGATCCGAACGAATGCTGCCAGTCTTATCGAATTTAAATACTTATTCGATAAAAGGCAAGCAAAAAGTTCCGCGCGATTTCATATAAACAAAAAATATGCGATGCAGCGCCGCGATGAAATTTTATTTTCATCGGCTCGCCTACTTGTGAATTATGCAGACTATGAAAGTTTAATTTGAATACCTACGGGAAAACATTTTGAGGGTGCCTGTTATTCGAAATTCAAATTTATACATTATTTGTGCTGTGATTTCAATCTAACATCATGTTTATTCCTAGGTTTTCTGGATAATTTTATTCATTTTGGTTGATACCTATAACGTAAATGAATGTTATACCACCCTAAATAATTAAATACCATCATTAAATATCAATAAACCTTCTTATTCTTTAATTCTTTTATTTATTCGTGATTTTTTTTATTAAGGTGATATTTAATTCAAGAAAAGGGTAGGTATGTTAATAATATAACTTCGGTATCCAAAGTATAATCAAATACCCAATTCACAAGATTTAAGAATGTACCATTCGTTATTAAGTATATAATTTGGAACACTAGACACAGACACAACTACCTACCTCTATTAGAAAAATATTATATGAATCATCCAAATCTATCTTAAAATTGAAATAAATTAATAATTATTTAAACAGAAATTTTTATTATTTTTTTTTACAATAGTTCTTATTATAAATGATCTAATCTAGATTCTAAAATGTTTATAATCACTTTAGCAGTTAATTCTGATTTAGACCTATATTGTAATGTTGTATAACTTTTGTGAAAGTTAAGCCATTTCCATATGTCTCTTACTTAGTTTTTGTTCTATTTTAAAATAAAATATCTGTTATTCGTTCGCTTTTGTTTCATATGAAATAACCAATGCACGCGCAGCATTGCGATATTCAAATTTCCCGCGTTTATTTACACCTGCAGGCAACATGTCATAAAAAATACGGCAACACCGTTCGACATCTATTTTTTACAACATGCTTTTACGGGGTAATTGGGACTCCCCTAGTCATCATTGCTTTTCCGCCAACCTTTGCGGGTTTTCCGCGCCCCAGGCCAACCAATGTGTTTAGCAAGTAATTGCGCGCTACCGCAGCGCCACCTACACCGCTCAGCTATCATTGGATTTTAACAACATTCCGACACCAAATTCACTTTTCCGACTGCTCCTAGCAAACCAAGCAGCCAATACTTTGTTTATATCCGTTCTAAGACTCAAACCAACCATTAACAATAAAAAAAAATACATAAAAATATACCTAATAGGGATAGTTCAAACAACATTAATATGGCAATAAAGATATATTTTTTTAAATTAAATTGAATGAATATAATGTGTATGTTTGTATTTTTAACACATAATTTATAAATATTGTACTAGGTAGTAGTTTTTTTTTTATGTAGTTAGGGTGAAGAAATATGTATTTTAATTGACTAGGTATGTTTTATTATTATCCGTAGCCGATGTCAATAGTCTGCTCAGTGAAGGTCTTGCCGATTTCCTTATACGTATTTCGAATGGGTAATTACCTACTGTTCTGTTATTTTATCTCGGACTTTCCAGTAACCTTAATTATTTCGTAAACAAGATACCCTCTAAAACGTCTAAACGTCTGAACCACGTTTTTTCCTTTTTGTATTTTTGATTTTGTACACCTCCGGTTAATATTGTTTACATACAATTCATACATACAATACTATCTATCGTGACTGTATGCGATAGTTCTGTATGTAGCCTTAGGTATTCGAAAATGAAATTCTTTAAATAATGCTTGTATTGGTTGAAGAAAACCAAAGGTAGCAAATTCGACCACTTTAGATATCTTGACTGGGAGAATTTCCATTAACGGAGAATATTTAATTCACACGTGATTCGCAGACGACATTATATAAAAGGTGTTGAATATGTAACTCAGCGAGTGAATAATCGCTGAACAAATTCAATCATACAATTGTAGCGAAGGAGCAGGCCACACATCTGTCTACCTGCTGGATCGATGAATTTTTCAAATTCTGACATCGAAGAAATATGAGGCGAGAAGAACAGTAGAGCGATTCCGGCTGATAATGATGATGACTATATCTTAAAATAAATAGCGAATTTGGTAACTGATTTCTTGAATAATATATCTACTCCAGAAAGGCTTTATACGTACAGAAGTACAATATCTACTCTAAATTTCAGCGACACACAGTAGAGCTGCGACGTTTAAATGTCATTGAAAAACTGATATGAGCCCTAGCATTTGGAAGGATGGAATAACTCGATGGAATTTTAAAATTCTTTAACAGAATTGGATATTGAATAATATATTACCTATGCTATTTTTTTATATCAATTATAATAAATATTAAATAATATGTTCAGTAACTTAATGTCGAACAGGGTACGTAAACACTACGGGCTGAAGTCTCTGCTGTTATTTAAAACATTGAAAGATTTCGTAAGTGTGGTTAAGGGTTGTGCGTCGACGGAGTAATGAAGTGGTCGGCGGGGTAGATCGGGATAGGAATGAGGGCGCTCCCTCCCCCTCCGTGTCAAACAACAAATTGGAATATGCAAATGCGCTCGGCTCGTTTAACTTTAACAATTTGTTTAGAGGTGTAACAGCCATACTTCGGGTCTCTTCTGCTCCACTGTACAGCATGCCAATAAGAGGTTTTCTCAAAAACATAAATATTCCAACGATACTTTTTAAATACTTTACCCGATCACACTCCAGTCTATGAAGTTACAGCAAACATAAGGTCATGCCACGTCTTGTACTACTTCAGCCTTTCAGAGCGTAGATCGCTCTTCTTACATCGCTAAAAGGTGAGGGAGGGTTAAATACGCCGACAGAATGCGTGAAGCTATGACATCCGGAGTAAGTACAGAGTATCTCAGTCACGTGAACCGCCTCTTTGTAATTACATATTCCATCACTAAACATCGACGCACTTTTTCGAGAGTCGGAGCATACAAATCGCGATCCGGTCAGTATATCTCTAAAGCCAGCGCTCCATTGGCGACCCAAAATTCCGAGGACAATAAATCGTCCGATTTGTCTATGCTCTGCTACTGATCAACGAACGAATAAAAAAGTCGAGCTGTCAAAAGTTGCGATTATCGTAATGTCTTCCGATAATCCTACAATTTTCTGTTATTTATATGTATACTTGCATAAAATGCAAAAAGAGCAAAGAAAACAACTCAAGTTTTACGTTTTCTTTTATGAATTTCATAAATACAAATAAAAAAATAATTGATAAATCTCTCATTTTCTAATGTGTAAATTAACAAATCAATCAATAAAAATATTTAAAACAATTACAATTTTTTTTTCGGTCCAAATGACTGCGTATTAATGTCAAATTGAATTTACGTAGTGATCGACTGACGAAGTCTGGCAACTCCGAGAGTAAAATATCAAACATGTTTGAAATCCAACGAGCCTGGTCTGCAGATTAAAAAGTCAGCAGATCTGGAGTGCTCCACGCGAAAAAAGGTCCGAAGACTGTAAATCATCTGACTTGCGTGCCAATGGAGCGCCGGCATAAGATTTCACTGAGACAACAACTCTCAAAATCCAAAAACCGACACATTTGAGCCAAATGCCACGTTTCAGTCGTATGGGAGCAATAAATGGCATTTTTTTGTATTTGATAATATTATTATGCACATTGGTACTCAAACACCTATCAAATTATTTTTAATGAATAAAAGAAAATCTCCAGAATTTTAATTATACCCGTATGTACACTGGAAAAATCAATAGAGAATACATAAAACACTTCAAACAGCTCGGCCTTAAAATTTAGTTTTATATCATTTAATTATTACAAAGATATTAAAATATTTTTCCTTAGAAATGGAGCCTAAATATAAGTAAGGAAAGCAACAAAAGGGATGTAGTCTAATAATTTTCATACAAATTGGTTGTTTCATAGTAAAATAGCTTTTTCGCCAAACTTATGTTGGACTTTAATAGAAAAACCACGAAATCCCCCATCTTGCAGTAGATGGGTGTCTTCAACATCTTTATATTGTTTCGTTTTCACTTCGATTCTGTTTCATAGTCATTTATATAGCGATTGTACATTTTTTTTAAATGCTCTGATTTAAAAAAATATATTATTATTTAAATCCATTAGAATTTCAATTCAAATTCCATCAAGTACCTTCGGTCGATAGTATTAATATCTGTACCTCAGAGGCAGACGGATGCAACTCCATTTTTGGGGGAAATGATTTTTTTTAAGAATCGTCATGCTAAAGGCTTTATTTATTAGAGGCAGAGAGATGGAAGTCCTAGTCCAAGATATGCATAGAATAAAGATGAAGTACCATACCTATCTTAGAGGCAGAAGGATGCAAATCTAATAATCCACTAAGATAAAATTCTCTCAAACCGTCTGCAATATGTACTAGACGAGAACCAGCCAGGAGAACGAGCTTTATAGGAGGATACAGCACTATGGACCATATCCAAGTCATCAGAGAAATCAGAGCGGTAACAGGAATACAAGCTGCCGCTATCCATGGGTTTTATAGACTATGAGAAAGAGTTCGATTCCATAAAGCAATTTTCAATACTCGATGCACTCAGAAATCAAGGAATCCCCTGGCGCTATATAAATATTTTCAATAATATATACAGTAGCGCAACAATATCTCCATAAACCATCGCGCATTTCCTATCAGCAAAGGAGTCCGACAAGGTGATACAATCTCACCTAAACTATTTACAGCTACACTTGAAGACTTGTTTAGAGAACTTGACTGGAATGACGCGGGCCCCCATAAATGGAGAATACGTGAGTCATCTGCGCTTTCTCGATGACAATAAATAGTAGTTTGCAAGACTCAGAAGACCTCCAAAGCAGAATGCAGGAACTCGCAGAAGTAAGCAACAAAATAGGCTTGAAAATAAATGTGTCAAAGAAGAAAGTCATGTTCAACTGCTTTGCGGGCCAAAAAGAGATCCTCGTCAATGGCATTCAGCTCGAACAGGTAAAAAACTACATCTATCTGGCACAACAAGTTTCTATAGATGGATGTATATTTGATGAAATTGTTCGCAGAGTAAAGATAGGCTGGAGTGCTTTTGGCCGCCTGAATAATTTCTTCAAAAATGACCTCCCACTGTGCCTAAAGCGCAAAGTGTTCAACCAGTGTCCACTTCCCGTAATCACATGCGACATGGACATGGACCCTAAGTAAAAGAGAGATGCAGAAACTTAGAGTAGCATAACGTGGAATGGAAAGGTGCATGCTGGGCAATACGCAAACGGACAAAAAGAAGAATGAGTGGATAAGGGAACAGACAAGGATTAATGATGTGATAGAGTTTGCTAAAAACCTCAAATGGAAATGGGCTGGACACATAGGTCAAAGAAAGAACAATCGTTTGATAAATTTATTCATCCAGTGGTATTCAAGAGGTACAAAACATCCGCAAGGTAGATCTAGAGGCCGCTGGATCGATGAAATGATAAAGTTCTGCGGAAAAAAACATGACAACGCAACGCACAGGGACGAGAGAAGTGGAATCAACTTGGAGATTAGCGAGGCCTTCATCCAGCAGTGAATAGATTCAGGCTCGTGATAATGATGAATACATAATAAAAAATTTTAAAAAATGTGTTTTGCTTTGTTATATTTATACCTATATTTTTTTTAAATTTATAATTTGTTTTATTTTGGCTAGGTAAATAAGATACAAATCCACATTTAACAAAATATCTTTAGGGGCAGAAGGATGCAAATCCACACTACGTTTTTTATTTTATTTTTTTTAGATATAAAATTGTATTATATTTATTCCTTTCTAACATATTCCAGAAGTACTTTAATTGAATTAGAATAAAAAAAATAATGATCATTCTATGTATATTTTCTTAGAAGTCATGAATATTCATTTAAAATAAAAATTGTTTTTTGGCTCTCCTGAACAATTGGGTATTTGGCACTTGCATCTGTCTTCCTCTAAGGTACAGATATTATTATTTGTCTGTAACCATTTGACATTAATTATTATCACCATCGGGTCTCATACTAATCAACCAATTTTTAATTTAAATACATGTTTTCCCCCATCAGCCGCCACGTTGGTACACCCTTCCGAGCATGTTTCAAAACGTCCCAGGAAAATCTTCCTAAGACCCTGGTTGTGAATGGCTTGCACTAACTCTTTAAAAGATTCCTTTTTTATTCTTTTCTTTTACTTTAACGCCGTAAATATGCTTAAAAGCTAATAAGTGTCCCTCTTGGAAATTAAGTCGCAATAGTCGATCGGTCCAATTAAAGAGCGGGCAGACTGTATGTTATACAAATATTTTATTTAATTCCGCTTGTATGCCGAGATATAATGCGTGGAGCACTGTATCGCGTTCGAGAGGAGCAAAGTTGATATGGCGCCCGCGGGCTGTTAGCAAGTAACGCTAAACTGTTTGTCGACCGACCACCAAATTTCAATCGCCAACTGAGAAATTTAGTTACTAAGACTTTGCAAGCTTAACTTGTGCTCGGGTTAAATTAGGACCAAAGTTCCGAATAAGGTTAGAAAACTTGTTCTATTCTATTTAAAATAATATAATTTGAAAATCTATTACATTTTTTGAAATTCATTTCTATATGTACCTATGTTATGTTGTTTAATAAATACTATAGGTAACGATAAGTTACTGCAGACATTATTAAACAATCATTTTTTATTCGTGAAAGATAGTATGAAAAAAAACTCTAAACAATACATTGCAACGTCTTACGGCGAGTAGCATAATAAGTAGATACGTAGAATAAGCTACATAATTGGTTAAAAACATTAGGTGGAAATGGGCAGGGCACATAGGTCTGAGAAGAGTCAATTTATTTATAAATATAATTACCTAGTGATATCTAACAGGTACCTAGACATTAAATTTAGGTACCTAATTAAACAACTTAAATGCTCTGGATGAAGTATTAAATTGAGTTTTATTTTAATTGGGTAATAAGTAGGCATGTGTTTCCACCAAGAATTATTGTAATAAGTGTTTTGTAAATTTTATTCTCATTGTATAGAACAGTAGGTACGTATTCAAAATGTTCCCTGAGGCGCCGAGTTTTTTTTTTTTTTAATAGAAAGAAAAAGAAAAAACTCTCGTATTGAATTCTGTAGAATATGCTTGGTCAAAAAAATAGGGGAAAAAACCTGATTGTTTTTCCAATTGGCTGTTTAAAACCATGTTTTTTTCAGGGAACCATAAAAGAATACACCTGATGTATTGAATGTCAACATTTTATAAAACTAACCCGTAAGAATCCTATACATTATGTGACTTTGCTTTTGAAGATCAAAAATATTGACATTGAAAAAATCTTGATTTAGAGTTAATTATTTTTTAATTGACATACAATGATAAAAGTATGAAAACTACGAATATAAATAATTTCATGATTGATTTATCAGTGGTTAATTTAATAAATTTAATGCATACTCCGTGTATATAATATAATATTATTATGTGTCCCTAGTATTTTGACAAAACTTAATTATGTATTAAATTGCAGGTAAGTATTTCATTATATTTCACGCATACGTACAATAGATGTCAATCTGGTTTCAATAGTTTGAATAATATTATATTAATGCATATGCTTACTACTGCTAGTCTTTGTATTTGCGGTAATACCAGTGCAAAATACAATTTTTCTTCATTGGGAACAATTAAACAATGATCAAAACTATATTAATTGATTTTTACAGGTCGATATGTGTTATTTCTATCCGTTATTTGCTCTAAAATTGGCAAACTAACACATAAACTCACTTATTGACGATAAATAAAGTGCCATGATATGAAAAAGATTGGACACCATCAGTGTAGTATATAATATATCATTTCTGGTGAAAATACTCTTTTAACTGGAGAGCCAACTCGTTCATATATTTTATATATCTACTCACATAAGATTTCATAGAAAAGCTTCCGAGACATAATCCGATTAAGAGCTCAAAATGACCATCCGGTTATTATATTATTTTATATACTAAATACATAAGGGGGGACATGCTCGTCGAAGGTCAAAATTGAGTTTTTATTGTATTTTCAAACCATGATCCTGGACACTCCTTAAACGTTGTAGATAATATATTTATATAATTTTGAAGCTTTATTATCCTTTATAGTTATTTTAAACATTTGATGACTGCATGAAGTATTTTTGTTACATAAAATAGTATTCTTTTAAACCTCTCGCTCTAATGTTTTAGAATATAGTCATATTTCGGTACATAACTGTGCAGTGGTGTTAAGATTTTTTACATTTATTAATTTTTAAACGCATTTATAAAACCATTAGTATAATTTATTATGAGATAATTTTTGTAAAATATTCACGATAAAAAAATATTTTGATAATCTCTGTGATCCCAAATTTGACAAGAATTAGGCATTTTATTATTCAAAAAATCGGCAAGATTAACAAATTTGAAGATAATTCTAAAGATATTTATTATAAGCTATGTCTTTGACCATTCAAGTGTGATAAAAATCTTATGAATAATGATTGCTTTATAATAATTATTGACCTAAGAATAAGGTAGTGTTTTTTTGAAATACGCCATTTCTTTTGTCATTCCCTAGTGGTTAAGCTACAACATATGGCCGTAGCCATAAATTGACAAACTATAATTAAAGTAGGGAGTAAAATTATGTTAACGCGCGTGTTTGAACATGTACCTAACCGATTTTTTTTTTATTTTTTTTTTAAACGGTACATGTTCAAACACGCGCGTTAATATCATTTTACTCTTTACTTCAATTATAGTTTGTCAATTTATGGCTACGGCCGTATGTTGTAGCTTAATTACTGGGGAATGACAAAAGAAATGGCGTATTTAAAAAAAACACTACCTTATTCTTAGGTGAATAATTATTATAAAGCAATCATTATTCATAAGATGTTTATCACACTTGAATGGTCAAAGACATAGCTTATAATAAATATCTTTAGAATCATCTTCAAATGTGTTAATCTTGCCGATTTTTTGAATAATAAAATGCCTAATTCTTGTCAAATTTGGGATCACAGAGATTATCAATATAATTTTTTATCGTGAATATTTTACAAAAATTATCTCGTAATAAATTATGCTAATGGTTTTATAAATGCGTTTAAAAATTAATAAATGTAAAAAATCTTAACACCACTGCACAGTTATGTACCGAAATATGACTATATTCTAAAACATTAGAGCGAGAGGTTTAAAAGAATACTATTTTATGTAACAAAAATACTTCATGCAGTCATCAAATGTTTAAAATAACTATAAAGGATAATAAAGCTTCAAAAGTATATAAATATATCATCTACAACGTTTAAGGAGTGTCCAGGATCATGGTTTGAATATACAATAAAAACTCAATTTTGACCTTCGACGAGCATGTCCCCCCATAGAATAACATACTTAAATAACTTTAAGTAGAGATACTTACGTAAAGGTGTTTTTTTTTCATAGTCTATAGTCATTCAGAGTAATATGTTAAGTCAGATTTTGAAGTTGTTTCCCTATTTCCCTTTTTTGGATCACTGTTTTCAGTACAATTTTTTTTACTTTTTTATTTTTCATCCGATAAATGAAAAGTCTTGAATATTATGTAATTAATTATTATTCGATTTTAGGTACCCACCCAGTTAAAGTTATAAAATAAATAAGGGTGGAATAATTGTGAAACAAAAAAATATAGATACTCATAAAATATCACGTTTAGAGATTGGAAGTAATATCCATTGTATATTACGCCCAACCATTTAATAATAATTATTTCTTACCTACGGTAAAAATAAAGTAAGTACATATATGCATTGTAAAGAAATGATATGAAATGAATAAAAACCAATAAAATAAAATGACTGTGGCATGAACAAAAGGGTTGGCGTTGCAAAAATTCGCCCGAGTATCTGAATTCGGATCAAAATAGCTTCCCCCTGTATCAGTATCAGGAACGCAACGAATCTGTTAGACCCCTCTTGACACAGCACCCCGTATAATTCAATACAGGAATCACTCTTGCGGAAATGACGCGATTAGGAAATAATATTTTGTCGTCATATTTTGAAGTGCGCGTGCATTGTCTTCTGAATGTGGCCCTGCCATGCGACGCCGGACAAAAACAAAGCTTTTTGGTCAAGTGCTTTTTGAGCCATACTGTAGTTTTATTCTCATAGTGAACAAAATGGCCTGCATGCGTATTTTTCTTCTCGTAGGCACTTGATGTTCTTTGCAGCTAAATTATAGTAAATCCTCCAAGTAGTCACAGATTAAATCAAATCAATATTACAATCATTCGACAATATAATAGGTAAGTACCTACATCATATCATAGTCATGCTATAATTATAATTCATCTTTGATTTCGTGAAATATTAAAGATGATAGAACCCAAACATTATTTATGAAATCTATTTATATCCGTTTTATTAAGTAATAATTATTATTGAAATCACATTATTCGAATAGTTTGAACCACTTATCTTTTTAAGATACCTACCTACAATCTGTTTTATATATAAAATATGGAATATGATTTCATTAACCAAACCATCTTTTCCTATGATTTGCAAAGTGTTTTAAAATATTTCATCGAGTATTAATAAAAATTTAAATATTTTAATAAATGTATACTTAATATGACATCATATAATATTTCAATGCCTACGTAATGCTTTTGCTAACACATCCATAATAATTACTAAGCATCAAGAAATTGACAAGCTGAAATTATTTTTATATTAATATCATTATAGCATGGTTGCAGCAAAGTTTTGTTTCATTAAAAAAATAATCATATTTTTTACAGTAACAAATATTCCGATCCCTACCATTGACTCAAATTCCAATCTATTGTCGCATACTTCACTTCATGTGTTCGTTTTAGTCTCTGCATTGATAGAATTACATACATCAAACAGCTTTTTATTTTTTTTTAAATATGATTGATCAATAAAAAAAATAGTTTAATAAGGCAAAGGTTATAATATGTACTAATGTATTGGGATGATTTAATATTGATTTATATGGATTATCTTGTCATATTTATAACTTAAATTCATTTAAAACACATATAAAGTTTAAGATCTGTTTTTAGATTTTTTCCCGGTAGGAAAATTATCATTTTATGTTTTACCTATCCAGGGAATACCTCGTCAGCACAAAATTTGAGCGCGCGGCTAGGAACTGTCTCTAGGTGCTTTCAACTAACGATATGAAAATCTAATTGCTCGATAAAGTCGTGAACAGCACTGACAGTATTGTATTATTTTATATACATTTTATTCTGTTATTATATTTTTATTCGCCATTCGGAAATATTTTTATGTAGCAATAAAAAATATAATAGCAATATTTTGACAACATAAAGCTAGTTGTTACTTGTGATCTTTTAAAAATATCATTGTATTATTTATTTAATAACAAACGGGCCACTAAACAACCACAGGGATGCCATAAATCCTCTGGATATACCAACTCAAAAATTACGGAAGATGTACGTGGCAGCGACGAAATATAGACCAATAAGAATAAAGGAGGCCTTTGTCCAGCAATGGATCGACCCCGGATGATGATGATATTAATTAATAATTTTGAACAAAATGGGTTTTATAGTCTAAGGTTTTTATCATTTACGGTATAGAATAATTAAACAGACAAATAGGTCAAAGCCTAATCGAAATTGCATTCATAACTACTACCACATGACGACGACAATTTATCCACGCGCAACTTTTAACTAAGTACCTAATAAAACATTATTACTATGTGGCTTCATTATTTAATTTTAATTTACGACATAGTTATTATTATTACAGTAGGTGCTAAATATTTTTAATTCCAAGAAACATAATAACGCAATGTGTGGATGATTCAATGATATGTTCCAATCTCATGTATATCTAATATAACGACATAACTCTAATGACATTATTGAGTAAATTATAAAATCTGGTTTTCAATTTAGGAAGGTATATTTATTTTGCATATATTAATTATATATTGTCGTTAATGATCAATAAATAATTGTCCATATCATTTGTGAATGCCGATTTAATTCTTTCTGGTTCGATGAGCGCACCTTGCATTAGCAGATAAGTTTGAAAATAGCAAGTAATAAATGCAATAACTTACAAAACGATAACGACGACCGCAGAATTTTAGCGAGCTAATGAGACCAGGCCATAGACCAATCAACAATCCATAGCTCAGAAATATTTCGAGTTCATTTAACTCTAGAAATTAATAAAAAAACAAAGTCTTTGATTTCAGTGCTACATCATGGGTATTATTTAATTCTTGGAGACTAAAAAAATATTAACTGTACAAAATAAACTACCAGCATCATTATTACAGCGTTCAAACTGTATACATACGTAACTCATTAATTATAATATTTACTTCATTGCGCTTGCGTTGGACGAGTGGTCACGAATCCGCTTAAAGTCGTAATGCCTCGGATTCAAATCCCTGCTCTGGCAAATTCACATAATTTCTTTCCAATGCGTGTTTGGACACACAAACATTTATTTCTCGCAAAAGATCTATTCTGAAACCTCTTCGTGAGACGACCAAGAATTGCTTTGGATTATAAAATTAATAGAAACAATATTTACATAGTTATTAGAATCAAATTATAAATGCACAATCGCAGCAGTTATATATTTTATTGCGACTCAATCTTGAATCACAGTTTTATGAAGTAGGCAGACTTTAATAGCAACAGATATTCCATAAGTTAAAAATTATCAATAGGTTTGTTTAAAATAGACTTATTTTTTTCGTGAGATAAGAAACTCAAAAACTTAAAAGAGTCGCTAATTTATTTAGCTCAACATAATAATATGTGTATTGACCATATTTTATATGACTTCATTCTGGGCGACTGTTTTTTATCCGAAGGTTTACTACCTGCTATATGACATACTTATCATAATATATGGATACAATATGCGATGCAATGTAAGATGCCGATATCAGCCTTTTAAAGATAGGCGCATATCTTACTTACACAGAACCGAAGCGTTTGATAATACTCCTAAAATGTTAACATATTTATCTAATTTGATGTATTTTTTATAAAATAAAGTTTGTTAAATTTTTTGGTATATGGTTTACCTAGCTCAGACGGTCAAAGTATAATCTCGGGGATTTCATGAACCGGAGCTGGACTCCGGTGCATTCCGGTTCATTTCAAACCTTGAACTTAGGGACTAAACTGCGCTCTAAATTCAATGTAATGAATATATTATTATGCCTGTGTGCATTTACCATCATTGGTGAGTGCATATTATAGTACCGGAAGATACCGAAAATCAAAACCCAAGTCGCAAAAAACGACTTAAATGGAATAGTACAAAACTTAAATCAATTAGAAGTTAAATTCAAATTCATTTAGTACCCTCGGTCGATAGTATTAATTTAATAAAAACGTGGTGAGGTTTGGCTATTAAAATGTAATTATATTAGTGAGGTCATGATGAACTTATGTGTAAAGTTGTTCTGATATCTTATTTTGCATTTTTTTTTTGTTTCAAGACACTTCACTGTATTAAATATGTATTTCAGTAATCTTATTTTAATTTTTAAATAAATATTTTAATAATAATTATAATATTTCAATTGGCTGGAAAGATATCGTATCACTGCAACATTTTCATGAGGAATTATTGTTCATTACAATGGAAAAATGATGCTGATTGTTTTAATGGTGCATTAAAATCGGAACCCCAAATGAATCGTTCTACACTAAAAGGGTTACACAAAAAGAGATCATCGTTACGAATTGAATGTTTTCCTTTCGGCACATAGAGGGAAGCATAGGCATGTCTGTGCATTATTTTGTAGAGAACGCTGTAGCTGGTGTTATCTTATCTCTCCTGTAACGAATCAGTGCACACGCTTTTACGAATTATGATGTCCTGGTTGCTAAAAGTTGAAAGAGGAAAACCAATCGTATAACTCTACCTGGCTCCAATGAATATTGCTACATCTAGTATTGAAATGCATGATTTCCGAATCGTTTTGGGATTCCGCCAACGGCAGTTTGTAGCAGTTCCCTTATCTTAAGCGCTTTTCATGTTAAAGTCACGCGAACTATCGCCATTATTTACGAGTGCTGAGGAATCAATGGACCGTTTTTTTATAAAAGCTGAAAACAGATTATCACTCATATGAAAACGATGGATATGCTTTTTGTAACTGCTAACAAAAAATGATAATATGAACACGTATAATGCCAATCTATCATAAATCATATTCGCGAAAAAACTTGTAAGCTCATCCTTTTCTTTTTGTATAACTTTAATAGGTATAAAATAATGTAAGTATCGAAATCATCCTAGCTTGTTATATACTACTAGTTATATAATTATATTGTAAATTGTTAAAGTGATATTTATTATTTATATTATTAAGTTTTTTCTTTTTATTTATAAATAAAAATTTTATTGTCTTCCAATAAACGCTACACTTAATTTAAAAAATAAACATGTATATAATAATATATAAGTACCTACCTATATAAGTAATTTTGAATTAATTACTAATTGTATGGAATTATATTACCGTTATTAAATAATCAAGCAATACCTACTATTATTTGCTAATTTCAATTAATTGTATATAAATGTTAATATTTTTTGTCAGTTGTTCCGTGTGATCGACGACAGTAGGACGTCTCCAATAACGAGATAGCGAGTGTTTACAAATTAATAATAACCAGTTGTGCGTGCGGCGTAACAATAAATTATTGTTACAAAGTTGTTTACATTTAAGTGTCTCTGACTACAGGGGCGCTTATTAAAAATCAAAAAAATACAACGTTGCCAGCAATGGATCACCAAAAAGAAACCCAACAAACAATGTCATATGCATCAGTTGCTCAAAAAATGCAGTTTCCGAAGAAGGAGCAAGCCATCGTTCTAGATGCTATCGATGGCATCTCTATACGAGAATACACGCTATCGATCGGGAATAAGGTAGGTCCATGTAATATAAGATATGTATCTAGGATTTCCCAGGGAAGAATATGTATATACTTGAGTAGTGAAGAACAAGCAGACAAATTAACAGAAAATAAAGAAACAGTTAAAATTGGAAACCACATACTAGAAATCAGGCCGCTGATCACCAAATCAAAGAGGATAATAATATCAAACGTATGTCCTATAATCCCACACAGCGTTTTGGAATCAAAACTCAATGACTTAAAGATAAAAACTACCTCACGTATCACAAGCATCAGAGCTGGTATTAACGAACCGGGTTATGCACATATTTTAAGTTTCCGGAGACAGGTTTATGTAAACCCAGAAGACACCATAAAACTGCCAGAGTCAATGCAAATAAATTTTGATAATACCCTGTACTGGATTTACTTCTCCACCGAAAAATTGACATGCTTTATTTGCAAAGAAGAGGGCCATCTGGCCAAATATTGTAAAACAACTGGAAATAATGAACCTCACACTGTACAATTGCCTGAATCTCTCAATGTACCAAAGGTGTTAACCTCTCTTTCGTTAGAGAGAGAAAATACACTCCAGGAGGATGAACTAGCCGCAGATATAGAGACGGACAACTCTATTATCAACAAAGATACGCCAATCGGTTCAAAAAGGCCGTTGACCAGTCCAACTGATATCAGCAGTGTAGAATTTGAATTTGAAGATACAGTGAAAAGGAATGCAATCACACGCATTCCTGCACTCCAACAGACACCAAAAAAATCGAAAAAGGTATCCACTGAGGATACAAATGAACTTTTGTTACCTGCCAAGGAACATGTTGAAAGTAATCGTCATAGATTTCCCATCGATTATGAAACATTACTCAGTTTCCTTGTGAAAACACATGGAAATCCCAATACCGAAATGATTGCTAATGAATTTACTACTGATATAGAAGCGCTTAATAACATGCTAACAGAAATCTATAGTTATTTAAAAGAACGTAGCATTAAAATTCGCATAACAAGGATCAAGAAAAGACTCAGTAATCCACAATTAAAAGTTTCCAGTGAAGATATTAGTTCGTTGGAAGGACAAGAGGAACAATAACATAATGCAAAATTCCAGCAACAAAGTTAACCAATTTATTCAATCTGATATACGTATTGTTTTCTGGAATACAAGAAGCATTCTTAATAGACTAGAGGAGCTTAGAGTGATGCTAGATGAAATTGATATTTTTATAGGCGTGGAAACATGGTTAAACGACACTATTTCTCACATAGTGATTAGCTTCCCAGGTTTTATGGTGCTTCGGCGAGACAGGACGTACGCCAGAGGAGGAGAAAATCTTGGGAAAGAAAAAGGAACACACTACTATCAAAACTTTTATAGTAGATCTCCTAAAACTTGGTTTAGTAAACATTGTAAAATAAAGCGAGATGTAATAGTGACAATAGCTAGAAGCAGGACAGGGCATTACAGTCTCAACGAATCATTGTACAAAATTAAAGTGGTAGATAGCCCTCAGTGTCAGTGTGGACATCCCACTCAAGATCTTAACCACATTGTCTGGCAATGTGATGCCTATGACCTGGAGAGAGAAGTGTTATTGAATAAGTTGGGAAAATGCAGGTTATACCCTCCTTTTACGATTAATTCGTTCCTGGCAAAACCAAATATTTCAGTTATGAAAATTGTACATGAATTTCTCCAAAAATGTAACGTAAATGTCTAGTGTATAATGTAACAAAAATGTAATTCTGTATCATTAATAATGTAACTATTTATTCCTGTCGTTAAAAAAATGTATGTATACTTTTGTAAACCATTGTAAAGCAGAATAGCCTTCCATTCAGAGAAGAGCTCAATTGCTTCCAAATAAAAAAAAAATATATATATATTTTTTGTATCGATTTTGTATTGATCTGATATTATTATTATACACATTTGCCTCCTTTACTATACAGAATTTTCAATAATTGTCCAAATATAGCAATAATTTTAAATTGTACTTAACCTTCCATTGGAATGGTTTCCGAAGTAATTCTAAATGTATTAAGTGAAAGAAAGATATCCCGAGTGTCAAAGACAAAACGGTCGTTACATTTCTTAATCTGATACTTTCATAGACATGATTTGGCAAAGTGGGACATAAATAATCGGTAAAGTCAACAATCCAATCTTCTCATATGAAGTAATGCCAATTTTATTAGATTTATTGTGATTGAACTGCACATCACGTATTTTAGAAGATTTTTTAGGATTCATTCTTTTATGATATACTTACTTACCTGACTATATTCAATTCTTCTCTTCCAATTCAAATTAAATATGCTTATAAATAATAATAGTATTTAAAATGCTACATAGTTAAAAAATGTGGGTATATCAGTTGAAGTGATATAACGTTTAATAATAAATAGTATTTATAAGCAATGTAGCCACCATTTTTTGTTCTGTTATGCCCCTTTACATACGATATTTTAATGAACTCTTACTCGATGTTTAAAAAATGTATTTGTGTTATTACCACAGTTTTATCCTTTTCTTCAGCGATTTTTAATACATTTTTAGTTTATTTGTGGGGAAGAAGTATGTAGGGTAATTAAAATCATATAACAACGTTGTATTTATATACACAAATTTAGATTCTTTACATACATAAGAATGAATTAGAAAGTTATGTAAACCAATAATTTTATTTATTTGTTTTGGGTAATCGCTTAAAAAATGTTTGAACTCACAAAACATGATCAGCTATGTGCAAAAATATGTCAGAATTCAAAATCAAACTGTTCGTTTTAAATTGTCACATACATTTCGATAATATCGTTGGAGTTAAAATATCTACGGCCTTTTCCCGACAAATGCAATCCAGTAAACATCGCTAAATCAAATCAAATTTCGAATGTTTTCCGTATGAAAAAGTTTTTTCTCAACTGAGCGCTGCACCAACCGTAATATACCTACAGATATGCCAGTGATATTTGGCATCGGTATCGTATCGAATGTAAGTATCGTATCGGAAAAAATAGAAATATCAATATTTTTGAAATATTACCAAAAACGTAGTTAAAAAAAATAACAATAATCGCGATACCTATATTACTAAATTCCATCTCCGTCTGGGGTAAATTATACTGAAAATAATGACTATCATGCTTTTTGCTCAGTAATCGCCTTTTAGTATAATATAATTAATATTCCAACTTGGAAAACAGTATCGAATGATCCTATATTGAAAAAAAGTATCAATTCTTTTTAATAAGCCTACTAACAGGATCTATAAATAAATATGATTCTATTAGGCACAATAATAATAAAATTGTAATAGGCTTTTGAAAATCACACACTTATATAATACCGGTTTTTAATTTATACTTAATATTTAAAAAGTGTTATAAAATAACATAAAAGTGTCATGTAGGTATAATTTCATTATATATACCTACTTATCGTTTTATGAATAAATTAAGAAATTTCGCAAAAGCGTAAATATTTTTAAACGATACCTACATATCGTAATAGTAGATTAGTATGAAAATCTCAAAGTTTATATCTTTCCATGAGCAAATAATATCATTTCAAACTTCAAATTCAATACATGTCTGTAATTTTCAACAATCATTATAAACAGCCAGGATCTATTGGTCACTTTAGGGTAATAATTTTTCTGATAAATATGTTATGGACAGTATATTCTGCAGTTTGTTTATGATAATTAAAAATTGAGAGATGTTGAAGAAAACATTCTTTGATTTCTTTAATTGTGTTAACTGTCAATTCATGATGGAATAATTTTAATAAAAACACATTTTTGTAGTGATTCCACTTTTTTTCACTGACGAAACCGGTAAAATTATTTAATAAAAAAAATTGGAATCAGTACACAAAATGCGTTTTTATTAAAACTATTGAAACATTCTTATATAAGAAGCTAAGGAGAAGGAATAAGGACGCTAAATATATTAAAGTTAAGCTTAAGGGGTAGCCAACATATATGATTAATTTAGCTACAAATTAATCCAATACAATACAAATATTAATTTGTTGCAAAATGTACAGTATTGTAGTCTAAGATTTAATTATCTGGCTGATTTTCGATTAAAGTATTACAAGCCTAAACTTTTTACGATGGACCAACATTATTCAAGTGACAAATCACCAAGTAACAAATAAAAAATCAAAACAGACCACTAATTTCTTATTTATTTAAAATTAATACTGCAAACCAAGAGATTATTATTTTTCTCTATAATTACCAATCTAACCATATTGTCTATCTACAGACCTATCAAATATTGTAATACAAAATGTTTATAAGATTTACGTAGATCAAATTAGATATAGAAAGAGCAAACTCTTTTTTAAGACTGAATAATAATTAAACTAGAACCTAATGTCTACAAATTATTTTTTACATGTATTTACCATCACAAAAAAATCGAACATTTCTAAATAACACCAACATTTATTTTCTTTCAATGGTATAATTCGTGGTCAAACAACGCTTTCCTATCGAAAACCGCCTCGTGCGTCGGCCGGTAGGTACTCAACTGTCCACGCAGGAAGTAAGCCTGGATAAATGTGGACTGAGTGACGTATTTCCGTTTGACGCGACGATAAAATTATCGTCACATTTTCTATTTACGTGATTTATAATGGCCAACTACCGATTTATGGAGCTATAAAAATATGTACGCCGATTTTAACAACTGGGTAAAGGCACCCTGAAGTAAAGAAATAAAATAAATCGTTTCTCAATATTATTGATATTATTTATAATAGTTATAACAATTTTGATATGTTTTTTTATATATACATTGTGTTTTTAGCTTCGTAGCTACACGACAGCGCTTCTTATCAAGTGTTGCTGCACACTAATCAGAACTCTCCGCGAATCATTCCATTAAAATAACTAATGACCTCTCCAAATCTCTCCAAAATATATATTATGACAAAATATATACGAATCATTTTTAAGATTCATCAATACAATTTTCTGTATAAGATCATGATGATATAAAAAAAAATTAAAAACTTTACCGCACTCTACATTAAAACTACACTAATCGTGAGCCTTATACATACCGCCTACTTAGTCAATTGATTGCAAAGACAATTTCGCGATGTTGAGACCCAGATTTCCTTACATATTTGAGAAGTAGCCGAAACCCTTAAAAGGTAATATCATAATAACAGCAATTAATGAAAATTGATGGAAAAAAAATCTCCTGCGGCACTATTTTACTTTGTTACCCTTCTCAAACATATAATTCAATAAATGCCTGGTTTTATAGCACAAAATCATCTGTTTTAATATTGACTTTGTATCCTGGATTATCTACATTTTTTATTCACCTTCATTGAATATTCTTCATTAAACTGATTTACATTATTTTATTAATTAAACTATTTTATTCAATGAATAATGAATAACACTTTTGAAGAATTTAATATTAAATATTTAATTTCCATAATTTATGATAAGTACATAGCAGAATATACATATTACAATAAATATTTGTAAGGGCAGGACTTTACGTCAAAACTAAAATTTTAAGATATCCTTACTTATACGTTTTATTACGAGTGATATTTCAATGCTAAAACACATTGCCCGGACACATCAAGTTCCGCACACCATTTTTCAAAAACTATTTTTTCTAATATGTACGTTTTTGTGGTGTTCCAAATTATCTATTATTTATATTCATATTATTAACTATAATATATGCTATTTGGCAAATAAACTATTATATCACTTTCCAAGATGGCGTCGCTTAGCGAAATAATTTTGAATCACAAATACGATTATAATTCGGTGAAAATGACAAACGGTTCGCAGCACGCGGGACACATTTTATGCTAATTTTCCCGCCTAAATCTCATACATATTATCGCGATAGGTCTTTCCGGATTGCAGGCCGGGAAACGAAATGGCCTGAGCACGGAGCGTCTTGGAAATAACCTGAGAATAATATGGCATCTGAAACAATCTTGGATTTTCGTAGAAAAAGAGCAATCGAACCTTCTTAGATTTTCAACCATTAGTTATTCTTAAAAGATTTACACGAAAATCTTCATTCATACTTTTACTATGAGAGTAATGTTCTTTTCATACATTTTTTCTTATTGGTATGTAAGGGAAAATCATATCATAGTTTCCAATGACTGCTTAGTTATTTTATAATCTGAATAATTTTATATTTTAAAGCTTTCAAAGTGAAGTAGGTTTCTTATTATGGCATTCTAATTCAAGCAACGTTATATCAAAATACTTATAACAGTATGTCCAAAGCCTATTATGATTGAGCATAAAATTAAAATATTTTTCTAACTATGTATAGGCGTTTAGGCGTTATAAGGATTATGTATATCATTTAATTTATTTTTTTCCATTATTTTATTTACTACAAATAATTTTCTATTTTGAATGGTAGGCAGCCTTAAAGTACATACCGGAGTAATATGACGATGACTTAACCTCTCATCGAATTACAAGTAGGTATGTTGATGTAATTTTTTTAATATAAACGAGACCAATAAAAACTTCCATCGGCAGTTTCTGTTAATGGAAGATGAAGCTAAATCGAAAACTGGAGTAATTGCATTTAATTAACTTGCTCAAAATGGTTGACATACGTACATATCTGTTCTACGCATTTTTTCTTATTTTATGACGGGTTGCAGTAAATAATAAAATTATTTTGCACGATTGTTTTAAGCTTAACTTCAAACATTACTTTTTACACTTGTCTTTATTGTCGATTTAAGACTTTATGAGTTGTTAATAAGGTTAGCGAAAAACAAAAGTCCGGTTGCCGCACCACTGATGACAATTTATTACTTATATTAATGACCGAGCGGAAACGTGTTGGCTCATAATTCCGAGGGTCTTGGGTTCCAACCCTGGATCAGGAAAATTCACATGTTGTGTTGCAATGTGTGTTTGAACCCAGCGTATGGACCTATAAATATACCACATAAGCGTGAGTTCGATAGTTTGGATATAAACTATGACGTAGTTGGAGGGAGATGCAATAGGCATCATGTTAGAGCAGTCGGAAATAGTATAGGAAATCGCATTTGGGCAGGTTCGCTATAATTGGTTGAGCAAGTGGCTAATTTTCAATTGTCTTAAAAACAGAAATCAGTTAATACAGCCTTCACAATACACCATATAGAGCCCCATATCGAACATGCTGGTGTATTAATAGTAGTGAAAAACTGCGATTACCAATACCATATAGGTAGGTACACGATAAAACACATTTTGTTTATTCTTTACCTTTAGTATGACATAAAAAGAAATCATGTTATTTAGTGATATTTTATTATTGCTTTATTGGTAGTTACTTAATTTTCCTCACAGCAGAAGGTAGGTATGTTTATAAATACAAAACTTAAGCAAATTCAAAGATGAAAACAAGACGACGACTTAAAACAGTCTTGAGCAGAAGTAGAGAGAGCGAGAAGGGTAGCGTTATTATTTTCACGTTAATTCGGAGTAAGAACTCGGCATATATCCATATTAATGTACACCATATTTCACAGAATTTAATTCATATGCTAAATAGGGACAATGCGATTTGTCAAAAAGCACATAGCTGCGTTATTCATGAAATATTATTATCATCGAGGAATATTTCCTGTAAGTAATAATGCTGCATTATTTAAAATCGATGTTACCTAATGTAATATAATATTTATTAACATGTATTAGTAGATAGTTTTATTTAAATTAATTTCTCATTATATTATATAACTGTAAACAATAATTTTAATAAATTTCCTTTTGGTTAAAGTTATAGTATACTAGCTGACCCGGCAAACGTTGTTCTGCCATCTAAATTATTTCTAGTAAATATTTTGGTTGTTAAATAAAAAATAACGAATGTATTGTAAGTGTGTGGGGATGATATATATGACAGAAAGAGGAATGGAGCACTGTAGACGATGACCGCCGATAACATATTCATTGTTTGATCTCTTAAAAGTTAAATGTAAAGTGAAAAAAAATTATAATTTTTTTATCCTAAGGTAGGAAAATGAAATAAAGAAAATCAATATTAATTTTGAAGAGCAATTGAGTGTACAATATTTTTTGTCAGTCCGTCTTTAGCTAACACGAATAAGCTCGATGGTTTGCCCACGCGAGAACATGCCACGTACAATTGTCCGTGTGAAAAACATGGTGTGCCCAGATCTAAGCCGCAAACAGACATAGTTTGGCCTTGCGACTTATTGATTTTCATTGTGAATGCCAATCTAATAGGAAATTGAACGCGTTTGAATTCAATTGGCACGTCTTTAAGAATCATTGGAATTCGTGGCAGCAAAACATTTTCGGCTTGGAATTTGCCATTCAAAATGGTGGCTTCGATAATGTTTTTCATCAATTTTTTAATGACCAATCGCGTGCCATTGCACAGCCGTGGTGGGTTCAAATTCCAAAGTAAAATAACCGGAGATCCAACTTTCAGTCGTAGAAGGTGTGTTGACATGCCTGGTAAATCCAGTGAGTTCAAAAACTCTGTTGGATAATTTACAGCTTCGTTGACATCGCAAACTGTATCGATCGATTTGTATGATACCAAATCGCCTGGCAATGACTGCTGTATCTTGAAGTTTAAATCGTCAACGTCCACATTTTTTGCTGCCAAAATGGCTCTTTCTGCTAGCCACGCATGATTTATGTATTTTGTGCGTACATCGGGAAATATGCGGTCAATGAGAGCATTTTGCGAATCAACGATTCTGCAGAAATTAGTGGGCAATTTTATGCATCCAGTATTTTCATAGACAGCAACTTTTCCATCGCCGATATCTAACAATTGGTTCGAGAATGTGTCAGCAGATGGATCTTGTAACATTTGCACGCGCATGTTTATTTTTAGCTGGACCTTTTCAACATTACGCCACAGTGGCGATGATTTCAAGCAAGCGTTGATCTCATCAGCGTACGTTGAACGTGGAATGATGGGAAGTGTTTGTCTGAAATCACCTGAAAGGAATAATAGAGTGCCGCCGAATAGTTTGTCGTTGTTTTTTATATCTTTAAGTGTTCTGTTCAACGCCTCAAGAGAATGTTTGTGTGCCATAGTGCATTCATCCCAGATGATAATTTTGCATTGTTTCAGCACTGTGGCCATGGACGATTGTTTTTTTATATTGCACATTGCGTCTGGGTTATTATGAATATTCAGTGGCAGCTTAAATGCTGAATGAGCTGTTCTGCCTCCATCCAATAAAGTTGCTGCAATGCCAGATGATGCAACAGCCAATGCAATGCCATTATTTGATCATATTTTGGCGAGAATTAGCGAAATGAGAAATGTTTTGCCAGTTCCACCTGGTGCATCCAAAAAAAAAGAATCCACCTTGTCCCGCCAAAACTGCCAGCATAATGCGGTCGTAAATGATTTTTTGTTCATGAGTCAGTAGTGGGACATTGCGAGTAACAATCGCTGCCATTTCTGCAGTATCGTACTGCAGTTCACGATTCATTTCGGTGTCCATTAAATCAGAAGTACTTCGATTTGGCGAACTCATACCGAAATGACTGAGTGGTAAATTGGCAATGACAACGCAAAGATCCTCGATAGTAATCAATGCTTCATTGTACATAGCGTCACTGAATGGAATCGTTAGATCGTTGCACCGTGTACGAATTCGATGCAATATATCGTCAGTCATTGAATCTTTGTGCTTATCCCACAACGTGTCTGCTCGTCCCGGGAAACATGTAGTCAACACTATAGCGAATAGTAGACGAATTTGTGTTTCTGTACAGCCCAATGCTGCTTCAGCAAGCATATCGTCCCAGTGGTTGTCGTCTTCGAGCAAGCCGAGTGCAAGGCATGCATCTTTATATGTTGGATACTGTTGCCCATTCACTTTGCGTATATCTTGAAATGATAATGAGCCGGTGACATTAACCAACAACAGTCGCAGATAGAAACACTCAATCTGCCTTGGATTGACTGTATATACTCGGCCCAAAGTGTTTGATTTGAATAGGCCGGGGCACGCAACAATTGGTGTGCCTTGCTTGCGGGGCATCCATTTTTTTGTTTGATTCCATGTGAAATAGCGAGGTACTTCGGAATAGAGTAATGTTCGTGCAAAGGCACCGAAAGTATCCGCACGATTACACAATTCGAAAAATTCGGTGAGTGTAGTTTTTGGTGGATTTATGGCACGCTCAATTGCTGTTTCGTTGGTGAAAAATACGCGCTGGCCGTTTTCAAGATGGACGGCTAAATGTATAACTGCTGGGTCCCGTTCATGAATTGGGAAACCAAAGATACGCCAGACAGCTTCATTGGAGCTGATGTACCGGCCAATTTGGTAGCGCATTATTTCGTCGTTGTCATTCAATCGAGGAGCATTCACATCGGTATTTTGAATTTGAAATACAGCCATATCGCTGCCTTTATTCACATACTTGCAAATGTATTTGATACTCTTCACCGAACTGCAGAACTCAACATTGATATGAGCATTGAATGTTTTGCTCAGCAGAGGCGAATATGGTACCACCCAACGATTGTCAATGTCAATGTCTGCGTTGTTGATATTTAGTGTAAATGATTGTCCGCCATTATCAGTATTTCTTCGACGATACATTGGATATCCGTCGACATTTGTGATCGTGTCGTTGGTGAAATGTTTAGGAAAACGCTTTGTACATTTTCCATCTGCCATGCAAGGCGATAAACGATTCGGTTCACCGCATGGGCCATGAATCATGTTTGTGGTAACAATATCGAACAGTAGTTGATCAGTAGACGGATCTATAATTTCCGCGGAAATTACACTATCGATTTCTTCAGGGCGTATTTTGTCGACTAACCAAATCAAAATGTGTGCATGAGGTAATCCTCGCTTTTGCCATTCTACCGAATACATCCAGCAACGTGTGGGACCGAATTCGTGTAATTTTGTAATGAAGCTCATTAAAGACTTCAATTTTTGTTTGAACACACGTGCTGTAATATCATGACGATGTATTGCATTTTGGCCTGGCAATAGCAAAGATGTAATCTCCTGCCACTATGGATTACATGTAAACGTTATAAATAAACACGGTCGTCCGTACTCGCGCACGAAAGTCATAGCATCCTGTATGTATTCTTGGATATGACGTGGACTGCCTACGTAGGATGATGGTAGAATGATAGAGTTACCAATTTCGGCGGTGTCGGCGTCGCTCATGATAGCGTCTCGCAAGTGAATGTATTCTTCCGCACGCAGCTTCTGTTGATTGTGTCGTAGGAATCGCAGTCGTTCGCTCTCTACCTTCGCGTACATGTCAACCATGAATTGTTGGCACAGCTCACGACATCGCAGAATGACGTTGTCCTGACCGCGTCGAATCATCATACGATACGCATAAAAATCCATCGAGCTCACTTTCTTGTTTGTTTCGGCTCCTGTAACAACATATTCAAAAATATTAATTCATTCATAAATATTAATTCAAAATGAATAATGATGTTTATAATGAATGAATTACCTGTGGCGGGATCTCGTTGTTTAATGTTTATGCAATATCCGTCTTGTCCCTTCCAGAAAATTAGCGGATATTGGAGAGCGTCGTATGAACGGTGTGTGTCAGCGATGAACTCCAGATTATTGTTTCTTCTTCGAATCACGATTTCTCGCGGCGATGTGCGGTCGCCAACCATGATTCCAGCAACGTCGTCAACAACAGGCGCATTGAATCGACGCACGTGCTCTCCAGCTGGTGTTTTATCAGGATTGATGACAATAGCGTGGTTGTCACTTTGCAATTCGTGCATGTGTGATTTGAAGAATTTCAATAATTCGTTGTGCTCATTCAATAGGGTGTCCAGTTCGCCGACGATGCGCCTAGCATTAGGCGAATTGAGGTTATTGTAGCCGCAACGTGCATCTACGCGATTGATGTCCTCACCGCCCATGAAGTAAATTTGTAAAAATTTATGTGGTTCGTTTGGCATTGGCAGCAATGAGCCTACTTTGTGGTACACTTGGCCTTTGATTTTGAACGTTGAATGGAATTGTTGACCATTTGCCGCAGTATTGTGAACTATTTCTGTAGCTCCGAACGAAGTCATTTGGAAGCATGAATTGAATGTGCGAATGGATTTCAGGAACAGGTTTGAATCTGGATCCGTGCCGATGAGCAAGTCGTTCAATGGTTCTGGTGGTGTCTCAATTTCTGGTAGTTGCACTTTTCCTGATGCGCAACACATACCGGCTGACTCATGTTTGAATTTTAGCGCATGACAATGGGGACATTCTTTGTCCATAGCACCAATCAGCACTTTCGGATGAGCGGAATATTCAATATCTGGCTCGTATTCGAATGCAAGACGAAGGAACGAAGCGGATAATGCTCGATGTACTTGTTGACGTTGTCGGTCATTTGCTCTGCGTGTGTTAACTGCAAACCGGCGCGCTTGTCTCCGTTCCAATTGTTGTTGTTGATTTCGTTCAGCTTGTGCCTCTTGTAATTGAGATTCACGCAATCGCGACATGCTCACACGCACATTTTCGTTATCTTGTTGGATTTGTTCGTCTGTGATTTCTGCTCTAATGTTTCGCATGTTTGTTGCTTTATTCGTTTGACGGCTCAAATAGGCCCCCTTACGTCTTGCTGGCATTGTACACTGTAACACAACACACACACACACACACACAAATAGATAAATTAAAATAAATCGTACAACATTTTGCACACACTGCCTTGTGATATGCCGAATGAATTGTCAAAATAACGTGACGCTTCTCGTGAATTCTTCTCGGACGTACCGCCATCTGTCATTCAACAACATAAATAATTTCGTTCTGTTTGAAATACGAACGACGGTTCATTTGTTCATACAAAAATACTAAAATCGCGATTAAAAAATGGGAGAGTGGAGGTAGCAAGGTGAAAATTTTGGGTTATACGTATTTTTTAATGCCAAATAAAAAAAAATACAAAAAAAAAATTGTCAAAAAAATAAAAGAAAATTTTTTCTGGATAGAGATACCCGAATCACCTGGCGGTATGAAATATACTTGTTGACCTATTCTCATACCTAACAAATATACATAAAAAAAATCATAAAAATCGGTCGAGCCTTAAAGAATTTTTTTTCTGGATAGAGATACCCGAATCACCTAGCGGTATGAAATATACTTGTTGACCTATTCTCATACCTAACAATTATACATAAAAAAAATCATAAAAATCGGTCGAGCCGTTTCGGAGGAGTTCGACCACAAACATCGTGACACGAGATTTTTATATATATAGAGATATACTATAATACTCTACGTATTTCGAACATGTAACGTACAGCTTTCTTCAGTATATAAAGAAAATATGAGTCATTTCTTTTTTTCTTATTTACATACTACATTACGAATGTATAAATCCTGAAGACGACTAAAAGTAAAACCCATGTCATAAAAGACGTTCGAGTTGGTAGTTGACAAATTTCAGATGATTGTCAATGTAAATATATAACTAATAATGTATCCACACTCTGTAGTTTTACTATATGTTTACTGAATAATGTTGAATATTAGAACTGTATTAAAATACATTAATTTGTAAAAGCCTCAGATATATACTAGTAAATCGTTTTCTGAATGGGTCGTGAACACATATTGTGTTTCGCAAAGAAGGTACTCTAGTCATTGATCTATCGATCAATTAGCCTACTTGTGGATATTTTCCCAGTGTATATAGTTGGAATTCAACTTGGTCCAAGGTTATTTGTACGATTTATCGAATGTATGTTTTTAAGACTTCCGAGTTAATGATTTCAAAAAATTTCAATCCGATGTAATACCTATTGACCGTCTCCCGGAGAGGTTTATTAATAATATAAAAATAATTGTGTAATTAATATTTTTATTCAATTATTTATTATACGATTATTGTAGCAGGTAATTTTTGCGTCACATCACAAAGGCATTTAAAATATTCTTGTGTGGCTGGACGTATTTACTATACATTACCTATATGAAAGTACATATGCAAGGTACTGGGGATGAATTATTATTTGTGACATAGCATAATAAAATCACCAGCTTTCCGCTCAAAACAAAGGTATATTTTGGAGATCTATTACCGCACCCGCGGCCGGCGAGCGGGGACCCGCGGTAGGCCAGGATGGGCGATCGTATTTGGGCCAACACAGGTAACAATTGCCCTCGCATTTGTAAATTTCCTCTTCTATTATCCCTAATTGAAATATTGTTTTAGCGTAACAATTCATTGTGACAAAGCACCAAACAGTTATTGTTTAAGAGTAGATACTTCCATTCCGCTCGCCGGGCGAAACCTTTTTATAAAAGAGATTCTGTTTATTTATTGAGCTCGTTCGCTTATGGGTCGTACCTGCCCGTTGTTAGCTCTGTGGCCGATTATTCGTTTGAATTTATTGTTTTCCTTTCATGAGACCTCTAGAATTCTATGTCATTAATGCTTTGTTTCAGGTGGGTTGCACCATTAACCCTGTATAATAGAATTATTTAGAATATGGTACACCTACACATTATTTGTCCATACGAATCAGTTATCTAACTTGATTAGATATGTATATCTAATAATTATATAATTAGCATGATTTATTTTAATTCACTATTTATCAATAACCTTGGCAGGCTTGAAGCCGTCAAATTTCCCAAACAAAAACTAATTAGTCTGATTAAGCAGCGGTCTCCATTAATATAATATTAAGATAAACAACACAGATATGTATAAAAGTAAGATAACATTGTTTTATAATGCTTCAAATTACTTGACGCACATACGACCCGGTCCTGGCCGGCATTCTCCCACTAGATCTGCACATACAGGTCAGCGGCGCGTCAACGATGCTCTTCAAAGGCGAGGAGGCCGTTGTTGGTGACTTTCACCTAGCCCCGCCTCCTCGGCTTGTTGCTGAAAAAGTAACCTCGTTGAAGCGGACAATACGTCTCATGACGCTTGACGCGGCGTGGAAGACCTGGCAGCGACGGTGGGATGAATCAACCAAGGGCCGGCACACATATATGTTTTTTCCAAATATTAAATGGCGATTGGAGATAACCAAATATCTGACTCCTGACCATCACACCAGTCAATTTGTGACTGGACACGGTGGGTTCGCTGGCAAGCTCTTTGAGCTTGGACTTGTAAGCCGTCCGACATGTCCATGCGGAGGGGAGATTCAGGATGCCAACCACATCCTCTGGGAATGTCTTAGAATGTGCTCCGAACGGGAGGAGATGCTCAGGTCGGTCCAACCAGCTGTTGGGCCCATCGGGCCGTCCGACTTGGTTGCTACTAAGGCCAATTATCTTGCATTTAAAAAATTTGCGGCGTCTTACTGCGGGCGTGAAGATCTCTTCACATAATTTTTGCTGTCCGTATGATTAGCTTCATTATTTTGTTTTATATACACTAGAATCATTTTTATTTTGATAATTTCCCTGTGCTCTTCTCTCCCCGGCACTTTGCATTAGAAAGTAACTTTAAACTCAGTCAGAGCTCACTCTGAGCGTAGCAACCTTAGTCCTGGGTATCTCCTCCTAGGGCATTCCCGGTCTAAAACTTAACTAGATGCTTCACATCGCCAATGTAGGGTCACGTGATACGCCCGATTAAGACCGGGTGTGGTGCGTGGCGGGTTTTGGTTTGGAGGGATTAACTTCAATGACGCACATAACGATACAATTAACCACGCAGAGATTGAACTTTAAGAAAAGGCTGTTGGTAACCTGTCTAGGATATATTCTACAATCTTTCTGATTATCGCTGATGGTTTTCGGTGTCGTTCAAGGAATGCAAGCCGTAGAAGGTGTGCTAATGCGCTGGATTAATCAAATGCATGTGCATACATACTGGAGGCAGCCTTTACTCCAATCTGAAAGCGTACGAAATTGTCTGTTATTCGATAGAGAGAGTTGATAGACTCAAAGATTACTACATTTTAAATTCATCACGTAGCTCAGCCATAAGGGAACGACTAAAAAGAGACGTATAATCTAAAATCAATACTTTAAATAATTATACCTCTCTTAAAAGTATCAGAATAAAATAAAACCATTAAAAAAACATTGCCTTTTTCAATATATTATACAAGATTAAGTGAATATACTTATTGCATAATTTAATTAATTAATAATTTAAAAAAGAATGGTTCGTCTGTCTATAAAATTCGATCAAATAAATAAATAATGGTTTGTATCTTCGTTTATTTTGGTATTTTCCTTTGCTTATTTCAAACAGTGCCCTCTATGGCTCTAAATTCAATAGAATTTTATGGTTTCCTGCTATCAGCGTATCGGCGATTTATTATTACTACCTATTACAGGTGAACTATAAAAGAGTTTCCATTATGTTTTATTTTGATTTAAATCACTAATAAATATGTGTAAGCATATAATAGTTGGAAGCAATAGTGGGATATATTAATTGTATTCATAATATTATATATCATCATTTAAAATAATAAATATTATAAAAGATGTCACATAATCTGTTGATAGTGAAAAACACTATATGGACAATTCCATATTTATTTGAGAATGTACTCGAATTTGAAGGGGGGGGGGAGAAACGTTATATAAAATAGTAAAGCTATCTGCCCGCTCCTTGCGTAGAGCATATGGGCTCCAAACAGCGTCATATTGCGTTTTCGCAGACCATGTATGTGTCATATAGCTCCATTTTATATAATATAGAACGCCAAAATTTGGTTGACTTGAAAAAAATGCTGACAAGTTTGAGACTCTCTTAATGTATCTATAATATGTGACAGAGTTAGGCTAGATATGCTGTTTTATGTCATCGTTATAATATAAATAAATACTTATTTAAAACATCATTCAATAACCTAACAATACTTAATTAATAATTTCATGTATTCCATAATATTAAAAAACTTCATAATTTTAAATAATATTTGTAAAAGTGGCTGAAAACACTGAAAAGGCGTATAAGACTTTCACCAGAAGAAAGAAGTCAACGTAATTAGCAACGGTCCCGTAATCAGAATAAATTAAAGCGTAGCACTTAACATACTCCGGCGGGTGTTGTGCCATTCCTTTCTGGCGTAGCAATCTCGTAGCAGTGTGACGTAGCAGTCTCGCAGCAGTGTGGCGTAGCACCGTAGCGGGCATCGCATAAAGCGCGGTCACAGCACCGTAACAATGCAGCCCGGAAAACACATGTTACATTTAGTTTAATAATTATTGCTTGCCGCGTAGAGCCTCCGTAATGTGTCCTGCCGGGTATTCAGGAGCACTTACGAGCGGGGGTTTTTACAATTTCGCTTCTGCACAGTGATTTCAAAGAACCTTTTTTTTAAAGGTAGCCGCTTTTAAATTTTACAACCTAGTTTATAAAAAATATCTTTTAAATGTTCAAAAACGATGGTAGCATAATTATTTCTACAATAATAATGATACTGTCTATATCATTAATACATAAGTACATATTATGCGTTTCCAAACGTATTTCGATCAAATCAGATAAATCAATCAATATCCTAATTAAAACATAAATTTCTTTTCATTTTTTTTTATTTTATGACAGTATGATTTTAATGTTTAAGTATTAAATATATTCATTCATCATCTATGTATGGTATATAACCACTTAGGACTAGTCTTGACAGTTGTGTCATAACTGTTAAAACTGCTAAAACAACTAATTTGTGTACTTTAAATATCAATTCAATAACGCAATGTCTTTAGTAAGCAAGTAACCATATGATTTTAGGTGATTTTCTTTAATTTTAAGTAGTTATCACGTATAAAGGTAAAATAATTTATGCTATTATAGGTATGTATATAAAAAAATAAACTATTTTTCGACATTTGAAATATTCTCCACAAGTGCACAACAGAGATTAAGATTCTCATTGCGATATAGCTTACGCCTTTCTCTTATATTTTTAGAATATTTTGTTCCGCCTCGTTTTTCATTCAATATTTTTCATGAATCAAAATGTTTATCTTAACCTATTCATCATATGACATTACTATAAATATACATTCAAACTTATGTACTATAATAATAGAATAAACTATTTTTTATTCAACGATTTAAAATACAAAAGCCGACTGCCAAAATAAACGCAATTTGTGAATCGCTTGAAATAAATGTTAAAACTATGTACTTATCAGATAATTTCTCCGTAATTAGATAGGATGCACATTGTTTAGTTTTTCAAATACTGTGCGTTGTATTATTTTTAAATTATATATAATATGTAGTAAGATTATGGTTTTAATATTTGCTTAAATTTCAAGCTAAGTAATGATCTGCTATTAATCCACCTAACGCCAGTAGTGGCGTACTTGATAGGGAGCCATTCTATAATGCCGTATATGCTGGTTGGTTCATGTTTCTGACTATAATCACATGCTTTTTTTACAAATTGTATTTTAATCAAATGATATCCAAAATTCTGTAGTTGGGCATCAAACAATCTGTTAACATAACCTCCACTCTATGAATAAGGAGCTAAAATAAGCCTAGGAGCAAAAATGGTAATAAAAAATTCATTTGAATGATTAGATTCGGACGAAAACTAATCGTCAATATTTGTGAAAATGACAATGTTTGCATACGGAAAACTGTTGGGAAATTAATACAACGGGACAATAGTGTAAAGCGTGCAGACATTGTTCAGCAAATATAGTTTATAATAAACGACCAGTGAGAGCGGGTAATCGCGCAAGTATGTGTCTATTCGCGTACGCGGGGGAGGGTACATGTATGCGAGCGACAATGGCGGTCTCCACCTTCCGGTTTTTGTCAGTTTGTTGCTACGCCATAACGGGCAGCGCCTATAACAGCAAGAGGAGGAGATTCCTCTACAATAGACTACGATAGCTCTTCATAGAAACCATTCCGCCAAAGTATTCCAGTATTTAACACATCTGTATACATCTTCGATGGTCTCCCTTTTCTCTTGCTAAGCATTATATTTGGCCAAATAGACCGTAGAGTATATAATAATCTTTGACATTTCTCAAACTATACAAATATTATATAATACTTAAAAGTTTTTTATAGTCGATTTAGCAGTCGACAAAAATTTTAATTTACTTTGCTAATTTATATGGTTAATTCAATCGTCGTTGTTTCTGTCATGATTAATTTCTGTTGATGTGTAAACGTTACGTATGACATATTATGAAGATTACCATACCCTTGCAAACATTGTAAAGGTCTAAACTCCAGGCCTGGCTGGTGCAATGTTAAATATTGCAATAATTACGTGCCTTTATAGTCGCTTCGTTATTCATCCAAACCATTCTGTCAAACTCGGCGAAATAATCTTAATATACGAGTATATAGCAACATTCAATCAGAGTAGGGATTCCAATCCCGGGATCCCGAACTATTTTCGACACATATGAATCCCGGGATTGGTAAACATAATCCCGAAAATTTCGGGATTGATTTGTTTATCAATTTTTATGGAAAATAAAATAAACATACAAATACATTAGAAATAATCTTATTATATTATCTTTTCATAAATAAATAAAACTGTTTTACTTTCATATTATTATTTATATAACAATAGTTTTTACTCTATTAAACCTACGTATTTCCAAGATTGAACTTCTTTTCTTCTTTCGACCATGTCCGATCCTAACAGGATCACATGGGCCTCCACAGAGTAGATGTTTGTATTAACAGATTTTGTTTTTTACGAGAAAGTGATTTCAGCCACTTGGACTATAACGCCGTGGGTCCCAGGTTCGAATCCTGGGTCTGGCAAGTACACATAGATTGAACGTACACAATATTAACAATAAATATCTCAAATAGTATAAATTATACTAGATTTATTTTTGACCGATTTTATCAACGTTATTTGTGAATATAAAAATTTCATATTAACTATTGAAAAAAAGCCAATCCCGGAATCGTCAAATTGTATTCCCGAAATCCCGGGTTCAAGATTTTGGCTCGGGATTGGATTCCTTAAAACAGAGTATTCAAAGCTTGATCATTTTTTGATTATTCACTAGATATAATGATTAGAATGCGTTAATTTTGTTTGATCAAGTATTGAGAGATATGAGAGAACTCTTGTTTAAGTTGATTACAATATAACTTAAAATACGACAATACAAAATAATATGAAAATAACTCAAAATCATCATAACAACATACCTATACATCCTTATTAAGATGCATTTTACGATTCACGGAATATATATATATATATATTTAGCCGTCCAATCTCAAGAAGATCATATTATGGGCCTTCACAGGGCAGAGGTTGTATTATCAGATTTTTGTTTTTACGATAAATGGATATCAATCACATCCTCAACATATTAGGTCCATCCTCAGGGCCCAAACACACATTGAAAAACAACATATAATTTTCTTTGTTGCCAGACTCGTGATCCACGACTTTATAGGACACGTTACCCGCTCGGCCATTGTGGGTGCCACGGAATATTAGCAGCCGCGAAAAATTGAGCAATGTAAAAACCACGTTACATTTTAATTCCAGGATATGTTACCATTATATTTTTACTTTTTGGTTACTGCAATATTTGAGAATGGATAAAAAGAAAAATATTTTTGTGTAACACATTCCTTTTTTTGTAAACTCTAATTATTCAAAATTCTAAAGAAAACACTCTATTCCGTATTGCCGAACATTATTCGTCGTAAAACAAAGTGTTATTTAAATTCTGTAATCTCATTCATAGTGATCATTTATTTTCATCAAGATAGCAGTGAGTTGGCAATAACTTATTGTATAAGCTTATAACTCTGTCCGCGCGGTGCATTATTTGGGTAAAAATATACCAATAGATATCGGAATCACTGCGTGAAATGGAATCGTCAAGTGCCGGGAAATGAAACGAGTCCGGTCGTAGAACCATTCCCATTTGCAAATGATATGTAGAGTAGGTGATAGGGTGAATTTCTATAACTCTGTGACTTGTTATGTAATTTATATCGCGGTTTTGTCATTTCCATAATTGCGCTTAAATACAATGCCTCGTTAACATCAATAATTATTATTGCTTTACTGTCGAAACACTCTTCACCAAAAAATCTTACACGATAAGCTTATATGGTAATTGTTAGATAACTACATGTGGACGATCCATGTTAGTGATTTGTGAATTGAATGGAATTATTTCAATAAATTGATTTTTAAATAATTACAAGATAAAAAGAACTTTTTATATACAACGTTCTTAAATTTTCTGTTGAATCATATAAACTTGACTTGACTAGCTTAAACGATCAAAAAAATTTGTACTTGATAGAAGTAATACTGAAATGTCATTTTGACATGTCATGTTGATTTCCATAGTAACGCACGTATATATTAATAATTTAGTTGCTAGGACCCCAGACCCCCCCCTCCCCAGCAACCAATAATGGTATCGAAATAACTTTTCATACAAAACAGAATTAACTGAAAATGAATTCAATTCTACTTAAAGATGGCTAAAAGTATTTAAAAAATGCATTGGCATCGTGTTCTGATATATTCTAAAAGTTTCAAATGTCTAGCTAGTCGGGAAGTTAGTTAAAAATCGATTGCAAGATTTGTACCGGACAAAGAACCACCGGACAAATAAGAATAGGAGCTAAGAAAAACGTTGTAAAATAATAGGCGCGTATTATGATGGTATTAGTAGCAAAGCCTGTGACGTCCACTTTACTACACTTGAAAGCAATACTGTTCATTATTTTTTTTTACGATGCACATTTGAAAAAATGTGCTCACGGAAGGATTCACAAACTTATTGAAAAAAATGTTACCTACTCACTTAGATACTAGAAAAAAATCACCATGATAATACAAAACAATAATGGTTTTGTGACCACTTTTTTTCATCATAAATAACATTTATCTGGATCACTACCAGAGACAGAGACACTTCGCATATGTCGTTAGTATCTAATTATATCGTCTAATCAAATAATTTATATATGACATTATACTGATATTTTTATCCAAATCTATCGTAAGTCCATTCTTTTTAAGTAAAATGTCAATAACAATTGTTGAGTTAATTATGATTTATTTGTAATTTAATCAAACAAAAATCGATTTTAAAATCAAACATTTTTTTTTGCAGATTGCATTCGGTGTGACAGGAATCTACTGCCATTTTTTACGGTAACCAAAAGGTTAATAATACGAATTTCAGTATCTCCTTTATAGTGTTGGTTAATTAGAGTTTACACATAATTAAATGAGTTACATAATTGGATTATTCTTCTTAGTAAACAATGTAACAACCATACAGTAAAAAAAAAAATAGTAACAAATATCCCGGAAATTTTTCCGTTTGTGTTGGTTACGTATTATCAAATTCAGCTCATTTTACGTCACATGTATAACTGTTAACATCAGACATATTGGAATATCATTTAAACAAAATATTGTAACTGTTTTATAAAACCAAAACATTGTTTTCTTATAATTAGAATGTATTTATATCATTATATTTTGCTATTCACGTTTATTATTATTATTAAACAAGTTTTCCAAATGGAATAATACTCACTTCGCAGTCTTCAGTATGCTAATGATCATTCTGTAAATATCTCAGAATAAATATGGATGTATAAAACTGACATTGGTTCTAGTACCGTCATATTTTAATAAAAAATTAATATTATGCTCTTGGTTTTTTTCAAATAGATATCAGACTAACATGTTATGAAATCCTGATATTCGTGTGTCACACACTTCTTGCTCACTTCACCCAAGACTCAAAGCTCAGTGAAATCACAATATCGAACAATCTCTCTTGGTTTAGTGCCACATTCTTTTACGTCTGATATGACTGCATCGGGTAGATCATTCTTGTAACTTCGCTTGAGGGCTATGAAGTAGGTAATTCGCAACTATCGATTCAGCGAGGTTGAGCAACAAGAACTTTAAATTTCGCAGTACAAGCTGGTGTCCTAAATATAATTTATCGAAACTATTTTAAGCGACTCTTAGTACCTACCTAATAACATCTGTCACCAGCGCATCTATTCTGTACACAAGACTGCTATCGGCCGCTATCGGCGGCTATCGAGGGTAAGTTATCTTAATTATGTATTGAGGTATTATAACTGTTACAATTAGTTTGCCGTCTAAACTGTCAAAATTGTCTATCTCACTCCAAAAGTTAACACAGCCAAGAGAGGTGCTGTTAAAACATAGCACTTACTGTAACAATTACAACTAACTTATTATAACAATTATAACAGCTCAATACATAAATATGATAAACTATCCTCGATAGCCGCCGATAGTGGCCGACAGCAGTTTTGACGTGTATAGAATAGATGCGCAGGTACTGTTGCGTCTGTTCACGAGCTTAAGTAATCGTTATACCTCTAGCAGTACCAGTGTCAGTGTAGATTCCTTAGAAGGGAAGTCAGCTGAAACCGATGGTTGTAAAAACTTTTTGAGTTTTCAGAACATTTATTTGAGGTTTCGTCTGACTCCTCGTCCGACGTTATTTAAAGTGGACTTTTTCATTTATTTTTATTTTTAATCTGATTACACTCTATCCATTATAATATTTTTTCGCATGTGCATAAGTGAAGCCACGATGTCATTTGTCAAACGTAATTGAGTGAGTGTGTTCTAAATATAAAAATATGATTTTGGAATCCCCCTCGAAGAGTGCGATACTAATCGGTTCCGGGTCACGTGCCGTGGCATGACCAATCAAATCAAAGGGAGCTTGCGCTCTTCTCACACAAGTACACAAGTAGTTGTTACATTCAATCATAATTTCCATAATTATTTTATCTAGGAAACATGTTATAACGTTATCATGATAAAATTATCATGACTAAATAAAACCATTTATTTTCAAACATTTTTCGACATGGTTATAAGTACCTCCCCTCCCATGATAGGCACTTACCTACCTATTCAAATATTTTATTTAGAAAATTTATTCAAAATACTACACATATTTTATTCCGACTCGTAAGTTGGCCTGGTGGGGGTTTTCTAGAGTTATATTTAAATGATCAGGTGAAGTGTTTTGTAAATAGTGGTAGGATTTTTTTGCCAGTGTAATTATTTTTCTTGGCTAAAATGTCAATTTCTCCTGGTACCCTGACATATATATTCTTCTCTCGTATTATCTCTTCTAGATCAAGATCCCTATTTAATGTGCATAACTTCCTATATTATGTCAAATAATTCATTCAAACTTCAATCTGACGTAAAAGATCTTGGCATATTGTTTGACTTAGGTTTAGATTTCACTCACGGATCACTTCTACAATTCTAATTGCAAGTAAGCTTCTGGAATTTATCATGAGACAATCAAGCAAAACCAATCAAGAATTCAAATGTCATAACACTCTACGTTTCGCTAGTGCATAGTATTCTTGAATACGGATCCAATATCTGAAATCATTATGAAGTTTCCTACAAGCCTCTTTCAGAACGCGTCCAGAATATATTTCTTCGATGTCTTTATTTTTACAGATATAACTATTTTCCTTTCCATATAATTCTTCAAAGGACGTTTCTCCTGCTAACTTTATTCAGTGTATTGTCGCATTTCATCATCACGAAACTCGTAGGCCACTTCTGGTTTTAAAGCATTTTTGTCTGTCATGTGTAGAAAAGGTTGCCAATACTGATTTTCTGAACGTTTTTCATTTGTTTGCACTTTCTCTGACTGTTTTCTTCACAAAACTTTTCTCGTATCAGGCTTATGACACACAAATAACGAGAGCTACTAAACTAGTCAATGCGCTCCATAAAAATGTAGACTTTTCAGTGATATACTCTGTACCTGGTTTCGTGTTTAAATTGTATTGTACAGTTTAATAATCTTTGATTTATATTTTTATTATTAAGTATATATTAACTTTCTTTTACCATCTTATTTGTAATGAAAGTGTCATGCTGAGAACGTCTTAAATTATTAATTTATTACCTATGTATATAATGTGTCTTTAAATGGATAAACAAATCAACTCGTTGACTTAAATTCTTAGTTAAGCCAACAATATTGACGTATTTGGTCAGATATGTTATTATAATCTAAATAGGAAAAAGCAATGCAGTCATAAAACATTGATGTCGCATACAATAATGGGGCATAATTTCCATTCGCCACGTACGAATGTCAAATCACCATAAATAACCGGATTACATGGGAAACAAGAGCAAAAATAACATCCCCGTCCCTCCCTGCGTCTGTTTTATTGTATTGAATTTATAACGCTGCCTTTATCGCCATCGTTTCTTGTCGCATGCTTTAATATTGAACACACGCTAAACAATACTGAAACCGTACGAGTCAAGCTTTTGACATATCTATTTAGGCAGCCAGGCAGATCCGGATGCTACCCTAGTTTATAAACCCTGCTTTATAAAACTAAGTGGGAACAAGGGAAAAACTATTTAGCGACACCGAATTCAGTAGTATACCTATTTACACCATTAATATCTTATCAATTATACGTATCTTGACTACCTGGGAGTTATGAAAATATAATTACGCGCTTTAAAAATCTCTATCGAATTGTATAGGTACGACCGGTACGAGTACTATGTTAAATTATTCTTATTAATCTTAATTTTGTATAATACCTACGTATGTTATACCTAATAATACACTGCGAATTTCAGAAATACTGGCTGATGAATAGTTAACAGTGCATACATTATCAATAACTGTTTCGATAAATAATAAAGCCTTCAATCACTGTATAGTTATATAAATAAACAAAATGTATGGTCATTCGAAAACGTTCTAATTTTGGTTAACTCAGTGATTCATGCAAAGATTTCGAATCTTATTTCAGATGGCTCCTACAATGGTGTCCCTTTAAAATCGGTAAATCAGGATTCAGTTAAAATTCTTCCAATTGATAGCTGCGATTGTTTTTTGCAAAAAATATAGAACAAAACTCTCTCAATCTATAAGTTGTATGAAAATTAAAGGTTCCAGTAGTCATTTTTCTGCCATTTGCTAGGCTACACTGCTATAGAATAAAGTTATCTTCAATATCTTCGGAATATTTTTTTTTCACAAAGAAAAAATTTCAGTTTGTGAAATATGTATATTGACATATAAAAATATCGTATGGTTTTTCAGTTATTTTAATTTAATTATTTAATCTTTTCATACGTGCCCGAAATCCGTACTATCGAATTGATTAAACTTACTTAAGTAACCTTTATCAATTGACTGAGATCACTTGATTTAATTTAAGTTGCAATTGATCTAAGTTTTATTCTATTTCATATGAACATGGATTGAAAATGGAATACCACCAAACTGAGATCAATTAGATTTTTTTTTTGTTTTTACCATACTCGATCCTAAATGATCATAATATGGACTTTCACAGAATGGAGGTTATATTAACAGATTTTTTTTACGAAAAATGGATGTTCAATCTATTAGTTCCACATTCTGGGTTCAATCATACATTAAAAGCAACATGTAAATTTTTTCCAGACCCGAGATTCGTACCCGGGATCCTCGACATTTTAAGCCAACGTGGTAACCACTTGGCCACTCAAATGAGTTTTAGTTTATCCGAACTCTTCATGTTATTAAGAAATATTGTTCACAAAGAGGATTTGATAAAAGTGTGGAATAGTATTTGAATGTTTCTGCAATTCTTCCCCGAGTTCAAACTGTGGCTACGCGAACTCATAAAATATTCTTTATGGCTAGGAAATATGAAATCTGATGTTGTGCGCGATTAATGTATGGGTCACACTTTGCACCCCTCGCTACTTTCTCGCCCTTCAGGATTCGCGTAACAAATCAGATTGCTTACGGAAGACATATCCATAGAAATACTCTAAATATAAATCTACTTATATGAACTAAAGTATACAACGAAATAAAATAAAAACTTTCATCAATTAGAATTTAAAATCATTCGTGTATATTAAAATAGAATGATACCTTTACTTTTGTATTTTAACAGAAACAAGAACCTTCCTTACCATTACTTAGTATAGGAAGATTCATAAAAAATAAATAAAAATAATTAGACACGGTTCACTCAGATATTTTGAACGCCAAATTAATTATAATGAATAATGACTCAATAAAACAAATCTTAATGTAAGTATTTTGAACATTTTTTGTACTCACATTAATATACAATATAATATTATTTCTCTAATCAAAACACCAATATTTTTATTCTGACTTGTGATTATGTTTAATATGTTATGAATAATTTATAGAATCTGAATATTATGATCATTAAATCCCATAAAATATTATTATGTATCTTTGAACGATTTGCATAGCATACCTAACCCATTTTAATTTTGAGTATCATAATATAAGCTCCGTAAAAGTGTTTCATAAAATCCCGACGGAGTATGTACCTACTTTATAATTTACTTTCCATACTTACATGGTTATTCTTGGATGCTTTCTGAACTCTGACGTATTTTTTACCCATTACCAAAGAAATGGTAAGTAAATAATATGTTATACCATGTTAATATAAAAATATTTTTAAGTAGGTATTTATTTTGAGTAGATATGTATAAAAATTTAATAAATTATTCATCTCTAATTTTTTATCATATCTAATGCTAAAAACCGACATGAAATGCTGTGGCAAGAAGAGTGATGCTTCACCAGTCTTTGTATCAACTGTTTTACTATCTCGTGTTATGTATTTAAAATAATGTTTGTATGTAGTACAATTATTAAATTTAATATTACTAAGATTTCTTATATATGACAATTTTATTAAATTGACTTGTTCAGCATGGTAACAGTAATTTAAATAAAATTTTAGATATATATAGAAAATAGTTTCCCATTACATCGTGTGTAATTTTATATTAAAAGTATGTCATTTACATACACGTATGCGGGAGATAATATTACTATTTAAAAAATAAAAAAGCCCAATTTGTATGTCTCATTTAGACGCATTTCTTTGTGTAAAATAATTGATGTTACCTGTTAAGGTTTAGGTAGGTACCTTGTTTTTCTCATATTGTTGAATTATGTGTAAAATTATTGTATGTGAATAATTAAATATCTCTAATTTACAACAAAATTGATAGAAGTACGAGTATGTTATTGATAAATAATATTGTGAACTAAATAGTCTGCTGTAACAAAAACATTATAATAAAGATGACAAATTCGATTTGATAATATTTTATTGACATTGATCGTCACCAAACATTGTTATAATTTTGACTATGTTAATAAGTAATGATTTTTATTTAATAGTTACAACATCGTTTTAATATAGACAACTTTTTTACAATTTTTACACAACATTTTTCATATTCAAATAATAATACAGACTTAATAACTAATATTGCACGCATTGCATGGTAATATTATTTTAATTTAGGTAGTTACTTTAATTTCATTTTATTTTTAAATAAATAGGTACTTATAAGTATGCTAATTTATAAGATTTAAAATCTTCCTGATTTAATATCTAAATACTTACATCAACAATACATTTTTTCTATATTATACATGATTTATTACAAACATTTTGTTTTATCGTATAATTATATTTACAATTAAAATTAACTTTACTACTTATCTTATATTTTTATATGTTACAATCTAAACAAAGTGAACGGGGTTTATTTACAATAGGTACATATTTACAATAGAATGATTTCTTTTTTATTTACATTATCTCAACGTACCTACTAATACTTTATTAACAATATTTTTTTCAATTTCACCGAGAATAATAATAAAATAATAAATTTTGTTTTTGGAAATTATTTTAAATAATATAATAAAAATAGATAAGTACATAATAATCGAGACAGTAAGCGCGGTAGTTTCTTATTTTTGATGCATTCCATTTGAATGTCCATAAAAAGCTCTGTTTTTACTCTTGGTACAATACGAAGACCCTGCCGCTTCTGCTGATGACGAATCAATCTGATGGTCAAGAAGGTCGCCTTCCTTATCTTGGTGCGCTGTCATGTGCCTGGTTAGATGATGACGCTCCCGAAAGCTTTCCGCGCAAACTGGACACTTCAATTTATCCTCTCGCTTCCTTCGCGTAGCATCATAGTTAACTTCACTTTTATGATGTGATCTCATGTGATACACCAAATCAGATGTCATTCGAAAGCTTATATTGCATTTAGCGCAAACATTTTGAGCAGGTAAAGAGAGCGTCGCTAATGTCGGAGGTAAAAGTGTACTAAGAATCGCTGCAGCTGGATTACGTATCAGTGGATTCATCCCGTCTCCCTGTTGTGGGAATTTTAAAAACTCCGCGCCGTGGTGATGAAAATTCTGTATAGGAAAAGGGTACGATGAGTTAGATTGAAGGTACTGGGGAAAGTCCGGTCTAAATGGTAGCAAATGTCCAAACTTGTTGGCATGTTGAAAGTGTAGTTGTTTGTCACTTTCGTTTATTTTCTCTGACGATCCGTAACCAGATGACTTTGAAAAATGTGAATTCTCGTGGTTATGAGAAGTATTTCCGTGGTGATCTGAGAAATGATGTGGATACGATTGAAGACCCTGCGCTTTGAAGAACGGATGCGCCGACGATAGCAATGGATGATTTGCCGGGATTAAAGATTTAAAATGCGAATTTTTATTGAACATATTATTTATCATGGGCGGACTTGATGTCGCCAACGGCGGACTCATGGAGTTCTGGTAGCTCAAATTATCCGGACTCTCCGAATGCCCGGGCGACGCCGCTGACTGCATTGTAGAGTTCGATGGAAATCCGTTTGATACTTTAGTGAAAGCACTCCGCGGGGCTAATTCCGACAGTCTGGCGGCCATGTATTTGTCGTGATGATCATAACTGGGCCTCGCATGAGGAATTGATGATGATGGATCATCGAACACTTTATTTCTATACGGAGATTCGTGAATAACACGCACGGGACGAGTGAAACTTTCTGTTGAATTGGGTCTGCTCCGAGACATATCAGATACATCTGAATCACTCAATACACTTTTTGTAGCAAATTCATCAGTCCCGACGTCGATATTCAAGTCTTGGCTTGAATGCGGTGATACATTATTATTATGTCGATATTTTTCACTGTAACAAGAAGACGTCGAAAGATCAGTGCCTTTTGATTCGTCTAAATCTCTATGGAGAAACACATGTGATTTATTTAAATATTCGTGATTCTTTCTAAAATTATCCGCTTCACTTCTCACTGTCGCGTAGTGATTTTCCGTAAAAAGCTGTTTCGACACTCTCAATTGTTTTTCCACTTGTTTTTGTTTCATTTTTTCATCGGGCATCATTAAAAAAGCAACATCAAAAGATCTTTTAATATTACGACCTTGATTGCACCCCGTGTATTGCAATTCCGTTTTAGACTGATACTCTTCGAGCGACTTGGGTTCTTCCATCAAATTAGGAAGCGGCATCTTCAAATCCGGAGTCGACTGTTCGTTTCGTCCAATTTTCTGGATGTCCATAGTCATTTTTAAACTTCACTTAACATTTCATCGACGCTCAAAACAATTAACATTATTTGAAGGAAAATTATTTGTAACGTGTTTTTGACACTAGCGTTTTCGTTATTTACGCGGCAACGCATAGCTTTATCAGACATGCGCCCTACTCAGAGGCTTACTGACAAATGTCACAAGCGTAAGGGTGTTTACCCTTATATAAAATCCACATTTTCCGAAGCACTCCAACCCCTTCCATCGCGAAAATCCTCGAGGTAGGCGGGGTCTCCTATTACGGGCGAATGAAAACCGAGGGGTGGAGTGCTCTCGTCTATTGGAGCCAATAACAGATTTAATGGTATCCTTATCATTGCGGGGTTGGGGGTTGAACGAGACCTTTATAATAAAAATAATGATATAGCAGTGATAATGCCTGCCGAGTTCTGCGTTGGCTTTATTAATATCGGTTCAAAACTTTGAAAATGTTCTTTCGGAAGTAACTTTCGCAGATTCAATTAAGATGAGTGCGTGAAGGGATGCTTATGTACCCATATGACGATATCATATGATTGGATTTGAATCTTTTATTGCAATGAAATTTCTCCAAAAAATCCTTAAATTATATTATTAAATAGACAAAAAGATAATTGACAAAAAACTTACATAGTTTAACAATGATTGTGTACGTAAAATAAATCCACAATCTGCACAAAAACCTACGAAATATTCATCACTATTCAATTTATGTACCTATTAGGTACAGAAATAACATTTTTTTGTAATATAAAGTAACAATTTGAATAATTTGACAGTTTATACAATACAAAAATGATATCGGTATTAAAATTATTCTAATTTAACATTTATAGAAAAATTGCTCCGACTTTGTTTCCCATATTGTCAATTTTTAGACGAATGTATTGTATTTCACGTTTATTGTTAAGTTTGACAGACATTTGATATTACCTACTATCTGAACGATTTTTTTTTTTCAGATTTTCCAATAAATTTTCTGAATATTGAAAACATTAAATTTAGCTTCTATAATGTCATGTGTCCGGAATTAGGATCGAAGATACTAATCTATGGAGTGCAATTCTTATGCTTCAAATACACTATATGACGATCGGTCATATATATGTCGAAAAACCCGTTTCTTATGTTGGCGTCCTGTGTCACAGGGTGTCACAGAGTGTAAATACGATGTCATAGTTCTCATACAATATGTATGTATAATATGTCGGGATGGCATAGATTTGATCATAGACACTAAAACGCTCTTAGCATATATGTGCCCGATCGTCATATAGTCTATTTGAACCCTTAGCCAATACGGTAGGTATCAATGTCAATATTCGAGTATTTTTTCCAGAAAATAAAAAATATTTATTAATAATACCTTCTAAATACACAGACAACAAGTAAAACGATACCATTATGAATAAAAAATATGTACCTATTTATCAATAGTATCATTTAATCATGTTGATATAAGTATGAAGAATTCAAGTGTTAAAAAATAAAAAGTTAGAACGTTAATAAGACAAGTATATTCATTTAATGTAGGTAATTTAATGTAATATTAACTTATTTATTAATATTGTGATTCACAACTCTACTTTATTACAAAATTAATATCCATGATATATTTTTCTTATTGGCACTTACATAGTTACGACCTATTTAATATTTTCCATCGCTTGAATAATATTTGAATACGGTTCGGGTTAGTTTCTTTGAAAGCACTTTGAAAAATTATTTCGTTTTCCCGATTAAAAAAGGCCCCCAAGCTGGTGGCGATTTCGTATGATTAATGACTATGAATCTGTGGTGAAAAGATGTGGAGAATACTCGCGATCGCGTCAAGTAGTCTTTTACTGCCGAATATTAAAATATTGCATTTTTCATTTCTAATCCTCTTTTTATGTAATGTGTAATAAATTTTATCATCTAATTTTTTAAAATTATATTCTGAGGTATACTTTGACGACTTACCTGTATACTTATATGGTTTATGTTGTATAAAATATTTTTAAACAAAATAAATAATGAAAACAATTTGTAATATAATATGCGATTCAATTTTAAAATAATATTCTTTATTTCTATTTAAAAAAAATGCATAAAGTACGTATTTTTAATCATGATTCAATATACATACTATATTATATTATGATATAGGTACATTACATTATAAAAGAAAACAAAACAAAGATATTAAAAATTAATTAGTTGATTTAAATCAATTATTCAGTCAAATATATTATATTACACGGACGACGTGTTGGCGCATTATCATACCCAGATTTCAGAATCAATTATTACCCATACGTGCATTTAAGTACACTTTAGACGTAAACATTTTAAATTAAATTTTGCACATAATCACCCGATACTCGGATGTCTAGAATTAAAATGTATAATAAATTTATTTTAAACAACTGATATCACTGACCTTTGATAATATATTATATTTCAAACAATTCATATTGTATGTAATATTTATTATATACAAAAATAAATGTTTATAAGTATGTAATTGTCACATAGTAATAACGTTAAAAGTACCGTTAAAAAATCGGTTAGGTACATGTTCAAACACGCGCGTTAACATCATTTTACTCTCTACTTCAATTATAGTTTGTCAATTTATGGCTACGGCCGTATGTTGTAGCTTAACCACTGGGGAATGCCAAAAGAAATGGCGTATTTCAAAAAAAAACTACCTTATTCTTAGGTCAATAATTATTATAAAGCAATCATTATTGGTAGGATGTTTATCATACTTGAATGGCCAAAGACATAGCTTATAATGAGTATCTTTATAATTATCTTCAAATGTGTAAATCTTGCCCATTTTTTGAATAATAAAATGCCCGATTCTTGTCAAATTCGGGATCACAGAGATTATCAATATAATTTTTTATCGTAAATATTTCACTATAATAATGTCGATATAAATTATACTGATGGTTTTATAAATGCGTTTAAAAATTATTAAATGTAAAAAATCTTAACACCACTGCACATTTATGTACTGAAATATGACTATATCTAAAACATTAGAGCGAGAGGTTTAAAAGAATACTATTTTATGTAATAAAAATACTTTATGCAGTCATCAAATGTTTAAAATAAATATAAAGGATAATAAGGCTTCAAAATTATATAAATAAATTATCTACAACGTTTAAAGTATGTCCAGAATCATGCTTTGAAAATAGAACAAAAGCTCCATTTTGACCTACGCTGAGCATGTCCCCCCTTAATGTTTTGTATTCTAAATAATCAATCTATGAAAATAAAATACGCATGTCTCTAAAAACCTCAGAAACAAAATATTAAAAAAATCATATACCGAATGAGATACGAATACACATGTGTCATTTATCGGCTGATGGCTCTTGATTCAATGGTTTTTCTTATATTTTTGTAAGTTTATCCAACTCTAATTCAATATAAATACTTTATATTGTAAAAATCTTGTGTACGGTATTCTTAAGTAAAAATATTAAATTAAAATAATTGGTCTTTTATTTTTTATTTTTTATTATTTCAAATCCTTTCAGTCTCAACTATCACTTTTATTTGATTTTTTATGTGAAGTGAGTAATATTCTCATTCGACTTACTTGCAACGCTCTAGGCAGCTAAGTAGAGTAATATAATATAAGTAAGCTGCCATTATCATCTCGATACGTTTTTAAATGGCGAGCATAAGGGAGCGGATCCAGCCGTCTTACGGCGATAACTTTTTTCGCCACCCGACTAACGAAAACCTAAAAGATTGGATGCCTTGTACTTATTAGCTTCGGAAGTATAATAGCGCTAAGTGAAAGCGTCGGAAAATTCAATATCTTGTGCTTCAGATATTTTTCTAACGAAAATATTATATTCATCCTAAACAGCCGCCCACGATGCCCGAGTAGTTACGCGTCAAACCTATATTGTTGTGGATCCCCGTTTTGAATCCGGGGTCAGAAAAATTCACATTTTGTTTTCAATATGTGTTCGGACGCAAAGTATGAACCTAATAGGTTGAGTAAGTTGCTAACTCGTAAAAAAAACCAAAAATCTGTTAATACATCCGTCGTCTTGGGATATCGTTTTTCATCGATTCTTCATGTAAAACTACTGTAATTTAAACTAAACAGATTTCTTAAAAATTGCACTCACTTATACATCCGCGTTTAGTACAACTTCACTTGCAGATCCGATGTAGGAGCACATATTATTGTTTAGGCAAATGCAAACAATAATTTGTATTAAAATGTATAAGCTATCATTAATATTATTTTATTTTATTTGAGAGTTACAAAAAAAAACTTTTATAAATGTGTTTACGTCACCTTGTCAGAAACATTTTTTTTTCAAAATATAGTGTATGTATTATTTACGATGTATATTTACGAATTATTTTATTTCGATTCAAATTTCTCTATATATTTGTACACCAATTATTTTATAAGTTTGGTAGTATTTAAGGCTAGTAATTAGGTATGCCGATGCGAAAGGTTTTTAACTTTTTCCTAGTAAGCTAACAATATTATGTTACATAATTAATAGATATGTGCATTTTGTCCCAATCGCAAAATTTTTGTAAACCATTGTGTCCCTTTCTTTGGCTAAGAATCTCGTGAAAATTTTATCATGTATGTTTATAAAAGGGTACAGATACTTAAAAATTATGGTAACTATACTATGTTACACTCAATTCTAAGTGGCTAAAATGAAAAACCATTGCATATTTTAAAACTATACGAAATAAAGAGGATTTTTTTTCAATACTTCGTAAAGGTGTATTTTATTATATTTCAGTAAAGCTTTTTTTTTAATTACCAACACTATACTTGAAAATAATTTTTCAATGCTGAAATGATGTTTAGTAAAATATACATATAAATGTATATATACATAGTTATACTTACCTTCTCTATATATTATTTTTGTGGTGCTTTTTATTTTTAAATAGACACAGATAAGACAATCAGACATAGGTAATATGGGTTTCCAAAAAATACCATATAAATAAGATAATGAAAAATAATCGCAACTCACACCGTTCAATTAGAAGTTTCATACTTAGTACTGAATGCTTTAACTACAGATTTCTTCTCTCGTTATAATAAAGTGGGGGTTGAATTGATTTATATTGGAAATTACTTCAGAGTGAAAACGGAGTGAGAGAGATTATGATACTCTTTCACCCGAAGCTTCATCCCTTCTAATAGATTGCGATGTAGAAATGATGATTTAGTAGGAAATATTTTTATTAGTGCAGCTTTATTTCTAACCGTGTAATTGACACAATTATGTCAATGGCGATTGCGTATGTCTCACCTACCTACACCGCTGAGATATTTTAATACATATCCAGGAATATAAATAAAATGGATATGATATTTGAAAACTATTAATAAATATTAAAATTGAACAGGTCCTTAGAAGTGCAAACTCTTGAAAGATACAGAATGAATGTATAATTCCATCATCAGAAAAAAATCAATTGCAAACGATGTAGTTTTAAATTGAGTTAATTAGACACCGTAGTTGTATAATATTTTGGTAGGCCTTAATCAAATAGATGACATAAATCTATCATTGTATAAATGTAGTATTTGGCGCGTTCTTTAGGGTTCATTTAGTTCAGATCAGGTCTGAATCACGAACTAGTGTAAAAATAGTATAGTATAATGAAGTGTATTACAAAATGATGATTTGAGGTGATTAAATAAGGTAGAATAATCTTTTCTAGAATATATTATTTCATTCAGTATCCTTCACTATTATTATATCACGTATGACAGTGACGTTTCGTGAGGTAATTAGGTCATGCATTGCATAGAGACGGAAAATTATGATTGGAAATACGCACACTCACAATTTATTAGAATAATTTTTGCGAAAATAAATAGGTTTATAGCTTGCGGCTCTTATAAATGTCTTCAAATTCTTGAAAAGAATAGATCTGTTAATCAAAATTGTAATGCATATTAAAGTAATAATTAAAGCAAGACACCGTACGAAAATAATAAATTGATAGACTATTTAAAAATAAAATGCTAGAGGACGGCATTTTGATTCTAATTAATGGTGGTACTTTGACGAGGGACATTCTTGAAGCATAAAGTGTTCGATTAGTAAAGGAAAAAAAAATCTTAAAATCAATATTATGCCTTACCAAATATAATATAGTACGTAATACATTACTTACTGCAAAATATTACGCTCCAGCATCAGGGTATTTGATCAAAATCAAGTCGCGCCGCTTCCCTCGGTCCATCACTACGTCTAGCCGGTCTAGCGCTTCCTTGACCTGCAGCGCGTAGATCGCTTTTGTAGCACCATTGTAGGGTGAGGGTAAAGGGTCGCCCACAGCGATGGAATTCTTGATAGCTGAACACTTCGCAACTACGTCAATCGCCGATGGCTGACGTGTCTGCCCATAAATTCGAGAATTTGTAACGCGTAATAATAATATAATAACACCATACATTTAATATAACATACTTATTAATGAACAATTAAATTTCATAATTTTATTAAATTTTACATTTTTATGTTATGGGTTTTGAAACAATTATAATGAACTGAATCGGAAGTGACGTAGTGTCTCGCAGATAAGCTTATTTCAAAACTGATATTTTAGCGCCCACAATCTCTGAAAACATTCGTATCTGTTTTGCCCACTTACTTTGTTTTTCCCCATTTCAAGTAACCGGATAAATTTTAAACTAAACCAAAATATCTTAAACAATTTAGCGTATTAGTTATAGCTGCAGCGCGTGGCAGGGAGGATGCATATATCTTCTAAATCTAATAGGGTGAATCCCATTCGTTAAATCATTACTATTTTCCTTCATTATTTCGATATAGATACCATATAGACAATATATGCATATTTTAATCATACATTTCAATTCTCACCTAAAATTATTATATCTCTTTGAATAGGTACGTGATCGTGAGAATCAAATTCAAGCTTTTGTGTATTGAAAATGCTTAGTTCATTTATCTCACCACCACTGGAAGTTAACTTCATAATAAATTATCATGCGACAAATATAAATTATAACAAAAATACATACTACAATTTTCATATAATATCTAACTTTTACTTTTAATTTTTCGTTATACCGTAGTATTTTATTGTCATAAAATAGAATCAAATAAAAATATTTTTTTTTTCTGAATTCTTTATCGATTATTTCTAGAGATTATTGTGATTATAATAAAAAGTATACATAATATGATGATGATAACACTCAATATGTATAAGGGTGAAAAACAGGGTAGACAAAAATGGAGTAAAGCTATGATAATACTGGTAGAATTATTTGTATTGAAGAAAATATATCAAGTATCATTAACATTGTTATTACTCTCTACTTTCATTAATTCAATTTAAATATATACCTACATGTTATAGACATCATTTTATTTGTTTGTAAACCGTACTTTCATGTTTTATTGAAAACGTTATTTACCGTTTAAATATGTCAAGAGGTGTGATTTTAGATAAATCTTCTGTTTGTTTTTTTGAAATTTATTATGAGAGACTAACAGAAAATATTATATAGATCTAAAAAATACACTTGTTAAGAGTATTTATTTAACTACATAGACTTATTCAGCTATATATTAATAGTCAACTCCTCATCAGGCATTTTCGCACTCTAGAACCTTTACCCTCTCTTCGCTAGACGAATCTCCATGAGGTAGCTGTTAATATAGGACTCAGATCGGTTGGCTCATTAACAGAAAAGTTATTGTTTTAAACTTTGTATGAAGGTGTTTGTACCTAATACCGAACCGCGCCTAAATTTCAATAGTATGTATTGTCATAAAAAATGTAACCCAAAAAAATGTGATAGAGAAACGTAACTCAAAAATATTGCAGAGTTTAACATAGTTTAAGGGGGGACATGCTCGTCGAAGGTCAAAATTGAGTTTTTATTGTATTTTCAAACCATGATCCTGGACACTCCTTAAACGTTGTAGATAATCTATTTATATAATTTTGAAGCCTTATTATTCTTTATAGTTATTTTAAACATTTGATGACTGCATGAAGTATTTTTGTTACATAAAATAGTATTCTTTTAAACCTCTCGCTCTAATGTTTTAGAATATGGTCATATTTCGGTACAGAACTGTGCAGTGGTGTTAAGATTTTTTACATTTATTAATTTTTAAACACATTTATAAAACCATTAGTATAATTTATTACGAGATAATTTTTGTAAAATATTCACGATAAAAAATTATTTTGATAATCTCTGTAATCCCAAATTTGACAAGAATTAGGCATTTTATTATTCAAAAAATCGGCAAGATTAACACATTTGAAGATGATTCTAAAGATACTTATTATAAGCTATGTCTTTGACCATTCAAGTGTGATAAACATCTTATGAATAATGATTGCTTTATAATAATTATTGACCTAAGAATAAGGTAGTGTTTTTTTGAAATACGCCATTTCTTTTGTCATTCCCTAGTGGTTAAGCTACAACATATGGCCGTAGCCATAAATTGACAAACTATAATTAAAGTAGGGAGTAAAATTATGTTAACGCGCGTGTTTGAACATGTACCTAACCGATTTTTTTTTTATTTTTTTTTTAAACGGTACATGTTCAAACACGCGCGTTAATATCATTTTACTCTTTACTTCAATTATAGTTTGTCAATTTATGGCTACGGCCGTATGTTGTAGCTTAATTACTGGGGAATGACAAAAGAAATGGCGTATTTAAAAAAAACACTACCTTATTCTTAGGTGAATAATTATTATAAAGCAATCATTATTCATAAGATGTTTATCACACTTGAATGGTCAAAGACATAGCTTATAATAAATATCTTTAGAATTATCTTGAAATGTGTTAATCTTGCCGATTTTTTGAATAATAAAATGCCTAATTCTTGTCAAATTTGGGATCACAGAGATTATCAATATAATTTTTTATCGTGAATATTTTACAAAAATTATCTCGTAATAAATTATGCTAATGGTTTTATAAATGCGTTTAAAAATTAATAAATGTAAAAAATCTTAACACCACTGCACAGTTATGTACCGAAATATGACTATATTCTAAAACATTAGAGCGAGAGGTTTAAAAGAATACTATTTTATGTAACAAAAATACTTTATGCAGTCATCAAATGTTTAAAATAACTATAAAGGATAATAAGGCTTCAAAATTATATAAATAGATTATCTACAACGTTTAAGGAGTGTCCAGGATCATGGTTTGAAAATACAATAAAAACTCAATTTTGACCTTCGACGAGCATGTCCCCCCTTAAGAGTTTTCGATTAATAAAATTTCGAAGAATGAGATGAACAAAAATCTTCAATAACTTTAAAAAATAAATGATGTATTATGTTTGATCCTAATCAGTGCATGTGGGCCTCCAGAGAATAGAGGTTGTATTAACAGACTTTTTACGAAGATTAGTTGTTAACCATTCTCCCATCCCAGCAGGTCCTTACGCTAGATCAAATACATATTGAAAAAAAACAACGGGATTTGTTTAACCCACTGCTTATACAATGTCGGCCGTCGGCCAACATGGATGCTAACTTTTACATCAATATACTATTATTATCTTCAATGGACAATAAACGATCGATCCCCGGTGAATTTTCGCTACTTCTTTAAGATATCTACTTGAAGATGCATTGCATCTGCAAAACAAAATTCGCGCCAAACTAACCACATTAAAATGATGTCAATAATAAATATACATATTATTCTCCTGGGCCACTTCTTCAATAGTTTAAAAGAGCTTGAATGATTGGGGGTGAATGAGGGGTGAATTAGGATAAACGGGGTGGCATTGGGTGTGCCAGGGTGTGCCGGGGTGACCGTGTAGCGGTAATGCGATAACAATGGCAAGCGTCTGCGGTGAATGCGCAATTATTTACGGCGCCTAATGGGAGACGCGTGCCGTCGGCGGCCCAGGCCCCTTTTGCGAGACTCTTACAGACCTGCCGGGCGAGATTGGATACCTACTTAAAAAAAACATGTTTTTATTGCATACATGTCTTGATTTTTTTTTAAATTCGTTTGACATTCAAAAATCACAATATAACATTTGGGTTCGTTTTACAAACATATTATTATAATAGTAAATAAGAGAAAATACAGTGAGTAGTGACAACATATAAAACAATGATGAGTCTGCAAAGTAAGTACAATAATATTAAAATGATATTTGATAAACGACAATAATAATACTGTATCACCGAAAATGTATCAGTCTTTGGATAGCGCATTGGTCAGTCTCATTGTCTTCCTTACTGGTACCTGATAAATTTGATATAAAGATATAAAGTATTGCTCCAGAATAAATCAATCATGGCCGCAGCAATCACATTGGTTGATTTAATTTTTAAGAGCATCGGGGTTCCAAAATGTCTCACTTAAAAACACGGTTGTGAAGGAATTAGTGATCTACGAACTTGGAGATAATAAAAGTATGCATGCCGTAATAGAAAGATGGTCGGAAAACACTCGTTTGAATAAATTCTATAGTCGATCGTTCTGTCCATGAAGATAGCTTTGTGACCAAGACTCTCCAACTTCCATGATCCTCTGCTTCATTCAGGATATCGTACAAACTACTCTGATTATTTTCTTTCATATCATCACTCCAGCGCGGCGATGTTTTTTCTCTAATATATGGTATGTGTACAAACTAATAAATGTTTATTTGAAAATTGATTATTATTTTTATATATTTTCTACTGTATTTTATTTGTTTTCTATTAATGCTGTATTTCGTTATGACATCTAAGGACTGAGAAGAATTAAGACATCAATCCAGTAATAGCGGATTGATATTGACTGAATTGTAAATTAATTCACATATTATAATGGTATGTACTGTAAAGTCTGTATATATATATTATATGGATTTAGGTAATAAATATATTTACCTACCCTTTTTCTTATAATATATTTTCTTTTAAACATTTTTTATAAAATTGATGATAAATTTAAAAACGTACCTAACTAATGTTGTGCATAATCGGCAATGAATGGTTCTGGCTTGAGAAAGTATTACTTTTTAAAACAGATTTTAAAAATAGTGACTCAGCAATATTTTCACAAACTTATGAGAAAAATAATTCAAACTGCCTTCAAAAGAAGATTTTACAATTTTCGATAAGTGCATGTGTATTTTCCGATTAACTTATAGGTATCTACATGCTTAATTATAATGGCTTACGGTCGAATGCAAAGAAGTTATGTTAAACTTATTAATTAAAACGATATGGATAGTAATAATTGCTGTTAGATAGCAAAACAATAATTACTGTTACCATTTGTAAGGTCTGATTATCCGTAAATATTAACAACACAAATGATAAAAATGTTAAAAGCATGAAAATATTGTTAGGTAGGTACAATTTGATAATTTTCTTGTAATATGGGATTAATTGTATTATTTTTAATGATAATTTCTTAAGGCATGGAAATGTACCTACGTATTTACGAAAACAATATTTAATAAGCTGTTCGAAAACGGAGTAATTCTTTTAAATGAATATCGGTTTCCAAGTTAGTGGGTATTAAATGTTGAATATAAACAAGTCGTTTATTTTTGTAGTCTTTAAAAAGGTATTAGGTACAACTGAAATAGCTATCGACTAATTAAACAACATGTATAATTCATATTAAGTGTCATTTTGTACAATTAAATTATACCGAGTAAATGCTAACTCAATTAATATCAGAATACTATTAAATTTATAGAATTTATTTTGTAATTATTCTTAAACAAACCACTTTATTTAATTACCAACTTATTTACGAGTTGGCTAAATTTGAGGGCAGATGAAAAAATAAAATAAAAAGTTTTCTTACGTTGTATATATTATATCTTATATATAGCGTACCTACTTATCCAGAAAAGCAGAACAACAAACGGAAGAAAATAAGGTTAATCGAATAGTGACACTTGACGATGTAATTACGAACCGATCTTTTCTTGGAAAACAAACATAATAATGTATCACATGGAAAAGAAACTTTTTTCTCACTTGGACTCGTGGAAATGTCAAGTAAGTAACCAATAATAAATACTTATAAATTTTATTTATTATAATTGTCGCCGATGCGACTGAATACTTGTTACATATACCACAAATCAATATATTATAATAGTATTCAAAAAAGCTACCTAATTAATAAACTTTAAAATATTACGATCATTTGACAGTAAATCAAAATTACTTTTACATACATAAATTACTATTTTAACTAATATAATACAGGTATCATTCAAGAACTCAGTTTAATAGTATTATTTCTAACAAATGTCACTTTTCAGTTTGGAAAATTAGGGTTTCAAATAAATAATGCTGAAAAACCTTTCTTGTGTGTAGATATTTAGTTTAAAATTTAAACTATAACGATAATGGCAAAAAAAGATACACAACCACTAATTTTCATATAATTAAAGTCTCGTGATGAACTTGTTTATTATTTTATTCGTCCATATAAAAATGGCACTTACTTAAAATTGTAATAGCATCAGTGATTTTTAGAGAGAAACTACATCTAAACCCATTTAGAGGCTACATCTGGAAGAATATTTAAAATGTTATGAAAAAGTGACATTTGTCAAAAATACCATAAATAATTGTTGTTTTTATTTAATAAAACGAAAAATTTTTTTATAGTACTTATTCCACTTTAATTAATATATTAGGACCGGTTTCGTCCGCCTCAGTGGGACATTTTCAACTGAATACATTTTTTTAAAACAATATTTATCAAACAAAATTCAATGCGATAGAAATAATATAACAATAGGTACATAATAATTATCCGTCCAATAATACCTTCCCAATAACAGACTAATTTAAAACTAATGAGGTTGGACATTAATATTTCATACTATGTCAGGGGCATTAAACAAATTATTTAAAATATTAACAAACCACAAAATATGAAACAATCTACACTTACAATAACATTAATATCAACAAATAATTATGATTAGTCAAAATTTACAATAAAAATAAAATAAAAAATAAAATAAAACAATATTATCAATTGAAGTGAGATCGAATAAAAAACAAATACAACCAAAATATGAGTCAAAATTAAATAAAAATTTAAATAATAAATAATGTACAATATATAAAGTTATGTTATGACAATCCCAAATATTAAATAGGGTATAATAATGGAGAAGACACGAAATATAATTGATCATTTAACAAATTAGAATTGGGCAAAAATTTATACCTATTAATTTCTAGGATTTCCTGTTTCAATAATCACTCTTTTAATATCAGTAAAAATTTTAAAATCCTGCATTTGAATGAGAAATCTATAAAATTGGATAAACAGGAAATCTTAGAAATTAATAGGTATAAATTTTAGAAAAAATAATAATATTATTTAAGGGAGCGATCGAATTATACCGTCAGCATTTTTACTGTAATTTTAACCCATCAATGAAAAAATATCAAATTTCGTCTTAGACTATTATTGACAAAACTACTAATTTAGAGTTGGAATTTTTAAACTACCATTATATCTTAGTTTTTATAGGTATATACATATGACATAATATTATTATATAATAAAGATCTCGATACAGGTTAACATCGCTTTATAAATATATCATCGCTGTATAAACCATTTTGTCACTCAAGAGATATTATTAGAACACTGAAAGTATACTATAAGGTGATCAAAAGCTCACTGAATAGATTAAATAATCATGTTTAACGTGGCAGCAAAAAACTAAACTCCAACTGTAAATGAATATATTTGAGCAAAGACTTTCATTCAGCACTGAATTGACAGTGGCTGAGACTAAATTACAGTAATACAATTTATTCTTAGTACAACTACTTTACTAATAATTTAAAGCAGATTTTCTTATACAATACCACGATTTCTTTTAGCTTAAGAATTCAATCCCGGAATGTTATCTGGAAGCTTCGCGCCCTCGTCTGTCATTGGCTGACACTCCCACGGGACTTTTCCAATCAAAGTTTACAGATGTGGCCGAAGATCAACTCAAAGCATGATCACTCATTGTCTCCTACAGCATGAAGTTACTCTATAGAACCTGGACGATTGTATTGTTTTATAATCGGCTTTTAGTGAACGGCACGAAATCTGCCGGTTATACATATTATCACGTTGTGGTTTTTGCTTGAAATAATAAACTTTTGACTCCTCAAATGTTGTACGACTCACTCGAATCCCGGCATGCAGTAACATAACAATATATTGAAGAAAAATAGTTTCAATAAAATAGCAACATATATTTACCTATACGTAGTACGTACTCATTTAAATCAGATTGCATTACTTCAATTTTTCATAATCATGAATCCTTATGAACTTGAAATGACAAACTTTATTATTGTAAACATTTATCGTAATGAATCATGTAAGTATTAACTATTCTTGAATTTCAATTTATTAATGTATTTAAATTCGCATTTATAAATTCATTTTATCCCGTATACCCATACCTATCAATACCAATCGATTCTTCTATATTAAAACTTTTTTTTTCAATTAATACCATTCAAAATAAAGTAGTACTATCAACGAATGATGCGTTATGGTAAGTACCCACTTAATTCTGTTACATGTAAATTGTATTTTGCCATATCACAATCCACCATTAGTTGCCGTACCAGAAAAAGATGGTTGTATAGCATGGAGATAGTATAGCAAAAAAATGATGCATTGTTCGTCGAGCATTGCAGACAGTATCCTTCCAATTTTCATTAAATGGTAACATTAATTTGATATTGATTAGTATCAAATATCTGAAAATAACGATATCATTATTATTAAATATTTGATCGGTACGACTTGATACTTACGAGCAACTACTTTCTACCTTACTTTTGAATCATTCAGAATTTTATATAAATATATACGATATGATTATATTTCTAATTTTCTTCTGCCTTTTCGTTGTATTCCGTTGGTTTTTATTACATATTTTTTTATGTTTTATTTAGACGTAATCTCAATAGTATACGGCCATCTACTTCCTATAGAATAGCTCACGGTGAACTATGATACGTACAAACTTCCGGATATCAAAATTATTAATATACATATTCTATGGAGTTTAATAGTCTGTGAGTAACAATATTTTTTAATAAACGTTAACTCGCAACATGTTTTTAAAATGTGGACTATTTATATATATTCACTCAAGACGGCGTGGAAAGAAAATGACACGCACCAATATAAAATTTCTCTGGTACTAAAACCCAGAGTGAATCCGATCCTTCGCTCTTCTTCTCCAGTTGATCACTCCTAGCACTCTATGCAAGCTTTTTTGTAGACTATTAAGCCAATTGAGTCGTGATCTTCCCCCACTACGTTTTTTTATTATCAGAAATAGTTATCACTAAAAAACTACCAGCAGAACCTTAATAAATCCCAACGTACTTTCACAATCTTAGTGGATAACAGAAAGTCTCCAAGAGAATGATTATATAATACAGGTCCCAATAATATTCTCGTTAAGTTGGATTTCTGTATACTGACATAAAGGATACGGGTGTAATCCACAATACTTATGCACACCGAGTAAGTTGAATCTTTCTATTTAAAAATAAGCATACATAACAATAAAAACCTGCTTAATAATACGTACTTCTTTTTAGAATAATTGTAACTCCATGACGTTAGTAAAACATGTTTTATGAGTAATTTTATTCAGTGGTAAAAGTCGTTAAACGTTTTAGCTAACATAAAACTAATACCCAAATGAGAAACACCAAGCACCCCCATCCGAACAAATCCCTTTTAATTGAACATCCGTGTTCATGAAAATGTATTTAACACATCACATATGGAGGATTCTGATCGGCAGTATTGTATTTGCAGCATGCTTCAAACCATTTTCTAGATTTCGCCATTATAATGCCCGGAGGGCTTTTACTACCATATGGTATGAAAATTTATATGGCATAAATCTAAACAAAACGTCCTTACGTTCCTAGTCCATTGATATACATTGTTAGTGATTATTTTTAAATGATTGTTAAGCATTTATTTTATATGCGTAAAATCCACGCAAAATGAAATGCATAACTTTATTTTCTAACTGAATGAAATAAATTGAATAAAATGATTATTATTATTTTAATATCCGAATCCGAACAGGGAGGCGGCTTCTAAGTCGTATGCTGCTCAAATAATTTTGAGCTTGTTGTTGTTTTTGATCCACAGCTTGATAGACTGAGAAAATGGCTAACAATCAAACCTCATAGATATTATAGTATACTTACCTCCACCTTATGAAAGTATATATGCTCCACTTTAGAGCAAAATCGTAAGCTATCTTTTGTACATACTTTATAAATTGATAAATTTTCCAAAATCTCAATAGATTATTATAATAACATAAATATTATATTATATAATTTGTAAGATTTGTTCAATTGTATTGATAATTATATTACCATAAACATTTCTTTTGTATGTATATATAATTTTAAAAAAAAATATACTGTATTTACAATATGGTGGACTTATTTATTTGATAACTTCTCATTGATCAATTTTTAAAAGGGGAGAATCCGCTAACAAAGTGTGCCACATATGTCAGATTTCTTTCAGTGCGCGGTTTAACTTTCACCCGTTACAAACATGCCTACATAAAATAAAACTGACTAGGTATCAATGGTCTCAATCAAAAAAATATATTAGCGATATTTGTAGTGCCACCCTCATTTATTAAAAATATTTTCTAGCTAATCAGGTATTTTTTTTTATTAACAATAATAACAAGATTTTATTGTGTTAATTGAACACTGATTAATTTATAGAGTAAACAGCATCAATTTTAGGCATATTTAATTAATTGGGATTGATATTTTGTATTTATTAGAAATATGATGTCAACCTTTATAATATAATCTGTGATCAGTTGTAGTTTTATATTAGGATCCATTTTAGCAAATTAACTCTAATTTGGATGAAATTTCCTTTTCATTAATCAATTACCTGCTACTAAACTGTTAGGTATTTCTAAAAAATAAATAATTAATACAAGATTTTTCTTATCGTTATATACCTAATCACTTGTATTTAAATAACCGAAAAGTGTCTAGTTTCAAACAAATAATGTAAAATATAAATGTATCTATAATATAAAATCTATTTGGCCCTGAATGGGGAGGGTTGCATGTTCATAAGTTTCAAAATATATATTATTTGAACTGATCCACCATACAGCAACATATGCACAAGTGGTATTGTTGTTAACAAAGAGCTTAATTTTATCATTGTATGCGTGTATAACACTGAGGTAAAATTGGTACAATGTGTACTCTTATCCAACCCATGAATGTATCATACAGTCATCCAATTTAATTCGTTATGTAAATATTACATACCTACATCTAATGAATTTTTCAAATATTATTCAAAAATGTCTCCATATTTTTATATCTTGTGTAACAATAGGCGTCATATCATAATATATATATATATCATCATCATCAAGAGGGCTCGATCCACTGCTGGACGAAGGCCTACCCAAGCTCCCTCCGCTCTTCTCGGTCCCTAGTTCTTTGATGCCACGTATATCCACCGAACTTTATGAGTTCGTCTATCCAACGGGTTTTAGGGCGTCCCTGTGGGCGTTTAGTGCCCTTTGTATACCACTACATAACGGCATTTGTCCAGCACTCGCTGAGCAACATTTCCAGCCTATTGCGATTTCATCTGCTTATCGAACTCTATCACATCGCGTAATTTTGTCTGCTTAATAATATATAAATTATCTTTATCACCACAACAAGCCATGCTACCCAATGACTGTAGTGTAGTGAAACAGTAGTTTAATTAATAATATAAATGAAACAAGCCCAAACAACCAGGATTTCAGAAAATCACATAGCTAAATATATTGTGACCTCACTGGGAATAAAACTAGAAAGGCCAGGGCCATACACACTGGAGTACGAGGGCGTGTGAGATGTGAGATGTGATTGCTTGTAAATCATTATCTCAATATAATAATACAGAAAAAACGTTTTGTATTGACTAAAAACTATTCGGCTTACTTGAATATTAAAAGGAATTTACAAATTACAGATAATTTTAATGAAAACTTGATAAAATACCTACATCAGGCACCATCAGTTGATATAATTAATATATATGCAAATAGAAGATAATGTTGTAGTATGTTAGGTATCCAGACCACGCAATATAATATCTAATATTGTTTATTGATATAAACAAGTCATCCGTCATATGGTTGAAGCCAGTTATACGTGGTATCCATGCAATAGAACCCGTCCGTCCGAAGTCCAATGACTGTGATATTTCAAATGATATTGCAGTTTTTTACAAACTACTTACCTACAACTAAGTGCTGAAAATATTTTCCAGATTGTGTTGGGTTCCGAAAATGAATGCTTGATACAGGATTTTAAAAAAATTGACTATCGATCAATCTACATAGTTTTCAATTCAAGGTCATCAATCTGAAAATACAGTCAGCAGAACTGTTTCTAGATTGGTGGATCTAGCGTTGATGTTAGTATGATATTAAAGGCCTCATGTTCTCGGGGCACATGACATATTAGCCACGTACGCAATTCCGCGCATCCCGCTGGGACGTATACAATAGTCATTTACTCGCCATATGCACCTTCAATCCGAAAATAAGTAGGGGGAATAAATTCGCCGTCAAGAGCTAATAATCAGCGAGGGTCCAAAAATTAAATAATCAGTACATTAATTTATTTTAAAAAAATATTTCTGTCGACCAGACTATATAATCACTTTTCAAAGTCGCAATGAATACATTGAAAATTAAAAAAAAAAATCAAAGCCAGCGTAAAAGACAGCATACTATATTATTATAGAACTGACAGTATACAGGCTGTATATAAATCACCCATCTTCGAGTCTGAAGGTCTGCTGATGTCAACTTCCATTCATTAATGCATATGAACTTCCTATTACTTGATATTTCATCAGTAAAGCCTTGGAAATTACCTAAATTACTATGGACATTATAATTATCTACCTACTTAAAAAAATACCTACAATCAAAATGTGAACACTTCTATTTTAGTCGCTTGGTTAATCTCCAATTGCCTGATTCTAACCTATTCTTACATAATTAAGTAAATAATTGTATATTGTTATCTTTGATGGAATTATCATACTTAAATAAATGGCACATGTTTTATTTAGTTCTAACTTCTAATTTCAAAAATAACTATTTCTATTCAGACAGTGAATGAGAGATATTAAATAGGTTCATAAAGTAAATACCTACTCATATCATTTCATAAAAAAAATAATAATATGACTTTTAAAGACATATTATGATTGAACAACAGTGTACAATTTTGAGAAACATATACCTAAGGCCTAATCCGGATCGAATACATTATGCCCGCAAACAAATTATTTGGTTTGTAAACTTTTGCCACCACACAAATACGCTTGCACACTCATTTGTTTTAAATTCAACGCATGTCCACTTCTGTAAACATCGGTAGCAATTTTAATGTAGTAGTTCACATCGAAATATTGTTTAAAGGTTTAATCAAAACAATATTTCACGAGACCATTCGTCGCTACTTTCGACGAAACGATAAAATCTTTCTCCCAAACATGACCACACTTGCTATTTTCACATGTTTGAGTTCGCGCGAAATACAACAGAAAAACATACTAAAAACAATTTTTATACAACTCTTGAATGGTTTTTATATGATATTTATTTGTTTACGGAAATATTTACATTAGTCTATACTAGACGTAATTCTAGTAGTATTTTTAAAACAATCTATCGCTTTGTAGCTTTATTTTTGGTCATGGTGTACATTAAATGAATGCAAAACGTCATGAGTGGATTTGGTCCTCTTTTAGGCTCGCAGATACTTAACTTACCAGGACACTGAATTTATTAAAAACCTCCACAAGTCATACATTCGAGAATTTTCATGGATTTAAAAAAAATATATGAACACATACTTTGGTGTAAAATTCATGCACGAATATTTAAAGAATTTTTATTTTCCGATTTCGTACTGTTACATTAGACTTTCAAAAGTATCTGGTACGTAAAGAAAAAAAATATTTAATACAATTTACTTGGAATATTCCTATGCATATTTATTTATTTTTCATATTATTATAAAGCAATACCTACTCGTATCTATATATAATATAATATATCCCGTGGGATGTTGTTGTTGTGGACGTCTTCGCAAGAATAAATCAATTAATATTGTTTTCCCTGCTGTAGTAGGACTCTGCATATTAAAATATTTCGCACTTACCGATTATATTGCCCATTTTATAAACAAAAGAAACATGTTCGACTAAAGGGTAAGAAAAATACAATGTTTATTTTACCAGTATTTTTTGCATGTAACTATTCTTCGTTTTTTCGTCCATTACTGTTAAGGATTGTGGCTACTATTATTTTTTTTCAGTTACATATCTTCGCCACAAGTCCTTTCATTCCGGCGGCTCTCGCGGCTGGGTTCAACTCCCGATGAGGACACAATATATTTATATGATTTTCTCAAAGCCTGGGTGTTTATGATTGTTCAAAATTACTAACAACCGCCTTGTACGAAAAAGCAAGGACATGGTTATTAATAATTTTAAAAAAAGTTCTTTCATTCCGCCGTTTTCTAACCATCGCGTAGCCGACCTCCCCTTTCACATCCGCCTTCGTTTTTTCCACCGACAACGAGCATTTCCAAATTATTTTTCCCCTTCTGATAATGTAATCAAAGAACCACAAAACTATCTGGAGACATTTTAGAAAGCTGATCCATCACTTTCGTTTTTTTCCAAAATGGAGATATTTGTCCTTTTTATCGTACATGGAATTCCTCACATGGACTTCCAATAACACATCTCAAAATCATCCAGTGCTCGAAATAGAAAATTTTACGAACCGGAACGCTCAATATTTTTTCAAAAAATATGTGCAATATTCGATATAATAACTGTAATACAAAAATATCTCAGTTTTACATAATGTACTTTATAAAACATTTTCATCACCACGTTCGCCCGAATCAGTTGTTTGTGACATCAAAATATATAATAATATAAGTTTACGATATCGTTTACAAAATCATAACATTAACGCACAAATATAAATATCTAAATGTATATGAATCTAATTGGAGTAGGAAACATAAAAATACATGAAATAATGGACAAACCAATACAATTTCCCATTGCTTTCGTCAGCAGTTTGAATAAATTATATATGTATAACTAAGTGTAGATGGAAACATGAGTAAAGATACCTTGTCGTAATTGATTTTTGGGTTTTTACCCAGTGTTCTTCTTCCTTCTTTCCTCGATATGTTATAATATAATTATTATGTTTGATTATGATATTATGATATCTCTTGATAATGGTCTCTGCACTGCAACTAGCCCGAAACGCCAAGGAAAGAAGGAAGAAGTCCATGCGGTGAAAACCCAAAAATCAATTACGATGATAAACAACCGTGAAAGTCTCAAACAGCCTTTGAGATAGATACAGACAAGACACATGCTACTTTATTCAAAGCTCTGATTTTTAGTAAATTGGAAATATTTTGATAAAACTATTTTTTAATCAAATCAAAATCCAATATGTACGAAAAAGCAAGAGCATCAAGCATCAAGAACACAGTATGAACATCATAATAAATTAATTTAATAAAATTAGGTACTCAATTAATACACAAGTTTTACGAATGTAGCATTCTTTATTAAATATGCATACTTTTAAACAAACTTAGACCTAGATTCTTTGACTAGCTCTGGTGTGGTGATTTAGAATCAGGTTCACAAAATAAATAAAAGTGTTCTTTTGGTTCATCGAACTATCCAAATTATTTGTTTTTCTTATTGGTAGGAAGTTGAAATGGAGTGCCGCTGGTTTAAAATTATCTTGTTGCTTAATTCCGTATTAATTAATATTATTTACTATTACTATTTTAATTATCTTGTTAAATTACACAGTCAGAAAAAAGTCTTATTTGAGTGCCGCCGGTTTTAAATTATTTTATTCCGCCTAACACAACGATAAATATTTCAAAGAATTACGCAACCCGAATGCAATATAAATTATAAAAATTATGTGTTACATCGCGGCTGGTCACACGCAAAAAATACACTCTGATCTGTTTTCCTAAACGCGCCAATAGAAGTATAACTTCAAAAAAAAGCTTAAAAAACAATATAATCGTCCTGCATAGGTTGTATGAGTGCCTAAACATTTTCCAGTGCTTTTATAAGAATGTAGACTAAAGTAAATAGTATCATGACACCTACTTTTGTATTTCATAAACCATCATCTACTACCTACACTATACAGGGATTTTATAAGAACCTAATACATTCGCCTAGTATGAAAATATCATTATTCATTATTTAAATTTAGTAAGAATGCGAAAATTCTAAAAGAAATTGCCATGGTAGCTATTAGACAATAATCAAAAACGAATTGTCTTTAATCGATTATAAAGCAATATACCTACATAAGTTTATGAGTGCCTACTACATTTTTTTCCAGTGCATCGATAAGAATGAAGTGAATATTTGAAAAATAGAACATTATGATAATTTTATATTTTTTCACAAACAATCTACCTTATCTATGAGCTTTATATTATGAGAGCCTAATATTTTTTTTTTAATATGGAATGGATGGATCAATATTATTTTTAGCGTAGTAATAATAGGTGAAAATTGTAGAAGGCATTGTCATTTCTTTATAAACAATCTACCTGCAGGATCTTATGCGAACCTAATACATTTTTTTTTAAATATGCCATATGAATATTATTTTAAACTAGGTGAAAATTCTAGAAGACATTGCCATTTTTTCAAAACAATCTACCTGCAGGGTTCTATGCGAACCTGATACAGTTTTTTCAAAATATGCGATATGAATATTATTTTAAGCGTAGTAATAAATAGGTGAAAATTATAGAAGGCATTGTCATTTTTTCATACACAATCTACCTGCAGGGTCTTATGACAGCCTAATACATTTTTTTCAAAATATGCGATTTGAATATTATTTTAAGCTACGTAAAAATTCTAGAAGACAATGACATTTTTTCAAAAACAATCTACCTGCAGGGTTCTATGAGAGCCTAATACATTTTTTTGTAAATAGGCAAATCAAAAATAGGTGAAAATTGTAGAAGGCATTGTCATTTTTTATACACAATCTCCCTGCAGGGTCTTATGACAGCCTAATACATTTTTTTCAAAATATGCGATATGAATATTATTTTAAGCTTAGTGAAAATTCTAGAAGATATTGACATTTTTTAAAAAACAATCTACATGCAGGATTATATGAGAGCCTAATACATTTTATTTTAATTTGCAATATCGATATTATTTTAAGCTTAGTAATAAATAGGTGAAAATTGTAGAAGGAATTGCCATTTTTCAAAAACAATCTACCTGCAGGGGTTTATGAGGGCCTAATACATTTTTTTTTTAATTTGCAATATCGATAGTATTTTAAGTTTAGTAATAAATAGGTGAAAATTCTATTTTTAAATATGTATGCAATATATTTTAAGCTTAGTATTAAAAACGTGAAAATTTTAGGCCATAACCAAGATAATTTTTAAATAATAATAAAAACTATTTTCATTAATAATTTGATTATTTCAATTTCAATTTATTTTTAACATATTGTGGACATTACAAATTATAAGTTTAAGACGTTCACAACATGACATATAGAAACAAAAAGGTATACTTAAAACAGTAAGTGTTACATAAAAAAGAGATACTTAGTATGTTATTAAACAGTAGAAATATGTGCATACAAAAATATTAATTAGATAGGTACAAGGAAGTACACCGGATGAGTTAAGCAGACCCTATTTTAAGGATTTATAAAACAACGTCCACCTATACTCATCCTCACGTAGGTGGAATGTATCAACACCCGAAGCAATTTCGTTGAACATAGTTATCGCCCTCCCAATTGGCATTACCAGTGGCAGGTTGGTTCTGCACCTTGGGAGAATAAACAACTGATGTTCTCTATTTCTAAGATACTTATCAGGAACACACAGGTCAACACTGCCCAGAATGGCAGAGTTCTCATTTATACCTCGTATAAGTCGAAAAAAATACGTAGCCAAATAAATATTTCTTCGAAATTGCAAACTGCAGTATGTAAGCATGCCTAAGAGAAAATCAGTTGGATAAAGCCACGGATAGTTTCCGTACAACCTCAAATAAAAGAGTCTCAGGAATTTTTTTAAACCCTCTCCACCATAAGGCTATACTTCAACTGATGCGGTGCCCAAACAATAGACACACTCTCAAGTCTGCTTCGAACTAAAGAATTAAATAAAATTTTAATACCGTAACATCCGAAAAGACCCGGAAAGTACGCATGACGAAGCCCAACATTTTAAGCGCTACAGATGATATTCGTGACAGAACTCTGCCATGCATCGAGTATTGGAAAAACAACACTTTTGAGGCTCTGGTAAACGACAAAAGATTGCATTTATCAATATGGAATTCTATTTTGTTACGCCTGCCCCAATCTAATATATTATCTATATCAAGTTGGAGCTGACGACAATTGTCCAAGGTAATATAGTAATATAGGTATAATAATATAATATAGGTATAATAATATAATATACCAATATACACCTACCTGCAATGGTTTTATGAGTGCCAAATACATTTTCCATTGTATATATTATTATTATAAGAATGACGTGAATATTCGAAAAGTGGATTGATTGCATCATGATACTTTTGTATTTCACAAACCATATACCTTACGTCCTTCTATAATCTATACCCATAATACCAGGTACCCTAAATAAATGATGTATTTTGTGATTTTGTCTGCACGCAAAAAAACATTGTTGTAATAATACCTATACTATTATAATATTATCATATTGTCTTATTAAGAAAATGGAAGAGAGCAATACATCTAAAGGTGCTTTCTTCAATAAAAACTTTTATTTTTTATTATTAAACACATGGGTTGTCTAGAAATGCATTGTTGGGAAAAAATATACCTAGCTCGATGTATTTCTAAAAACAAAATTTTAACTTGGCTAATTGTGGCACCCATTTGTATCGACATATTATGTAGGAACAATAATCAGGGATTTGTCTTATTTGAGGAATCAGACATCTTGCTATCTTCTAGGATTCCACGAGAAGGAACGGTATATTCGAGGATACCACGAGACAGAACGGTATTCTCGAGGAATTCACGAACCGGAACGGCGCTCCAGGGCGTTCTGCTCCATTCCGAGCGCTGAAATCATCAATCAATCTTACATATTTATTTTTCATTCATGGTTCAAGTTTTGATTTAATTAAAAATTAAAAACACCAAAGTCTTCAACGGGTAAACTTTGGTTTATTTTGAAATGGAGAAATACTTTTACTTTGATTTCTTAAATATATATACAAACTTGCATTGTATGGCAGACCGATAATGACTGCAAGTTGGTTTATATAAGTTTCACCCTATTCTCTACATACATTTCTAAACAATAATCACGCGCAACTCTCTGTTGAGGTTTCGTACTATTAAAGTATGCGAATAAGAGAATAGAATTTTTATAGGGGCTTGCAAAATAAAATAAAGGGGGACGCGAGTGCTTAGTAAGGGTGACCTGTGTACAGTGAAGGGTAATTTAAAAATATTTTGAAATTACTTACACACATTTAAAATACAACCATCAAGTACCAACTGTGTACACCGTCTCAACTTTTGAGCTTTGAAAATCAATGTCTCTGCTAAATTTTAGGAGTACACTGGTACGCCTGAGTTACAAACACTGGGGCTCGTGACTAGGGAATCCAATCCCGAGCCAAAATTCTGATCCCGGGATTTCGGGATTACAATTTGACAATCCCGGGATCCCGGGACTGGTCCCGGGATTGGCATTTTTTCCATTGTTAATATAAAATTTTTATATTTACAAATAACATTGATAAAATCGGTCAAAAATAAATCTAGGATAATTTATACTATTTAAGACATTTATTGTTAATATTGTGTACGTTCAATCTTGGAAATACACAAGTTTAATGGAGTAAATAATATTGTAATATAAATAATAATGTGAATTTAATAGGAGATTGCTGTTTCTGATAGTAAAGACTTAATGAATGGATTAGCGAGATTTAAAATAGTAAAGCAAATAATCATGGCGTACTTATGGCCTTTCCGCTTCATAAATCTAATTAGTCAGCCAAATATGAAACTGCTGTAAAACGTATGATATCATGGTGGAATTACTTTGTTAAAAGTGCGAAGCATTGTTTTTTCCAATCTTTTCATTTTTAATAATTTATGTGAAAAAATAAAATGAATCGGCAACCTACACACGGGTATAAATCAAACTTCATTCAAACTCAGTTTATTTCTAATGTAGTTATTTTTTATTAAAAGTATTTTTTCTGTTATATTTTCGCTTTTATTTTATTTTCCATAAAAATTGATAAAAAAAACCAATCCCGAAATCCCGAGATTATGTTTATCAATCCCGGGATGCATAGGTATCGAAAATAGCTCGGGATCCCGGGATTGGAATCTCTACTCGTGACTGATGTAATCACGAAGATGCTCTTCGCGTGACTTTGGCATGTATTCCGGATGACGCCAGTTGCATGGATTCCGTATCCATACCCTCCCTCACCGTACAATGGTGCAAGATCAAATATGCGTGCTGCAGGTATCACATGGCGGGAGGCACAAGACGTGGCGATGGACTGAGGTAAGCGGCGTTACTTTGTGCTTGCCCTATGCTCCACCGCTAGAGAGTAATAGTTTGAATTGAGTGAGTATGTATAACGTATTAAAATATTGCATTCTTTTGATATTTCCACCAATATACGTAATTGAGCTGCTCCAATTAATTTACTATGAAAAACCAGTCGCGTAGTTTTTTCGCTATTGTATGTCCACGGTGGCCGCGCGGCTTAAGAGATGGACTATCATGCCGTGGGCCCCAGGTTCGAATCCTGGGTCTGGCAAATACACATATTGTTTTTCAATTTGTGTGTGAGTCAGGGTATGGACCTAATAGGTTAAGCAAGTGGCTAACATCCATTTCTCGTAAAAACAAAATCTGTTAATACAAACCTCTACTCTGTGGAGGCCCATATGATCCTATTAGGATCGGACATGGTCGAAAAAAAATGTCCATGTTTCTAATAATTAGCAGTGCTTAGTATTTATAGTATAGGTAATATATTATACTAGTACAAAAGAATAACCAGTAAACTAAAATATTAATATTTAGTTATCACTGTGAACGCCTACAAGTATTATCCGGAATTATATTATATGATATCGGTGACTTCATATTATATACATAAAAATGTTAATAACCTAATCGCCGATGCTATATAAACATATATATATATTATATTTTTGTGTATGTTATAAAAGACAATCTAATAATTCCAGCACTTCACAATCGTACATTCTTTACATACTCAATAATATTATAAAGTAATATTTTATATTTAATTTATTTTCCACGTACCATCGCTGGCAGCAGGTCCTCTCCTGATCGTACTCGCAAATTCATCGTCCCATATGGTCCTTTCCATGGAGTTTTAATCAATCCAAAATAAGATTCGTATTGCCGGACCTGTTATGTTATAGCTCGGTGACCCTATCGAAAGGACCTATTTGTAGTTGGCAATAATGTTTTTTTTAGATTGCCCACATAACGAATTCCAAGTAGAATTATTATTATCATAAAACTGCGTCAAGATAATACTTTTATCTACGCATGATATACTCGTAATTATACAATAATATGTAGTATGAAATATAGATCACGTATGTTAGAATTTGATATAAATTGATTTATAGTACCTACTGTTTTGGTTACCCATATATTTTATCGTTAAATTAAATGAAAACACATTAATATGACCCATGTAGCTTTCATATCTTTATATGATTATTGATTATATATCGGGAATGGAAAGAGAATGGGAAAATATAACTATAACCACGAAAAAAATATGTAGATATTCTATTAACATATTATAAGTATTTATATCAAGACAAAAATTGACGCTGATTTCATACCAAATCAGAGAACTATTTTACACAGGTATACATAACAACCATAAATAAAGCTAAGTATGTCTATATGAAATTAGTCATTTTTGAAAACGTTTAATTTCAATTTTAATGTAGTGATCATTATGTAGAATAATAAAATCAGCATATTTGTATTAGTAGGTAAGTATTGCTGATAATTAATGATAATTATGAACTAACAACAAACTAATGTCATTAGAAAAACCTCAAAAACCTGTATATAAGAAAAAAATCTTAAAAAAGTTGAACCGAGTGGGACAAACTCACGTCGTTCACTATCCGGGTGAGTGCTATCACCTCTAAGATATCCATCTGTCTATGATTGATGCGATTTATCACTTATATTTACGTTTAACTGAGGTACTTCAAATTCCGACTACCCGAATTCTGAATAAGACAATCTGCTTTATGATTAATTAAGGTAATTTTATTATTATTTATGACATTACCGATATGGTAATAGACGTCTGACGCTAAACAAATATAATTATCAGTGTTCCTGTACTTTTGAACAATAAAAACATTATTTTTTTATGCAACACTGAATAAGAATATTAGATTCTTTATTATAGAAAAATCACAATTTTAAAAAACATACGTAGTAGTTACAAAAAATTCTAGAAAAAAGTCCCACTCAGTTCAACGTATGACACGTTGTTCAAAATTCTGTTTTTTCTATAATAATGAATCTAACATGAATCTAATATCAATGAAAAATAATAATTTAATGTCAAAAATTTGCTCAAGGTATTTTTAGAATGTATGTGAAATATTCACATTAAAATTATTATAAATACTCAATATTCATTGAATCTCTCCCCATGGCAATAAACATAAAACTTAAACGCGTAGATGAAGTGAATCGCAAACCAAAGCATACTAAAGTTAGTCGATGAGTAGAACCCCACACCCGATGCTCCGAAGTGGGTACTTTGACCATCTGTCACATTACCAGATCATGCACTACTCGGATGTAGGGTATATTATTAAATTTCGTCATATTCATGCAAGATTTATTGTGGATATTGACAGTATGTTTTTCGGTGGATAGCAGGTACTTATGTGATATTGTATTCGTACCCACCATAACAATATTTATCCATGAGATAATATTGATTTGGAATACTTCTTTGACCAGCAATATTTTTTCTTGAAATAAGTATAATAATATAAAATTTATTCATCATAAATGAAGAATGTTTATATTATTTGTAATATATATATACATACCTACCATACATAGTTATACATAATATACTAATTACAGATTTTAAGGCATGACAAATATTTTTATACTAATTGGTATTTTAGGTACAGATATTTAACACGTCTAGTAAACCCAAACTTTTTTTAATTTTGAATTTTAAGCCCCAAATTATATTAATTGATTTAAATACAATAAATAAGTACCTACATAATAAAAATTAGTTAATTCGATGTTTCAATTAAGTATTATTCTTCAAGATGTTTTATAAATAATGAATGAAATAATATAATATTGTCATAATATATTGTAAAAAATGACCTTTCATATATGTTTTCCTGTTCTTAACCTATTTGCATGAAAATCATTTTTTGTGAAAACCATTATCGATAATAATGTTATGTAAGTGGCATATAAGTGGCTACCTACGTAAAATCAGGTAAAATAAATAGGATTATCTCACATTTTTTTTGTCATAATGAAGTTGTGTATTTTTTATAGCCTATGTCTATAACCTATTCTATTAAATAGCTGTTAAATTGTCTTGCGAGTATCCTTCTAAGTAGAAGAAACCGATCCACAGTATTTTAAAATTATTATTTATTTTAAAATCTGATCATTTTTATGTCTAAAACTTTTAGAAACATTTATATCCCAATCACCTAATAATATGAATTTAAGATTTTAATGAGGGCAGAATAAGTAATCGGTGACATTTTTCAAATAGCGTCATTACTGTGTTTTTGAGTAAATATATTTAAATCTAAGCCGCTCTGAGATTTCATTTAAGTTTCCAAAAATATTAGTGAAATCGCAAGGATCTGTCCTACATTGAATAGTTTCAATACACCCGTAATAATATTATTCTACCATGTTGATATCATCTAAATTCAATACCAAAAATTACGTTCCGCAAATAATTACCCAACAATAATATTGAATGTCCTTTTAGTCTTTTTACCTATAGGTACGAGTATCATACATTAATACACACTTGATTTTTTTCTTTACATAAAAAGTATACGTTCAGTGAAGCAAGGCAAAATGTGCACCAGGAAATCGCAATAAAAAACGTGGTCGTATATTACAGGAAATGAAATATAAATATTGCGAAACAATGCTTTGATACATTCAGGTGAAAAATAAAACTTCGCTTTTTTCTGTTTTTAATGGGGAAAAAGGCAACTTGGTAAAAAGGAAATGGATACATTCTACGAAAAAGTTACCAAACAAAAGAATACGGTATTTTTTATCTGGATTTATTTTTAAATTAGTTACAAAGTGGAAACTTTGAGGTAAAGGACATACGAGGTGATACAAAATAAACCTAGTGTTTTTTACTTTTTCCTAAATTGGTACTATTTGTATATGTAAGTATTCATTGTGATTTCTTTCCTATAAATAATATATTAAAAAATACATCATCTACAATCAAATATATGGATTAGAATAATCCTATATTCTGATTTTTTTGTTTCGGACATCATTTTATAATTATGAAAAAAATTCTGTGGAAATAATATAGATGATGGATTGTTGCCAGACGCACACTTAGAACACATTGTTTCAGATATGAGTGCTATGCCACGACTTCACCAATTGTTATGAAACATAATAATATTTAAAGATAAATGCTGGTTTCTATATTTATTTTATGTTAAATTTAAATTGGTAAGGAATTATGTTGTATCTTAAGTACTCGTACCTATCTGACTTGTAAAAATACTAATAGTATCATAATTTAAAAGGTCCGACGCGCATTCTCAATAAATAATTGATATGTATAAATTTGTATACGACTGTCTAAACTAAACGCTATTTTAATTCATCGCAGCAATTACGACTAAATTGAGTTTTTAAAAACTCTAAAAATGATACACCACAGCCACCATTCGAGTTTTATAGTTTACTATATATTTTGTCATTTTCTGTTGATATTTATAAGTTTGGTGAATTTAGTTTTCTATAATGTTTCGACTGATTGTGACATTCGAAGAGTCGTATTTTTTTTCAATCGCAGACATAACAAGGTTTATGTATATATATACCAAATTATATATCATTGTACATTGTAGGTGTTCTATAATTTTATTCATGTACTGAAGATCAGAAGTAGTTATCTGGTAAATAATCATTATAAAAACAGACCACCCCATTTTCGTAGGAAACTATGTTGTAAAAGAAAATATTTCTTCGCATTTTAAGTACAAAAGGAAGCTGTTAACTTTCGGTAGCAGAAAGACATTTTTTTACATTTTAATTTATTTTTGTGGCAGTAATTACCCCCCTACTACATTTCTTTTTCGCTTCCGGTTGTGAGTGGCGGCGGCTTTTTTCAGAAGTTTTTCTTCGTAAATATTATATTTTACGTCAGTATTTGTCCAGCCAGGACATCTATGCTGGGATGGAGTGGATTTTAGAGACTGAATATTATATTCATAATATATAGGTGGCTATCACTGAAGCAAAAAGTTTTTAACTAATGTGTTTATTCAGTGCTAACGTATGGGTGTGAAATATGAACTTGAAATTCAAAAGAAGTTCATAACCTACATGTAACACAATTTATTCTGTGTGAGAGATATATTATTATAATGTTTGTCACAGTATCACAGTGTTGTCATTTTTTCTGTGCTGAATATAGTACAAAGGTATTACAAATATAGTATTCCTGAAAAATATATAGAACATGAACATTAAATTTATGATTAAAATTTAAATGTATACAAATAAAAACAAAATACATGAGTTATCGAAAAAAACAAATGTAATATTTATATAATATCATGCGTCAAGATCTCGAAGTGGAGATGGGCAGAAGACACCGCACCATATCTTTAGGGAAAATCATACAGTGGCACCCAAAACCGAAAAAGTAAACGAGCGCCCCTTGGATCAATGGGATAATTAAATTGAACGGAAGTATGTGGCAACACAGAACTAAGCACCGACAAGAGTTGAAAAGGGAAGGATATTCTTTTATCTATCAGTGAAATGAGAGGAACTGTAATAATAAAAATGATATAAATAAATAGGTATACAATATGTTTCTCAATACGCACATGGATACCTTTTAGAGAATGGCTTAATTATTGTTAAATGCAAATACGTATAGTACAAGCCATTCAGATCGACCAATTATTTGGTGAACTACCAAAATGAATTAGTTGTATTCAACTGTGAATGTCCCCACAATTGGTATTCGTAACAATTTCAACAAATTAATCACATACATGTCGTATAATATATACACGTTTGTGACACTAATGACGTTATTGCGGGGTTACCGACCGTCAATATACTAATATGCGTACAGTTTGAAAAACACTGTCATTTAATGACAATTCCTCACATTTGGTACTAAAGTAGTAAGGAAGTTTTTTATTGTGATTAAATTATGTGCCGCATCTGCGCGACAAATAATTTATTTTCCATAATTTCTAATTTTTTCACGATTTTGCATCTCCCGTCCTTTTTCTTTCCCTCATTTGGCCGTAATGAGTTTCATATGCAAAGCATATCTTCAATTTTATTCACGAACATATTGCATCCTCGACCGAGGTTTTGCTACGACACAAAAACTCGTCGACTCCGTTACTTTAAACCAGGCGATAGCGCCTTAATTCGGGGGTGAGAGCATATTCTTGAATGCGGCGTTGGTACGGAGCCAAATATCGCGGGTCGGCAAGTTTGAGTGTATGTTTTCCTTAGCAACCTATATTTTTGGAAAGATTTATTGCTTTGAATTTCCTCTACGCTACTCCCGCGGAACAATTCTTCAGGAGATTAACATACAGCGGCGAATAATTTTATTGCTCGTTCTTTTTAACCTCCAGAGCAGATTTTAATAGCTATTATCATTCGCTTCAGCTTGGCCTGAAAACTTGCTTCTCTTCATTTAAATAAGTTTGTACATAATAATATAACATAATATGTAATGGCATTTATTTTTGACGCACATGATGCAGTTGATTCGTCAAAACATTTAAAATGACACCTTAAAACAGTTCAAACCGGGTTTAAAATTATTAAATTACTAAAATTTAAAAACCAATTTTAATAATTATCGGTTATGCGTCAATTACATTGAGCTTCTTTACGAGCTGTTTGTTGGCGAATTTAAAATCGGGCGATTCAGCTACTGCAATTTGATGATTACACACAAAACTTTCCATTCGCTGAGAAGCCACAAGCCAGCGACTATTTTGACAGAACGTAGTTCGTTTTTTTACCGGGAGGTTGCTACTGCGCTCCACTGCGCAGATGCAGTAAGCCCACACGCCGGCGTGTAGCGTGTAAAGTTGACCGGCTAGAGTGTTTACAACCTGCTTGTTAGCTTGTTCGATGATTACACTGGGCGACTTTACAGGCAGATTATAAATTCGCCAACAAACAGCTCGTAAGGAAGCTCAATGTAATTGACGCTTTAACGTTTTTACTGTCATTTTAAATATTTGACATATATTGTAAACCTTATTGTATAGTAGATACATTGAATATACTAAATCATTTCCTGGTGATATTTCCATGAAAAAACAAGACTTATTTTATTTTAAAGTACTTACTAACAAAGTTTTAAGATTATATTATTTTTCTCTTTCAAAGAATAAATATATTAATTTATTCCAGGGAACACCATGTCCTAGAAGTTAGTAATTAACTAATCTTGACAAAAATTTCGCCAAACTTAAGAATTTGAGTGTTGGGAGCATATCTGCAAAGAACAACTTCGAAGAGAGCAGCAGTTGTTATCAGCGATTGTTCCAGATGACTGAATCTCCACAGTGGCGTGGAGAGGGACGAATGGGGTGGGGGTTACCCGCGGGAGGGGCGCGTCCTTTCTTCGGGATAACCGAATTAGCATATTGAATATAGAATCATATAAATTTTTCGCGGCGGCAAAAGATAAGCATCGACTGTTATCTACAAGGATTCGTTCAAATGGATTATCTAATGAAATCAGTATTACTTTGCATGGTTTTTTTAGTTATATCTTTAATTGCATATCATAAAATCTCTATATGTAGTAATATTCAATATTGTATACATATTACTATAAACTATTAGTATGTGATTTATTTGTGTTTATTGTGATTTACATTAGTTTTAAAATTATACTACAAAGAGTATTTTATCACTGTTCTAGTCAAGTTATTAAAAAATCCAGGAAAACGACATATTTAAGACAAGACAAATTAGGATTCAATTCAGCAGTAGCAAAAATTTCATGTGGGGTAAAGGTTTACGATTATAACAATCAAAAAATAATAACAAGACTTTTTTAAGAAGAACACATTTAAATACCAACCAATTTATTACAATACACCTGCAAAATATTGTAACGTCAAGTAAAGTGCGGAAATTTTATCTGAGATATTTTGCTTACTTAAGAATATTATACTGAATGCGTTAAGTTTATTTAAAATGCTATTTTTGTATATTAACTTACAAATCTTTCTTATTTTTCCAAAGTGCGCCGCTAGTTATCTTCATACATATATAAGTTACGATTATTATATATCAGTACTTAAAGATACAAACTATTTTTCCCAATTTTTATCAAAGTTTCTCACTTTATAATTTCGTTACTTACGGATTGACTAATAAATCGATTCAAGGTATACATCAGTGTTGCCACGTCTACTGAAATTTCAGTAGATCTACTGATATTTTTGGCAATATACTGAATCTACTGATATTTCTTCGTTTCACAAAATTCCTACCATCCGGAAAAAACGAGAAATTTTTCTCCCAAAAAAACGAGCCTACTTCGAAAAATTGGCAACCTGCGGCCCGCGGCGAAATATTTCTCCTTAAAAAAACGAGCCAACTATGAAAAATAGGGAACCTGCGGCCCACGGCGAATTTTTTCTCGTCTAAATTGAGAAACAGAAATCTACTGATATTTTGTCGAATCTACTGAAATTTCAAATTTTGGCTTGGCAACACTGGTATACATCCAAAAGTCTTCGCCACTGCTCGTCAGTTATATTATGATCATAAAAACATGGTTACGAAGATCATTATTTTGTACTATCAACGTACCTATTTATCAAAAACATATGTAATTTCGACAACATTAGTAAGTATATCAGTTTGACTCAGCCCATATTTAAAAAAAAAACATTTCAGATTTTGAAATAAATGTTAAATTAACCAATTTGATTACTCATTCCCTGTAATATTTTGCACAAAAAACATAAGACAACTAGTTATATCATAATGACATTAAGTACATAATATAATATATTATAAAGACAAAAAGATTTAAGAAAATATATTGTACCTATTTATTAATTTAATTATATCGTTTTAATTTTAAGCTACTCGTACATTCATAATAATTTTCTTTAGAAAGTTAGCGAATCCAGAGCGCGATTACGAAATAGGTGGGTCTCCTATAGACGCGTAGTGTTCATTGTTTCAAGGCAAGATTTCAAGTTCTATTGAGCAAACTAAGTATTTAGCCGGGAACAAGTTTAATGAGAAGTGAGTAAATCATTCCCTTTGCAAGATTCTCCCGCGAGCTCGCATCAGTTCCTTTATCATACACTCAAAATGAGAGAAGAATTATGATAGTCTTTTCAAGAAAGAGAAATGTTCTCATTGTCACAAGTTTGGCATATAAATGAGTAAATTTTCTCTTGAATATGAACAACATTAAAATCATAGATAACCTCTACGATGCAGTAACAGTTTAATAAATTATTGTAAGTAATCATTATGGGACGCACTAATTCAATACATTCTACAATTTCGTAAGTCCAGTTCAAATCGAACTTCGACAGTTTAAAAATTCTCATCCGCAATATTTGTAATAGTTCCCTCTAAAGTCTAAGCCATGGTCATCAATAGGTAACACGTTCAACTTCAAGACGTAGGCTATGATCTACTTTTCATTTTCAATACTGGCAGTGATCTAGCACGATCTCCCATTGTTATTCTTCAACGTGAATAAACGTATTACATTTTGCTGTGGACAATTAAACTTACTATACACTGTCACAAAGAAATGCTCAATTTTCCATTAGTCATCAAAATATCGTCTTTTTGAGCACTTATTGCACAAATCATCAAACTGTTTTGGCCTTCATTTTCAAACTATTCTCACAACTGTGCAAAGAGCCTACTGCGCGACGGTAAATGATAACTACGCCTCAGTTTAAAGCGTTTTCACATCTTCTATTGTTCTCACTCATGCGGCAGGCCGTGTTCGCTATAAATGAAGATTTTCGATTGCATATTTCATTCACACTAATTTTATGTTACCATTATTTTTTAATATGAAATATTAATCATTTCAATAAAGAGTTCACCGATTCACCAACAATAACTATTATGTACTACGATTGAAACTCGCAATTTCGTGCTGCGGCCCTACTATAGAGGGCCTTGGTCTAATCCGGCATTGTGTTAGTGTGTACTATATATCACTTTGCGTGTAACATTTATTTATATACCACTAAATCGGAAGCAGTCATTTTTGATTGAATTTTTGTTACTACACAACTGCACAACACCAATTACGATGTATTTTATTTTACCACGTTATTCTTAGCTCGTATTCTTGTTTTTCTGCTGGTTGTTTATCCAGTACAAATCTTGCAATCAATTTTTAACTAACTTCCCGACTAACTAGACTTTTTAAACTTTTAGAATATATCAGAACACGATGCCAATGTATTTTTTTAATACTTTTAGCCATCTTTTCAGTTAATTCTGTTTTGTATGAAAAGTTATTTTGGAAGAAATCTGTAATCCAATCCACTATTATTGGTTACTAAGGGGGTGGTCCTAGCAACTAAATTATGAACATATACGTGCTTTACTGTGGAAATCAAAATGATATTTCAGTATTCTATATTTGTTTGTTTGTTGCGAAATAGCAAAAAAATGATTTGTTGACAATTGCCTTATTTGTCCTAAATTATTAATACATAGAATTGTCATGTTTATATGATTCAACATAAAATTTAAAAACGTGGTATATAAAAAGTTCTTTCTATCTTGTAGTTATTTACAAATTGATAACTACAAGAGGATTAATACACTGTGAAGTTTTGAGCGATGAAATACAATTCCCTGATCAACCTCCCCAACGGGTGCTATTTTGCTATCCAAAAGCTTCTGAATAACAGGGCCCCGTCGAACAAACCTACCCTATAAGAAATTTGCTGCTCCTAGTTTTAATATAATTTTCAGAATGTTGGATATTTGGCAAAGAGGATGAGAGAGGAAGACCACGTGCATAAAAACCCGGAGGAGTTACCAGCAAAGCGGGCTCTGAGTGTAGTAGAACACATGAACCGTCAAAACTAAAACACCTGGAGTGCGCCGCGATACTAGATTGTACAGAATGAAGAAAATAGTTTGATGGAAACCAAGACCCGTCCAGGACTGTAGTGCCAAAAAAATAATGATTGTGAAGTTTTGATTTGCTAATAATTATCTTTCAAGGAAAGCGCGCGAAAAAAAACTGTTAAAAGTGTGGCAAGCACTTAAAAAAAGGTAAAACATTACTATTTAGTTTTTTTATGATTAATGCAATATTTAGTTTTATATACTATATAAATTCAACTTACATTCAGTCCCAGTTTTCATTCTCACGCAAAACTATCATTAATAACTATATTTTCTCTATTCTATAGCTGATATCTTTTGCTAAATAAAGTATTGAATCATCTTATTCTGCATCAATAAACAGGATTTTTACTAATGCACATACACAATTTTGGCGTAAAGATTCATCAAATTACTTGAAACGAAAAATAAGATTTCTTTACTAATTTCCTAAGTAATCATAAATTATCATGTATTTTGGGACATTATAGAATGCAGTTTACGTTAAAAATACTATTTAGTCGTTATTATACTAAAACCATATAATCACAAATTATAAAATTTAAAAGGTTTGGCATGGTAGTCTATTTTGACAGTTTATAAATATATTCTCGAGATGCTACGAACTTCAAATATATGTCTTTAACCTAAGAAAAATAACAAGATCGAATAAATACTAGCCTGATAATTTCCGTATCCGGTAATTGGATGCGCGGATAGATTCACAAGCTTATATATTTTTTATTCAACAGTAATTTACAGAAATTGAATATAAAATAATGCAAAACTGCATAATTATGACTATTAGGAGTATACTGTTAAAGCATGACTTTTTATGAACTCAATACATTTTCATATTCTCGAAGATATAATAGATAATCGAAAATTTAATATTAAATATGTTTGCAAAAGCCTGCAATCGTGTCTGGACGATTGAATGAGTGGAGAGATTGACAAGCTTATTAATTAAACTATTGTCATTAAACTCACTGTGATATTGCAAATAATAATAAAAACAATAAAAATGCAATACCTACAAGTACATATTAATCACTTTTTGTCACGACAAATAACGTTCCCAAGATATTCCAGTTCACAGCCATTCTATTGAGCTGTAGGTACGGTGTAATTTGTCTTTTATCTATTCCTGAATATTGCAGGAACCATACAGTAAATTGAATCGTAATAAAATATACTGGAATTAAATAATATTATATGCGGCCAATTGTACGCACGGCCAATTTATCGCAAACTATAAAATGCACTACTTTTCTTATAATATGCGTTAGATATTAAATCGACATATTGTAAAGGAGCAACAGCGTTAAAAAGATACTCTAAATAATATCACAATCAGCGCCGAGCGTTAACAAAAGCCCCACACTCCCTCATGCTGCGAACAATCAAATCTTAAACGTCATAAATTTTCATTTAGCATTCACAGTTCTCCGCACCCCCGACTGTAGCGCCGCTCTGTGCATATCTACTTAGCGGGCAGATATTATGTTAATACTTGTTGGAGCTTAAATACTTTTACCCTGAATTTCCCTCTCCTACTGGAACATATTCGGATAAAAATCGCTTATACTCAATTAAATGTAAATGTATCTCAGACCGATACAGTGATAATAATATGAATCTAATATACCCTTGGATAATAATAATCTTTTTATAAATATAACAAACGCTGTACTTACTATGGTTTTAATCAGGTTATATATATATATTTAACAAAGCTAAAATTTAATAGAGGCCTACTTCATAATATGTATACTACCATGCCAACAATTTACTGATCACGGTATTACCAAAATGATTTGATAAAGATTTCCATCGTGTATATCTGAAAATTGCGAAATTAATGTTGTGACCATACTAAAATTATATTCGATATAAATAAAAATGATTTCAAGTTATACACATTTTTTTAAATCACTGTTTTTTTATAATGAAGTGCACTTTGGCAGTGGATAGGTGTTACAGATGAAAGACGGTAATAGTTGTTTGTGATGATGGAGGAGAGAGAATTTATTTACTGTTAAAATAATTACAAGGGTACAATCAGGACAATATAATAAATACAATGACAATGCGGTGAGATGTGTTATTATCGGGAAGTATGTTAGAGTGGCATTCCTAATCAATTGTTATCCGCTATTTATCGACGTACTCACAATCAAAATAATATCTTAACGGGAATATTAGAAAATAACTATTATAATTATTGAGTCAGCTATTTTATATCGAGTTTGCAATAATTGGATATTGGCTGACTATACGGGAAACGGATATTAAGGAAATCATAATTGCGGTCAGCTTTTTAATCTCGCCAATATATATGCTGACACGGCTTGGGTTGTTGATTCCCATAAATCATTAAAAATATTTTGGCTATATTAGTGAAAACTTAATCTTAAATTATATAAAATAATATTTAATAAAAAAATGTGATCCGTTAACGGCCCACACGCTCAGCGTACGACAAAATGGAGCTTTTATGCTATTTTATTATACAAAGCATAATCCTGGACATTCCTTAAACGTTGTAGATAATCTATTTACATAATTTTGAAGCCTTATTATCCTTTATATTTATTTTGAACATTTGATGGCTGCATAAGTATTTTTATTACATAAAATAGTATTCTTTTAAACCTCTCGCTTAATGTTTTAGAGTATAGTCATATTTCAGTACGTCCATGTGGTGGTGTTAAGATTTTTTATATTTAATATTTTTTAAAAGCATTTATAAAACCATTAATAAAATTTATGTCGACATTATTATAGTGAAATATTTACAATAAAAAATTATATTGATAATCTCTGTGATCCCAAATTTGACAAGAATTAAGCATTTTATTATTCAAAATATGGGCAATATTTACACATTTACAGATAATTTTAAAGATACTGATTATAAGCTATGTCTTTGACCATTCAAATGTGATAAACATTCTACGAATAATGTTTGCTCTCTAATAATTACTGACCTAAGAATAAGGTAGTATTTTTTTGAAATACGCCATTTCTATTGGCATTTCCCAGTGGCTAAGCTACAACATACGGCCGTAGCCATAAATTGACAAACGATAAATGAAGTAGGGAGTAAGATCATGTTAACGCTTGTGTTTGAACATGTACCTAACCGATTATTTTTTTTAAACGGTACATGTTCAAACACGGGCGTTAACATGATCTTACTCCTTACTTCATTTATCGTTTGTCAGCTTTAGTTAGTGTTAGCTTAAATCATAGAAAAAAATGAAACAAATGCAACAGGATTCAGGAGATTATTTCAAAGTATGTATGGCCAAATGCTACATTTTTTTAATATTCTGAATAAAAAATAATTAATGATGAAGAAATTCTACTTTATTTTGAGGGCAGAAATTTAAATTAAAATTTAATTTATGAGCAGCTTATTTTCATTTTACACAGTTTTTAAATCTATTATTACTCTGATTTACGAGTATTAAAAACTTTAAAATTCAATATAGTACTTACTTTGAATGATTTTTTTCTTTATTGATAATATGTAGGTACCTACCTACGTAAAATTATTCTTTGTAGAGTTTTCAATTATTTTTTATTTTTATTTCTATGAATGTATCTAAATAATTGTGGGGAGGTACAGGACATAAATATTTCCAAGTCGCTCGCTTTGGCTGACGTTTAACTCTTTCGAGGGAACTTGTATAACTAATTAAGGTAAATGAGCTAGAAACAAGATTGTGATATTGTTTTGAATGGCACTCATTGCGCGAGGCGAGGAGAGACGCCGTGCCTACCCCTTCTATGCTAAATAACCTCTTAAGGCTTGATATTGCTCTCTTCCGTTCCGTTTTTTTAATCTACCTTCTACTAACTTTGCAATAGAGAGCCAGATGTAATCACATATATGTGTAGCTATAAATTCCGATAAATCACCACTTTTATTGAGTGAATTTTTAATTGATTTATGATTTATACTTTCAAAATTGGGAGTGACTTGCTCACTCTCATATTCGGTTTCACTAATTAATAACCACCTCGACACCAAAAAAATATAATCTGTAACGACGATTTTGTGTCACCATAATTTAATAAGTAATACGGATTGATTTTGATTTTACAGCCAATAGAATGAGTTACACCAGTGATAAATAGTACAAACATAAAGAAAACGAAACCATGTTTTCAATCCATGCACCGCGTGCAATGTGTATACCTAAAAACAAAAATTTTCGTGAGTAAACACTACCAAAGTTATTAACAAAACTTAATTCTATAGAGTTGCAGCCTAAACATAACATGAAAGTAAAGCAAAAAATGACCACTGGTCAACTATTATAAAAATTGTGAATTTTCGGGGTTTTTTAATAGAAAATATTAACACTTACGTCAAACTAAAACATGCTTCAGCGATTTTGATAACGGTATCAAAGAAGGTTCCGCCTGGCAAAAGAAGGATTTCTTCAGCATCTTTGAGTGATAGGTACTAATTTAGTCTGTCCATGCGGTATTTTTGAAATTGGTAGGTACCTACATAATGATAAAAACAATAATTATTTTTATAAAGCCACCTGTCTCGTGTTACTATAAAAAGACGTTGCGGAGCACTTCATTAATCATAAAAAATTTAACGACATATTGCAATTTTTCAGCAGGGGTAAAAACGATGATAAAAATGATAAAACCGTTTTGCATAATGGCTTTCTAAGATAACGCTTTCTATTACAGTTTTTAATGTGCTCCACAACAGGGTTTTGTGTGTCACATTTTTCGCTTTTGTATACAGAGATTCATAACATTTTTTTTGTTTTTTTTTATTTTATTTCAGTTGATTAATTAATATACAAGAGAGGTTAAGTAAAACATTATAATATGTTTATACAATGAAGAATTAACTATATTATATACTTAAATTATTTCATACAGATTTTTTTTCCAATTTTATTACTGACGTACTGGGTATCCCGGAATCAGTAATATACCTCCCATAACCCCCTTTTGCCAAGCCAATGCCCGCATTCCCTCTTTGATTGTCTTTACTTATTCGCTGCCTCAGATACTCGCCCGAACGACACTAATATGTTTATAAATTTATTGTTTTATAGTCCAGATAGGTTTAATTGAGTTTCTATCACAAAATATGGTAAACCATTTGAATGTGTTTGATAAGTTCCATAGAATTAATTATTATACAATCAATCAATAGACAGTTAGTAGGTACTCGACTGATGATGCTTACTTAACTAATGTATGCAGCATAAATATCAAGATGTGCTCATACAAAATGAATTATTTTATAAACAAATGTGTAGAGATCTAGTTGAAAATACGTATATCCACCTACATCGTAATAAAGGTGTATATTGGAAATTTGTTCTAATGTCTTTACAACATTGTTCTCTTATCCTGCTGACATGTCCTTATTTATTATGTTGATTTAAATAAAATATTAAATACTTTACATAAAATATTCTATATTATGATTGAAAACTGAATTCTACGTACCTACGTTACAACAACGGTGCACATTGCAAATAAGCATTCATATCTTTGACATATCCTGCTAACATACCCACTTTAATATTGTGATTTTTTAAATGAAATAATTTGTCCTATATAATTCAATTACTCGGAGAAACTTGGATTGCCATTTTAATTTAGGAGCATATTTTATAGCCTGTAGATGTCGAAATGCGAACCACGGTTCATTTAAACCGATAGCTATAAAAAAAATACAAAATATGTTGACCATAATTCCATCCGCCTACGTGTAAAATGTTTCTGCTTTGATATTTTATACAATATTTCTAACTTTCTTTTTTAATCTTATTGCATAATCACTAACAGAGAGATAGAAGAATATCCACTTTTTGGAGTACAGTAAATTGTTTATTGGTTTTAAGATGTACTCTCCGACACGCCTCGATATTGATAGACCTTATTAAATTTTATATATTTACATCATTTCTGTAGTTAAATTCAACTATTTAATTAAATTAATCACCCCTAAGTTATTTTTATTTCTTATCATCTACAGATGTCGAGATGGCATGTAAAATAATTTTGGTGTGCTAACACTGCCAGCCCAACCGTGTATAAAATTTTGAATTAATTCGTAATATTATGTCAAATAACAATTACCTATAATACATCACTGTATCGGCATCACACGTGCAAACAAGACAATTTCAGAACATGGACTCTGCCATACAAATTTAATCTACCACAACTCGCAGATACCTTGTTGTGAGCTTTCAACCATATAGCCGTTTGCATAGAATCTATTTTACTGGGGAATTGGTCCGAGCTAAGCTTTTGAGGAGAAGAAGCTGTTTGATGGATTCCAGTAGCAGTTGATGAGATTGCTATAAATTTAATCCTACAGTAAGTTTAATTGAAAGATTTTCTCATATAACTAAGAATTTTAAACATATCGTGATATCTTTTTCAATTCTCATTTTCTAAATTAATGTTATTCATATCAATATGTCCGTTAACTTTTCTCGTACTACCTTTGGTGTGTATTTGTCATTATAGACATGATATTTTTAGTGGAAAGCTCTTTAAATAGAAAGAACACAATACATTACTGAAAGAAACCACAAATACCATTATGTTCAGTTATTTTTATTTTTAACTGTAACTGGTTTTTGATATAAATCATAAACTATGGAAATAGTACTTAAATATATAGATATATATATATATATATATATATATTATATTACTAACAAAATTGTCGGATACTTAAAATATATTATAATATAATGTTTTACGTTTATATTATTAAATCCCTTATTTGTAACTACTTTATGACCTAAGAGCAATTATTGTCAATCGCTATACCTATTCTATGTATTTTTTTAGTTTTTATTTATTTAACCTTGGAATATTACTTATGTTTAATATCTAGGAATTACATCTTTGGAGAAATCTTATGGGAAGGTTATTTCAGACACATTGTCAAACTTGTGATTATATATTAACAGGTAGGTAAATAACCACTCTTCCTTGTTAATTGTCTACAAAATTCGATGTGGATGCTGAACGCCTCCTAAAGATATTTGATAACAGATTTTTTACGAGAAATGAATATTAGCCACTTTTTTCTCAATATAGTATGTTATGGTTCCAAACACATATGGACAAACAATACGTAAATTTTCCAGACACAAATTTGAGCCCGCGACCCACGATTACACTAGTGGACACTTTACCAGTCATCCATTGCGGGTACAGGTATATTTATTTTAATTCTTTCTACCTACAACATAAAAAAACTAAAATGTTTTATTCCGTTTAACATTTTCCAGATTTTCTTTTTGTACGAGTGACATTATAATACCTATTTATATGAAGTGTACTCATATTATATAGAGATTTATTAACACCACGTCGCTCTTCCATTCTGGTTGACAGGACTGTATTCTCCTTCGCCATATTCGTCCAACATATGAATGCATTTATGACACTATCTTGTGGCCCGTACGGTCCACACCACTACTGTCCCAACCCCATTATTCACAACTCACACCGTACAAACGCACGCCTCGTATCCGCACACAGCCACACTAAATCGGATTAATTTAACTAGTTATCTATTTAAATCCGGTTTAGCGAGTGATAAGCCCGTGATTAATTGCCGGGGCTATTGTCACCGCATAGTAACGTATTTGCTAGGACAAGGGTACGTTACCCTCGTATGATTCTTTGCTCTCCTGATAGATTTATCCTATTAGTATGGTGATATGATGAATATTTTATTATTTAATATAAAAAATACGCTCCCATTTTTTATTACAGAACTTTAGGTGCCTAATAATAATAATTACCCATTTTTTTACATACCTTTTTATTCTCACTCATCTATTCGTTGAATATTAGGTATATCGTATTAGGTACGTACATGTTATATCACAAATATAGAATATTTCAAACATTAATGTATTATTAAACGATCGCATTGTGTTAAAAATAAAATAAAATCATAATTTTAGTCTACCCTAAAGATTGGTCTGCCAGAATAATCCCATTTTTTTATTTTTACGTAATAAACAGATAAATACAGCCTATTATTCCTTTAAATTTTTCTGAAAAATCTACCCTTTTTATTTAGATATTGTGTGAAATAGTATATCATGTCTGAACCCATCCATAATTGAAAAAAGAATACTATCGATTATTGGTTTTATTAATGATTTTACACAACTTTTATCATGTTAAATTTATACTAATACATTTTTCGTAGATAAACTAAACCAGGTTATACTTTTCTTGCTGTACATACCGGTATAAATCTTGGCCGCTTCTCTAAGATTTTAACAATATTATTACGAAAAATGGTTATTATCCAATTGGTCAATCAAGTTGGTCAGATCTGGATTTAAATACATACTGACAGACAATCTTTGGATTTGCCAAGCGCAGGATTATTGTTATTATACAATATATTCTTATTTTCATATCATACTTTTGTCATATTGCGCTTCTTATTCCAATCCTTTTTATCCTTGGGGCTGAAGAACGCCTCTTTCTCCGGATTGCAAATAATGTGGTTGTCATAATCATTCCCATCCACTAGCCTACGTCCTACGACAGGGACGCCATGCCATGTCTTGCCAACTCTCTATTTCCATTAAAATTACCTGTCACCACTTAGTGTGGTATAAGTATAAGAGTTATTCAATAATAATCATCATAGGACAATTTTTATTCCACATACTACATAAAGTACGTTATGTTTTTCTTATTATGAATTCAAAATTGGTTTAGATTAGAACCTTCGTAGAGTAGAAATTCTGAGAATTATAACCCGAAATGAAAATAAGCAGTTTACATTCTATTAATACTATCGACTGAGGGTACTTGATGGAATTTTAATTTAAAGTCTAATGGATGTAAGGTTTGTACTCAAATGGAATAGTATAAAATTTAAATCCATTAGAGTTCACATTATTAATTAGAAAGAAGTAATTAGAAAAATATTTCAACAATGCTAGATGCTGTTTTATACTTTGGTACTAGAAATATTAAATATTTTTTGTGACTATATTGTAGAATTGTGTAGTTAATTTTCATTAATAATCATAATTAATTTAATTTCTTTAGTCAAATGACTCTAAAACACGTCATTGAATATGGGCAATAAACGCTTTCACGACGAATTTTTATGATGAATAAAATCTTTTTTTTTTCTTTCGCGAGGCGAGAAGAAAAAATCTGTCCCCACCTCGTAAAGATAATATTGCTTCGTCCGGTAATGGAATTTAAAAGTGTCATATATCGAACGAAATCCCCTCGAGAGATTACGGCCAAAAAGAACCTTCTCGTTTTGCTTTAGTAGCAAAACTAGACATCTAAAAAACTGCAATCATATTTTTGATAAATGTTCCGCGAACCTTTTTTAGTGTCCTAATATTATCCATATTTTATATTATATCATTCATTAAACTGCCACTAAAAAGAATTTCTTTTATCGTGTTCTACACATTCGTATACGGTGACAGCCAGTGCTTTACATCCATCAGCTGGGAAACTTAACTGTGAGTTCTTGACAATAATATGAGCATTAACATACTATTAATTATAAAAGTGAATTACGTAGTGAACTATGTAGTATCAAAACCAGGAAACTACAGTACCTAGACCACATTGTGAGAGGACAAAAGTACAGCATTCCCCAACTTGTCATTCAAGGAAAGATCAATGGTAAGCGTAGCAGAGGACGGCGCCGCATTTCGTGATCGGTACGAGTGCAGCTCCACTGAACTGTTCCGGGTAGCAGACAACAAAGCTAAGATCGTCTTGATGGTGGCCAACCTCCGCTAGGGGATGGCACAATAAGAAGAAGAATAAAAGTGAATAATTTTCATTCAAACACAAATACGAGTAGATCAATAGTTTCATTAGAACGTGATAAATTTATGAATCAATATAATAGTATTATGTATTTGAATGCAGGATGTGGGTAACGTGGGTGTTGTAGGATAGACAGGGCTCGAAATGGACTGGAAGCGCCGTTCCGGTTCATAAAATCTCCAAAATTATTGCTCAATTTGAAAAAATATTTTGACCGTTTGAGCTAGATAGGCCATATATCAAAAAATATACAAATAAATATACCTACATATAATTAGACAACAATGTTAATATTTTCGGAAAATTATCAAGCGCTCCGGTTTGTAAAATTTTCCATTTCGAGCGCTGGGTACGTGGAAATCTGTGACGCTGACAGGTTTGGAGGTACTCTTGTGAAAAATTTTCCTGTGCGATAAACCGCCATACCAATGTTTTACAGTGGATATTACAATAGTCAAGATTTTCATGCTTAGATTATTTTTGAACTAAGATGTCAATACTTTCTACGGAAATTACCACATCGCCAGCGTCATGGAAAACCGCCACTGCTCTCAAAGTTATAGTATGTGTATTGGTTACTTCATTCGCCGCCCTTTATTATGCCAATATGCGAAATGACCTTCCTACCCTCACACGACGTCACTGAGAACTATAAGCATTACAAATATAAATGAAAATACTTAAGACAGAATATCAGACTCGTCAGAATTCTATCAACGTTACTGTATGTATCAATTAATATATATTTTTAACGTCTTATTTATAAAAGAAATACTCAAAGATTTCACATCAACAAAGTCCCATTTTCTCCCAGGCTGTAAGTGATATGAAAGGACAGATGATTTTGTTAAGGGGAACAATATTAGGTTAACCCGTGAGTCAAGTAGGTATGACAGAAAATTCGAAATGGCGCACTACTGTAACATTATGATATATGGAAACTTTTTCAGTCACCTACCTATTTTATTTTATGATTTATTACCACTAAATTAAGTAGCAAAGTATACTGTACCTACACGTAATTTTCTAATAAATTATTGATGGCCTCATTATTACATACATTTAGTCATTGTTTAGTTAATATTTAAAATAAAGATTTTTAAAGTCTACAATTGATCTTATTAGGCGTGTTGAAAAACAAAAATATATGTTTTAGTATTTGGATAAGTCTGATACGATAATAAATAGGTAGGTTGGTATTACTTTTTTTTAATTATCCCTGAAAATTTGATTTAATTTTCAAAACGTTAATTAAATCCCCAAAAACGCTATGTGACAGTGTACAGTTTATAACGGCATACTTTATATTGTTAAAAACTGCGCTTGAAATAAGCGTTAAAAAACACAATAACATTGTAATCCAGCTCAAAAGCTTTCATTGGCGTCGAATACAATTTTCCGCCATGTTGCCCTCTGAGCCGATTCAACACGGCGTGTGTGAGAGAGACGACATCATCCAACATTTAACCCAAATTTTGACGAGAGAGTGAGATGGTAAGAGATCAGTGCAAGTGTTCGCGGGGTGGATTTCCGTTTTACGGACATCGCGCTTCTTCTTGGTCCGCTATGTCGTGTTGAGGTTATGTTACTTTCTGCTTTGGCGGGAAAACCACTGTTTTTTGTCCCGTTATGTTGGCTGGGGATTTTCTCTCAAACAACACCAACAAGGGGCAAAATAGTAATATTCTTTTACTTATACTTTTATTATAAAGTTGAGAAATTTTAAATGAAAAATGGGTGTCACACTTTTAAACTACATATTTAAACGAAATGCAAACATTGTTAGGAAATGTTACATATTTTCAAATTTCATCTGTTTCAATTACTTAAATGTCAAAAAATATTTCCGTCAAACACCCTCAATGTAAGAATAATCAATAAGAAAGACAATATTGGTTTACGACTGAGGCCGAAAGTTAATTTATTTTACTCACAAAATACATTGTCTTAAACGTCCTTGTATGCAAAATGGTAAAAAGTGCCTTTTTGTACCGAAGTAGAAACCAATAACCAGGATGAAACGGATAGTCAGTAATATAGTGGGTTCGGAGCGTGACCCGGGATTTTCGTTTCAAGGCCGAATCGCATTCCTGCATTTCGTCTCACAGTTGTGATCAATATTATCTTATACTAATTTGAATCACGGGAATATAGAAAACTATGTCGTTGTTATTTTTAATTTTGGAATTAATCGATACTTTAAATAGTTATAATTAGTATCCATACCAATTCAACTTGGCGTAAAAATACGAGAGAAGTGATTAAGAGAAAGCGTATTGTCTTTTGTTATATTGAGAGCGGGGAAATTCGAAAGTTCGACAACGACTTAAACATTGAAATATTGAATAATGGTGTGCTTTTTGTTAGGAATTATTAAGATTTTAAATACCCAGCGACCCGGCACAATTGTATTACTACACCATTGCTGAGAGTGTGTATAAAAATTAGAAGTCCGAGTGGTCTTCTTTGTCATCGCTTTCATAAGTTTAGGCTACATCTATAGGTATACAATAAAGTTTTCTTCAACCTTTGATAAATTACCATTTCTGCTTCAGGTCATCCACAGTATAGGTATACGACTTTTTTACGACTACGGGATCCAAATGGCCTTATTCGCTTAAAAAAACAACGTATTTTTCATTTTACCCAACCGCAGGATTAAAACTCACAGCTCAATGAATAAGAAGCAAGCATTTTCATTTCTACTCGCAATACTGTGGAGTAAATGCCACTTCTAAAATTTCTAGCATATTTTTTAAATAACTATGTTGTCAGCATTTTTCAATGCCATCTCATTAATATTTTGCATGTAAATACACAAACCTACGTGATTTTTTTAAATTAACTCTTGCAAAAAACATCCCAATTCCACTCTGGTGTAAAAAATAATCAGATAAAGGTTTTAATGCTACACCAAAAAATATTAATAAAATAGATTGTCACCATGGGAACGATAGCATTTGTTTCGACAGGGGCATTAAAACAACGAGGCGATTCAAGTACTTCCTACTATAGGGTGTTTTAAATGTTCTCTTTGCAAATTTGCGCGTGATAATTTAATTTTTAATTCAGTATCTATTTTAGAGACTAGAAAACTGCTTTGAATAGTGTAGTACATGTTTCATTTTTCATTTCTATAAATCTAATTATATCGTGTTAAGACTATGTATATACAATAAATTAAATATTTCGCATTTTTATAAATAATTGATTATCAATAATTTTATCATATTTAAAAACAATTTTTGACATCTAATTTATGTTTTGAAATAACCATTCTTAAAAACAATAAAATTTATTGTCTTGGCCTCATTGTAATCTGTTTGGTAGCTATATATAGAATCACTGTATTCTTTTAATATACTGATAATACGTAAATTTCAAAAATAATGAGAATAATACCTATGCATTATACGCCCCAAATTTTCAACATTTATGTATAATATGCATTTTTATATTTATCTTCGCTATAGATCAGCCAATAAAACATAATATTTGAATCTATCTTATTGGTGATATAATCTCATTATATAATAATAATAACGTCCAATAGTATGTAGGTGACGCTTACGTTGAATATGAGGTGATTTTTAATGCAACAATTATTTCTGGGAATATTGACACGTTTACGTGTATCAAAATTATTTTTTCATACGTGTACCTACTCTGTACGTGCCTATATTTAATCCCTAAATATAGGGATTTTCACTCTTGCATCGTATCTCCATCCCGGGATTGGTGAAATCATATGAAAATTTGTAATTTTTTAATTTTTTTTATCTAAATTACTTACCACCATGCCTGATTCAAAATACAGAAAATCTTAAAACAAAATTATTATGCAAAAATGATACTATTTAGGTAGAGGTACCTATATATTTTTGAAAATCTTTGGAAATATAAATATCTGTGTATTTTCATAAATATGCATCCAATATTCTTAATTCTGGTGTATATTCAGTGTTAAATATTTATTACACAATAATTTTAATAATACCTACTGCTGATGCAAGTTGAGTTACTCGTAACTATAGATACCTACCTTGTCTCGAGGTTTTTAGAATCGAAATTAATTTTAATTTATCTACTTTAAAAATGTAAAAACTCACTTTTTATAAGTTGTGTGTCAATAGTTGAAGAACAATATGCTATTTTGGCAAGAAACCCTATTAAAAACACATTATGTATATATTAAGCGTTTTCAATCACAGGAATTCGGTATCAAAAAATCGAATGGTATCTCAGGAATAGGAATAGGTACTGGATTTTTGTTTGTTTTTTAAATTAGAATAAATATAAAAGTTATTAAAAAATCCTGAATATAGAGAAACTTCTGGTTCATGCTGTAGGCTGTTATAATCTGGGCTAACTTTTTTTATGATTCATAGTGCACAATACAAAAAAAATATCAATTCAAGATCGTATCTGTTCTTTTTTAGACGCCTTCACCAACATTAATAACTACATATTTAATCGAATATAATCGGAGATTGGATGTTTTCAGCCAGAAAACATCCATGTATAATCTTAAATATAAATCAAATTCACCATGATTCTTATTATTTATATAAAGTTTTTCATCAGTGAGTAATAAATATATATTTGGTATAATGTAATGTGGTACAGTAATGAGGGATTTGGTGAGTTAATAATTTATTATTTTTCATTATTTTCCTTGATTTGTCAAAATAATTTAAATATTGGATTTTTCTAAACATAATATTGGAATAAAATAACTATGTGAATTGATAGTCACATCGTAATTCATATTACACAATATTTACTGTATTTTGTCTGTGGGCACTAGTTCTACCGACTGAATAAAGTTATTTGTTATGTTGTTATTACTATTCTCACAGACTGACCATTCTTACAAAATATTATAAGCTTTTACGTTGAATGCTCATCTACATACTCCTCACACATAATATAGTCACGAATTGATTAATTTATTGTAATGAAATTATAACGACAGAAACCAGCGACAACTTACTATGCACGTATTTTTGAGACATAAGATAGATTTAATTTATTCACCAAAATAGAATTTAAAATAAAAATTCATCAAGTCACTTTAATTTTTTTCGAGTTAAGTCAATATAATATAAATTGCCACTGCAGTTATATTATAACTCTTATACACCCTTGATGGCTGAGCGGTTAAATGTCGGTTAAAAATGTCACGACCGTCCGACGATCCTGATTCGAGTCCCGGTCTGGAAAATTTACATGTTGTTCTCCAAAGTGTTTTTGAATCCAAAGTATGGACCCAATAGCTTGATCAAATGACTAATATAAATTTTTCGTAAAAACAAAAATCTGTTAAAGCAACTTGCAATATGATCATCGTATGATTGAATATGGTTTTAACTCAACGGTCGCTCTCCAAGTGTGTATTGTTATTCTATTCGTATATTTTAATCTTTTACCATCGTCCAACAGGCAAAAAGCAGACATAAAATGCCGTCCCCTTACATTTTCAGTTGTCTGCGATTTCGTTAGATACCACATACTAACCTATTTTATTATTTATTTTAGACTATATTATTAAACAGACAAATAAAACAAAAATCTTAAATTGAACCACACATAATCTGTGAGAGTTGGAGCATTTAGAAACAGTGGTGGTTTGAGGTACGTAGATGTCTGTGGTACCGACAGGGTTGGAGACACCTTGTGAAAAATTTACCTGTGTGATAAACCGCCATTACATTATGTATTACACGAAACAATACAACTATAGCAATTGGGTCAGGGTCAAGTGTTCGATACTTTCTAATGAAGCGACCGCATCGTCAGTTTTATAGAAAACCGCCACTGCTCTCAAAAGTTGTAATATTTGCAGTAGTTCTTCATTCGCCGCTCTTTATAATCTACCGCCTCTAAGCAACACATGACTTACCCACCCCCAAGTGACATCTCTGGGTAACATGACGGTAAAATTATTTGGTACGTACCACCTTATTGTGCTCAATTGTTGGTTCTACGTTTGATGTATTTGTATCGATTCAACTAATTTCTAAATATTTCAGTGATTTATGTCATATTACACTACTTGGAAGTTTAAATAACCTAATGTTATAAGCTATTATAAAACGACATTACTAATGGATAATATGGGAGAATACAAATGCATTTTTAACTTTTCAAAAATGTATTGAAGCGTTAATACATTTGAAAAATATTTCTGTGGGAAAGTTAAAAATTAACAGCTTATCTTACGAAATTATCCTGAAGTGGTCAATTTCAGAATATATTTTTTCTATTTTTCATGTGGTTTTCAAGTTGTACGCATTACAATCTCGAGTGTGTTCCTCGTGCGAACTACACTTGCATAATAAAGTCAAGTGTCGATCACATTATATTGTATTATATCGAGCTTTTGAATGCCGATTGAATTAATGAAAGGTTCTCAGTTACTAGCTCTCTGGGACTCAAATGAATGGGGTGAGATGAGTTCGGTTTTGTATGATACTTGAAACCATTGTTTTACTGAGATTACTCTTGTACCACATATTTGAAAACTGTTTTTTTTCTTTGACGTGGGATAATATGAATCAAGCGAGTATATTGATCAATTAAATATTTATTGAATAATTAAATAATTATTATTTTCGGTAATGTGCAACTAATTAAAATTATTAAACCATCTAATAAATTATTCAATACATAGTGCATGTATATAACGCTACTAAGAAATTTTGTGTTATATAATTGTGTTTAATTTTCAAAATGAATCCATCCGTTAATATTTTAAGAAGCTTGATTCCAATAGTGACACATCTTATTCGAAGTCAGTCATATTTTAAATATTCAAATAAATATCGTATTTATTTTTAATTTTCGTCACATCACGAAATGAAATAATGATAATAATACGAGTATGTGTTATAAACTTGGTTACAATATTATGTCAAAGATCTTGGAATGAGAAGATGGATCTGGAAATCGTGTCTCTTCAAAAAGCTGAAGCTTAACACAATTACCGGTTTCTATGAAAATAACAAGAAAAATGTAAGTATTTGAGATTTCGTTATTCTATAAAAATTGGTACCACGAGCGAACTTGATTTTCCAACCTATTTCCAAACACCACATAAACAGTACTTATAAAAAAATACAATTATATTTGTGTCATATTATTATGTTTTAAATCTTCGGGATTTGAATCCGCATCCATCAGATTTCGGTCAATGTGCTTTACCAATTTAGCCATCTGTACCGTACCTAATGATGACTAAATTAACTAATAGCTATGCGACTCGAGTATTTCATCAAATTTCATTAATATTGGCGACCAGCTTTTGTGATTTAAATCAACATATAATAGGTATCAATAATACTCGTAGGTACTTACCTTGATTCCTAGTCGACGTCAGGTTCTCTCCAAGTTTTAGTCATTACGTACTTGCACTAATTAGTAATTATTTTAAATTAAACATTTTTTTTATTCAACGAGTAATTCACAACATTTAAGAATGTCAATTTTTTTATTGAACATACATAACTTGGAAACATATATTCGAAAAAATCTTGAAATTAATTATATTGAAATTTAGATAATGTAATCAGTAGACCAGACTCATCGTAAACTATTCTCATAATAATAGTGGATCACTTCTTAGCACTTCTCAGTAGGGCTAAAAAATATTGTTTTTTTTTTATTTACATACATAAAATAATGTAATTTAACCACGCATACTGCAGATTTTATCTGCGTTGTGTGAAAGCGATAATTGTATTGTTTTGTGTTTCAATTCGCCTCATGGTTAATTCGAACCCGGTAAATCGACAGTCAACTATACAAAGAATAATGGTTACAAATTATAATCATTATTTTTATCCGTTAGCTGCATTATTGTTACGCCATCCCGCCAAGCTTAATCATTCTTAGTGAGTATTATTTACTTCAGCGCCGACGAGATGATATATTTCTCTTGCGAGGTTTTTTTGCGGCCTTAGAATAGACAGGCAGCAGCTAGGAGCTGGAAATATCCCTCCTCCCCATCTTTTTATTGCGGGCCAATGTTATTATGTTATGGGAGAGAACTCCGAGCAGAATGGCAAGAAAAGATAACAAAAAGCCGATTTGCCCGCAGAGCGAAATATAACATGGGTACATCTCCTCGCTCTGACGCCTCACTTTCATATCCATGCTCCACTCCAGCGGTCGGCAAGAATACCATCGCGATCTTTGCCTATAGCAATTAATAATTGCTATTTTAATAACAAAACCAAGAACATTATTATCAAAACAATCATTTGACTACCATTTTTGCTTTCCACTCATTCTAAAAACTTGTTCATCTGAGACTATAAATCATATTAAGTATTGAACATACATAATTTTGAAAACACATCTGAAAAAATGGATTATAACCAATAGAAAAATCTTTTTGAAAAAGTAAGACACCCCGCAGGAATCGAGCCTACATCTCTCGGGTATCGCGCCCGCCGCGCATAGACCAATAAGCTAAACTATCATACTAATTACGTCAAATTTTAACTATTGGCTCTTATAATACTCTCTGAAGCGCGCTAGTTAAAATTTGTCCTAATTGGTATGACAGCTTTAGCATAGTGGTCTATCTATGCACGGTGGGCGCGATACCCGAGAGATGCAGGTTTGATTCCTGCGGGGTGTCTAACTTTTTCATTAAGATTTTTTCTGTTGGTTATAATACATTTTTTTCCGAAGTGTTTTCAAAATTATGTAGGTACGTTCAATACTTAGAATATTACATTCTAAATCTTGTAAATTATTTGATGAATAAAAAAAATAGTTTATCATATTAATTATTTTATAGAATTTATGAAAAATAGATTAATATTCAATTTCGAAAATTCTAACAATGCGAAATATGACAGCTTTTTTCAATGCTACCTATAGTTTTAAAATATCTTTAAGCTTACGCATTTCTCAAAAGTTTAGTTTTATAAAACTGAAAAATTATAGTATGGTCACATTGATATTCAAAGTATTGGCCACTTTTCAAAAAATAGCTGCGATTTGCGTAATTCATTTAGTTTAATGATAATAACGTAGGATACAATTTGGCATATCAGACTGATTACCGTAAGTCAACTTCAATTATTTTTTTAATGCAACGTCATTCATTCAGCGAACATGTGAATATTATCTAATCAACACGAACGTTTTCTAGTTATTTTATTTGCTTCATAGTAATCTCATTAAGTGCGTGGATCCGCGACAAGGTACCAATGAGCAAAACAAGGTTTGAATTCGGAAATAGCTTTGTGGTAACGATTATGAAACTTTCTGACATAAATGAAAAATTTTGAGACACTTCATTTTGATTTTTACAAATATTAACCTTTTCAATACATTCTCCAATACCACGTATGTATTCTCTCTCTCTCTTATGTTTTGTCTATTGGCATATTCAATACCTCCATTTATGCGTTCAACCATTATAGTAAATGAACTTTTTAAATCTTGTAATCATATTGTCTTTTGATATCATCGTATAGTTAATTATCGTAATTGCACATTTTATTGATAATAATTGTCATAATATTGTTTTTTTTATGTATTATGTAACCGTGACAATACGAATGCCACCAACGTTACGTTAATGTATAACCAAAGACCATACAATTTTATTCCAAGGTACACCGTTTATAAACAAATAAAGTAAACGTAGATAAGTAAAATAATGTAAATATAAATTCATTATATTAATGTCACGAAATTATGTTAAAAGATAATATAATCATTTCAGTAAATTTAATACTTTTCGATTTTCACAATTTGAATAAACAAAAATCTTTTGGAAACTACTTTCTTAAACATAACGAAATTAATAGTAAAAATATGCCGACCACTGATATATTCTCCGACAGGCGTTTGTAACTTCCGTTTTCTTGATGACCATATTTTATTATCGTCATCTACGGCGGCGGCCTCTACGCCGAACTAAACAAACTAACGCGCCTAGTTATCAACTACTCAGATCTGAGGAAATAATAGCCCTCTATGGAAATAAATGTGGTTCGAACAATACCAATAATTATTTATGGTTAACCACACAAATAAGAGTTTGAAATGTATATGTTTGTATCAAATACGTTGAAGAAAAGCTTCTCTACATAAAGCTTAAAATTATGTATTTATCGAATTCAAACAGAAAAATGATCACTAAGACGAATAATTAAATTTGTTGTGGGGCTTCCAGCATTGCAGATTCATTTGTAACAAATTGATCTCTGTTGAAACTTGAATTTGTTATGAATGAATGGTATAGTTATATTGATTACTACATAGGTACATTTGCTATTTCGAACATGAACCACATTCGACGTGTACCCAAACCAAATCATTCACGTTATAATGCAAATGAAACTATGACTGTATGTTGGCCAAAAATATACGATTAGAATACTATTTTTTCCATGGTTACCAAATCAACTACACTAAGCAACGTTCAAGAATCGCCATCAAATGGTGTAATGTAATTACTCCATATAGTTATTGGGCAAACCTTTTAATGTAGATACCTTTTTAAGATACGTATCTCTCACTACCTTTTCAAAAAAATTAAATGTTTGCAAAAAATGATCATTTATTAAAATCATTTCATAAAGCTATGATGCAATTTCAATAATACCGGGATTGATTTATAGCGGGAATATCTACAACTAACATAATAATGTTAAACTGAACGCAAAGCATATAAGTATTTTCGACTACCTCTTTTCGTCATACACCAGTGGAATTTACGTCTCAAAGATGGAAGACACTCAATCATCCTCACTGCAGTAGTTAGACCGTAGGAAAAATCAAGTCAGTTGATGGAGCTTGAGGCAGATAAATGAGAATTAAGACGTTTCCATCAGACGGTCATGACCGACATAGGGTTATAGTGCAGGTAATTATATTAAATTTAAAAAATACGTGGCCCACATTTTCGCACGGACCATTCAATCAAATCACCTGTCGTGAGATCTTCAAAACGTGAGAGAGTCAGAAATAGAAATGCGAATTGAAAATAAGCGTTGCGGTAGGAACGATCCCGTCATATGCTGGATTTCTGTAAGGACGATTTGTTTCGTTTTGAGCGCGGTACGTTTCTCATTTTAGTTCTTAGCATAAAAATTGATGGAGTAAGCGTAATCGAAAGATGTTTTTCTCGAAATGTTTGAACACGGTACCAAAGTAAATGCGAATTAGCATAAACATCGCTTCTTTGGCGGCAGACGTTATTTCATATATATTTATTATTAGGAGGCAACCTAAAAACTGTTGTTTTTTTCTTCACGAAAGCCAATTTATTTATGACGTTTAATTTTAAAATATTTTTAATGCTTACCTGATTACATCATTTCCACTTTATCTGATTTCACTTTACACCAACAAATTGACGTAGGAATATTATTTATTAATATTGTTTTACGAGAATCGTTTATTAGTATTTTTCCGATCACTATTTAGAGAGTTGTTATATTTCAATACATATCGACCATATTGTAAAAAATATCAGAACGTCAGAGCCGTCGTAAGTCAGATTTAAAATATAACATGATAATAACGACATTCAGACATCATGCAGCATATACATATGCCTTCCCCGAAGTAGTTCCATCCATACACCAGGCAAAAATGAAGGCTGTTGCGTGAATATGCTTTACCGGTCTCATTGCGACTTGTTTTGACTATAAATATACCACATAAGCGTGAAGTTCGAGAGTTTAGACAGAAAATATGACGTAGTTAGAGCGATGCCGAGAGAGAGAAAACGATGCAATATGCTTAATGGGCTTAACGAGCAGTTGGGAATAAAAACGAAAACATTGATTAAATCTACCCTGTGTTATTCGTGCGCAGTAGAAGAAATCGCTATCTGCGCAATTTCAAGGTTAAGTTGAAGTTAATTGTTCTTTGATTTAATTTTTATTGTTTTGTTTTCTAGTGTATTTTTTTGAACCAAATGTTTTTTTAAGTCCTATCGCCTGAAATCCCTAAAACAAAAAGCAGTAAGTCCTTACACAAACTTTAAGGCTAAAAAATCTTAAATAAGTTTTTTTCCGGAAGTGTTCTAGCGTTGAAATGTCAACCTACCGTGTTGATAATTAAATTAGTGCTTTGCAGTACCGTCCATAATAATTGTACATGTTCCTAGTATGTTATTTGCATGGAGGGTTTGTTTCATATTTATTCTAGATAGGACCCATTGATAAGAAATGTTTAGGTCGCTGTTAATTGTATACAATTATCTGTTTATTTGACCTGTATATAGATGTGACCACTGTGTGTGTTGTGTTTAATTATTATTACTTCCCCAGAACAGTGGCGTACCCGTACAAATAACTGAAATATATTTATATATATATGTCTCACGTAGCGTATTGTTATACAATCCAAACAAAAACACAATTACTGTATAGCATCGATTATATTATCCCCATATGTGTGCCCACTAGAACGTCTGGCCATTGTGTTTCGGCCCCACCACATATCTATACAAACCTCACGCGCAGTAAATGTGACAAACAGTCGAGGGGCCTGCACGAGGCATAGACGGATCAAAACTCAACGTCTTGTGGCTGAGCCGGCGCGCTGTCTTAAACGGAAGTTTTCTCAAATTGTTGTGTGTCTGCCGACGGCGGCAACCCAAGCGTCCTATAATTGACGGTATCTTACGATCGTTTTCAAAAATGATATCTTATGCAAAAAGCATTCCATTACAATCTACGACAAAATTATAAGAATAACAAAAACGCACATAATTAAATTTGAAAAAACCTCAAAACACACAATTATAAAATATATACTTGGGACGCCCTACAGGACTCGAACTTACAGATATTAATCGGAAGCCGGCCAATATCATTTTCTAATTTAGCCACCTGCATCTTACCTAATTACGATGAAAATAACAAGTACTTAATAATACCACTGAAGTGTTTTAAAAAATTCGCTAATATTGAAAATTACTTTTGTGACTTAAATCAAGGTACAAGGTCTTTCATCATATTTTTTCTAATATGTCTGTTTCTGAGGTGTTTCAAACTATGTATGTTCAATAAAGAATGTTGCATTATCAAATCATACGAACAATTGTTACACGTACCTACGTACAAACGATACAATTTGCATAAAAATAAGTACAAAAGTCAAACCGAGACTTCTAGAAATAAAACTGCCTATGGCCTACGAATGTGTATGGCATCCTTGTAGATCACTGTGTGGTATCAGTGCGGGGTTATGGAATGTGAACCATGACTTCGGTATCCGTGTGGCTGTACCACAAGAGTCGCACTCTCGAACAGCATCAGAAATAGGTACCTAGTAGGTGACTATCGATATTATTATATTAATAAAATTGGTGTAACCAAGCGTCGAGAATAACACAACAGAGAAAGTAAGAAGAAACCTACAACTGCTTACCAGGAACACCACTGACATTTCAGTAGGCTTATTCAGTTAGTAGTGAAAACCAACCCCTGTGGTATGCGTTGATTTGTCCAGCCGTTAAGCTGTAGTTAAGTGAATACGTGAGGGTGTTTCCAGATGTAATCAGAAAACTGTTTGCCAAAGCCTGTCTGCCCCAACTTAAGTCTTTAGCTACTCTAAGCATTTTCATGATAGTTAAGTAAGCACTTGTTTATAAAATGGAGCATCTTAGCGGTTACTTAATGTCAATAAAACATTGCATGTCAAGATTTTTAGTGATACAAAAAAAATATTATAATAATTATACACCATCACTGATATATCAAGCATCATAGTGTATTATTATTAGCACAAAAATACTTAAAGACAAAGAATTAAATATCATAAGCATGCATAGGTAAATAGTAAATACACATAAATAGTAATATTTTCAATAAATTAAGCATTTACTTGTTGGTAATTAATAAGTTTTATTAAATATAATATAACGATTTTATCACTTGGCATTCATGCTTGATTAACCGCACCATTTCAAGAAATCAGGAAAAATCTCCCTATTTCCGCCAAGGAAATGTGGTCACCTTAAATATCCTGTTTTTCTTTTCATTTTATAATAAAAAATTACTTATATACATAAACTATGTTACGTACTTATGTGATTTTATTTTATTATTCGTCTTCAGCCAATATTCCTGGGTGAATTCAACCGGTTAGACCTCTTCACACATATCCTTTAAAAATGTTCAATTCAACATAACTTCTTTGATTCGATAATAATTTATTAATAATAATACACCCACTGTGACCGCGCGGCTTAAGCGTTGGACTATCACGCCGTGGGTCTCAGGTTCGAATCCTGGGTCTGGTAAGTACACATATTGTTTTTTCAATTTGTGTGTGAGTCAGGATATGGACCTAATAGGTTGAGCAAGTGGCTGACATCCATTTCTCGTAAAACACAAAATCTGTTATTACAAACCTCTACTCTATGGAGGCCCATATGATCCTATTAGGATCGGACATGATCGAAAGAAAAAAAAATAATAATAAAAATACCAACTTATAAACTATCTTCATTATAATATCGATCGTCACAGTAATTATGGTGATAAACTGATAAATAAATACTGTGAAATCACTATTGTGATTTTGTGCCTGTGTAATCTGTCCGTAATCCACATTTTTATGTTGAAATATATTATTTACTGCAGTAAATTGATCCACGATAAAGGCAGCTGCGAGATTTTGGAGAGTTAATTGTTATTCGAGGCCCGTTTGTGTCGCAGCCGTCGCATTCAGGTTTCGGTTAACACTTACCAACTTTCAGCAAAAAGAATTTACTTTCAAGCTTTCTGAACACTTGGCAAAGTATTTAATCTCGTGTGAAGTCCAAGTAGGATTTTCCTATGAAAGATATTGACTACAGCAACCGCAATACATTCTCTTGGAATGGCAATCAAATAATGTACTATTACACCTCTGGAATAAATTAAGAAAACAGTAATACCTTGGACAATAGATACATCAGTAATACAGAATTTTAGTGAATGGCTTGTTTTTTATGAATCACGATTTCGAAGATAATTTTCTATGGCTGGTCGTTGAAATCGCCGGAGTTTGATGTCCCCTTCACCAATATGCACAGATTGTCAGGGACTATATAAAAGTATTGTTATTTATTTATTAATATACTTAAATAATTGTCTACCTATCTATAATCATTCTATAGTGATAGTCTATACCGCGCAGTGGCGAAGGGTGATTTTTGGTGGCGCAGTGGCGAAGGGTGTAGACTGTGGATATCTAATAAAAAGAGCACACTTGTCAGATATACTTACGAGAAATAAGATGATAATATGATATTTACTACTAACGAATAGGTACACACTAATAAATGACAACGACACACTAATTCAATGAAACTTCAAAAACTCACTGATGACATAATGAGCGATGTGTTTTACGTATTTTTCAAAACATTTATACCTATCAAATATCATTAGATAAAATTTATTTTTATTTTTAAAAACAATCTATATTTACTTATATATTAATATTCGATTAAACGCCGTAGAAATTATTTTTTTAAATTATCTAATTATTAATGATTTTGGACAAAGTGCAGTCATGACAACAATATTATGCGCGAATGTTTTAGGCTCTGCGATAGGAGCTTACCTTATGTCACACAAAACGACAAACTGGCTGTGGTTACGGGACGTAAAGTCCATACGAAAAAAAATCAGAATTATTTACACATAATCGGACCTTTATTTACGTCAAGACAGATGGGCGCGCTGTGGTATATTTTTAATACCTTTGCAGATTGTTTTGTAACTGTGTACGTAATACTTTAATACATTCCTACATATACGACATCTCTCGTTGGTAAAATAAATATAAATAATATCTCAATATGCAATCAAATCAATAGGTAGGGCGTAGGCTTTAAATAATCGTCTAGTATGTAGTATTCGCCACTGATACCGGTGATATCATAATGGAATAAGCGGACTATTTTTGTGAGACACGCAGGCAAAACTTCAAACTTTGTAATAAAAGGTTTGTAAAAGTTGAGTAGTTATTTTACGTAGATTACATTAATTGGACTATGTACTGATTCTTTAAATTAGCAATACTGGCTCGAGTGAACAAAGAATCGAACGTTCAACCCGATATATTATGTTATAATTTAATTTAAAACATAGAAACCACTATTTTGACCATGTTTGGGTCAGTATAAGATTGTGAATAACTACTTTCGTCGACAATTAGTATTATAGTATGAATTAAAAAGTAGTGATTTGGTAGTGATTTGACGCAAGAAAAGTCTCCAATTATAAACCGCGAATAACATCAAAGAGCTCTTTATATTGTAATATTTTTTTTGTATATTATGTGAATTTACCAACCAATATTTTTCGGTAAACCAATTTGTAAAAACATTTTATTTTATTTACCTGCGAAACTATTTTATACACAAGGCGGCTATCGACGCTAGTTTATCATATGTATGTATTGGAGATTAATTCTTACGATAAGTTAATCGTCTAAAATGTCAAATAGTGCTATGTTTAAACAGTTCCTCTGTTGGCTGTGTTAACTTTTAGAGAGAGATAGACAGTTTTGACTATTCAGACCAGGTCTGGGAAAACTTTTTGGATGAAGGGCCACATTAGGAATATAAAATGAACAGCGGGCCGCAAGTAAAATACCATTTTTAGACAAACATTACTTATTATCAAGAAAAAGGAATTTCAACAATAAAATAAAAATGATTCTCTAATAGCCAACAATTTAATGAGAAGAATGATTCTGTTTTACATTTTTCACCATTTTTTAAATTCCAAGTGTTAAGACTATACTTCAGCTGGGGCACGGTCTAAAACGATCGTGACTACGCGACGCGAAGATTGTGCAAACGACGCCTGCAGAACAAAACATAATTTGTCAGAAAAATTCAACATGCGTCCAATTAATGTTCTGTTTATTGTTCTATTAGTAACAATAATAATATATTCATTGACATGTTTTCTTTTTCAAGTAAATGGGTAACGTTTTTTAGTCATCTTTACACGATTTAAGAATTAATACCCCCGTTGCCATCACGAAACAAATTGACGTGTTCACAGCTTGACTTTCACTCTCCGATTGCAAGCGAGTCCAAAATTTCGTCGTACCTATAGTTGAAAAATATTTGCCGTTTCACTGAAGTACCGTCTTAATTTTCTTAAAACTACTTGTAAACTGTTCATCGGTGATACTTGATCGTAGAGTTTTTATTGATATTCATTATTTGAAATGTTTGTTATGTAGGTTGATCTAAAAATAACATTTTTCGAGCAGAATCTTCAACTTGTTCGAATTTGTCCGAATTAAGAGTGTTGTAAAATTTGCAGATTTTTTCTCGGCGGTACAATTCATGTATATTCAAATTTTATTTTTAAAAGGGCGTTAAAATGTAAACTTTTTTCAGAAATACAATTAAAGCTCGCGAGCCTCAAAAAATACTTGGCGGGCCGTAATTTGCGCAGACCTGTTTTAGATGGTTAACTTATTGTAACAACTAACCGCCTAAAATAAATATGATAAAGTGATAATATTTATCACTTTAGCCGTCGATAGCCGCCTTGTATATAAAATAGACCCACTGATACGCGAATTATTTTAAACGATTTTTGCTAATAATTTGACTCTCTTGTAGAGAAAGGGTTCGTCATCTTTGATCTATTTATAGCTATACTATGTATATATATATCTTCATCCAATGCAATACTGGTATCGATACATTTTTATATTCTGATAATATTTCTGCCGGGGACTCTTCAGGCGATAAAAAATGTAAACTGCTCTTCCCTTATCGCTACGGTGGCTATTCGTCTTTTATTTCAGAGAACAGTTCATTGTTCATTACTTCAACATTGTTCTTTAGATTAATTTATCTTTCAAAAATCCACATGTCTTATGTCGTTTATTTCCACACACTTTTTTTCGTTGAAAAAAAACAGAAAACTACCCTACAAATTCTGCGCATAGACGGCATAATTAATTGACACGGAGTAATAGACACCTCAAGAAAACTAAAAAAGTGTCTCAAATCTTGATTCTGAAGGGAAATTTTTAGGTGGGTTTTCAAAACATACATTTTAGGACATTGTAAAAGAATCTTTATTGTGGACCTACACTAAGGACGCCGTAAAACAAAAAAACTGACTGAACAAAATAGAAAATACTAGGGTATAGGGTGGAATAAGTATCTAAATTTAAATATGTTGTATCTAAAAAAAACAATATATTTTTATATAGAGTAGGTGGGTTCAAATAGCTACCTTATATTTAATAATTTTTCATTTGACATAATATTTAAAATATTATCTAAATGAATATTCATCTACATTGATTGTCATCACCTTAGTTCCATCTAATCAGACTTTGCTCTTGGAGAATATTTTAACAATCCAATCATTATTATGTGACTAAGTAAGTAAAGTAAGTAAGTACTATGGGTTAGTTACTTTGTAGCAGTGGCGAAGGGTGACTTTTGGAAAGAGGTAAGCTGTGGAGATCAGAGAAAAAGAGCACACTTGTCAGGTAACTTACGGGAAATAAGAAGATAATACTTACGATATTACTACTGATGAATAGGTGCACACTAATGACAACGACACACTGGTCATAGGTTTCACCGCTGAATTTGTCAAATTATTTAAATCACTTATGGCAGTAGAATTCCACGCATACTTTCTTTACCAAACAATACGCATCGCCAACAAAAAAGTTTGTTTAATGTATAACTGTCAGTTAAAAACAAATATTTATCATTTATAAATTGTTGTGAAAATGTCTAATATAAGTTTTTTTGCTGTATTCAAATCTAAATGAACCCTTGGAAGGTCAAGCTTTGATAATTTTTAAATGCAATCGTTCGGACATTTTCTACCGGGACACTACACAATTTAATAAATAGGTACTTATATATTTAAAGCACTGGCGAATGATTTCGGTACAATATGAGATAATTTATCCACATTCACAGTAACACAATGAATTTTGTATTATAAAATAAACCTTTACCACCGCTTTGACATGTCAAAATGACATAAACTGTGAATAGCATGTTATGTTTGTCTATGACTGAAGTAACCTAAATAATAATCGCGAATTAATACAATATTTATTTTTAATAACAATTTTTAAATTATATGTGATCGAACACAATAGTTATTTTTTTTTTTAATCATCCTTATTATTTATTATTTGCTTTTAAAGATAAGCAAAGAAAATAAACAAATCAACATTTCGAATAAGCTTGTCTGTTAACGCTTCTGAGTCTCGAACAAAAACCCAGACATGCATGAAGTTGGCAACTGAATTTCGGTAGAAAATTCGGCTTGGATTATCGTTGAAATAATTCTAAAAATAGCACTCACGTTGGACGTTCCGTCATTTATTTTTGATTCGAAACATGACTAAATTAAAAGCTCTACTTATAAATAACGACGATAGATGGCAATCAATATTTTTATTATAACCTACAATGTCCTACAATATAGATATTTATTTATATAAATTAAATACTTGAAAATAGAAGGTAAGCTTTAAATAATCGCTTAGTATGGAGCCTTCGCCACTGCTTTGTAGGTAGGTATGTATAGTGTACATATTTGTCACAAAAAACGCGTCCAATTTCGCAAGCTATTTAATTGTAATGTATTCACTTGTTATGTTTGAATGAATCAACTCATCATTGCGTTCATAACAAATAAATTTAACATACATAATTCTGAAAACACTAGTGAAAAAATATAGCCAATATAAAAAATCTTTTTCGCAAGTTTTAAGTAAGTCACTCGCCAGGATCGAACCTGCGTCTCTTGGGTTTATTCGTTGAATAAAAGAAATAGTTATTTAAAATAAATTTAACTAAACTTTATAATATTTCTGGCTATGAAAAACATGATAAATTATGATATATTATTCAATTTTGTCAGTAAACACACATCCTTGTACAGTTCGTAGGCGTGTGGCGTGTCTATATTGTAATAGTATGTAAGTACCTACATATCTACTTGTGTATATTGTAATGACGTGTGATTACCATTCTTTATCAATAAGTTATGCCAAATGCCACCGTGAATAACGCCACCCTTCCAATCACCAGTAGCTTTTGGCTTCATTTGCCATCCAAAGAAAACAAGTGTAACTTTGATCGTTCTCTAGCGGAAGGGCGATTTGCGCGCCATTGGTATTCAATTTCCGCCACTTCTAAAAAAGAGTGAGACCGAGTTAGTTAGACACTGGCGTAGACAGAGAAAGAAACATTCCTTTGAATAAAAATAGGACGATTGACTAGGCTCCATACATATTTTCTTTTCCTTAGAAGCAAGAGAAAATTTGGAAAATCATAATTCAAATTTGAAATACGCTCAACGCTCTCTGGCTTCTTTTGTGCAATCAATAATGTTTGAGTGTTCGCTCGTTTTGAATTCGGAATAACCTATTGGACTTTCAAATTTTTCGCATATATGTGTCTTCGAAAAGTCATTCTAGCGTGTGCGAACATCTTTTTCTTTTGTGTAAGCATTTTTATTACTTTTATATCTCAGTATTCGAGAACAAAGTCGTTGAATGGCTGAAATGTGGAAATTTTTCAAGCAAAATAAAAATAATTTCTACATAAAACTTTCTTCGCCTATGATTACCATGATCTCATACAACGTCAAAAATAATCAATGACAATAAATCTTATATTATCATTATACTATCAATTTTAATTCATTGAATGAAGGTTTCTCCCAAGATACTTTTTTTAAACGGCGCCTCTCGGCGATCTCACCCCCTAGGGGTACGTGCGCCTCAGGTTGGGAGCCCTGCTCCATTGTCTCCTGCTCGAACAGTTCATTAGATCTGCCTGCATAAAAGTCATTCAAGGAAATTCTTGCGACAAAATGCGACGTCTCGTCTTATTCTGTCACGTATATATATATACCGTCAATCTGTCCTCGCCAGTCGGGGTCTGAGTACACATCTATATAGCCAAATAATCTCGAAGGCGTCAACTTTACTCTCCGTGACATTTCCTGGTTCAGTGTTATACACCCATATAAAATAATAAAGAAGATATTAGATTTTTCTACTACGTTTCTTTTTTATATTTAACTTATCGTCCTGATTACGACAATGTTCTCAAAATTATTATTGCTCATAAAAATTATAATAGAGGCGAAGGACCATAGTTAAAAGTCAAGTCATTTTTTTTTTAACTCGGTTCCAGAGTTTGGTCTCGGTTTTTTTAAAAACCTACCTATATACTTACCTACTTATACCTAACTACATATAAATAGGTATAATATGGGTAGGTATTCAGAAAGTAGTTATAGTAGTAGGAAATCTTTTTTTTAACATTACTTTAAAAAACAGATTTCCGTGCGATTATTTTTGTGAACTCTACTGCTTTCAACCATATTAGTAAATAAACACTTTTGATAAACATTACGTCGGAATGTATACTAGCATATTATGTATTAATTAAAATAAAACACAACATAAAGTATGTACTTATTCCACTTCTTAGTTTAATAATAATCTTGACCAGCTTCGTTTGCTCCAAGGGGGACATTTTCAACTGCTACAGAATATACAATTTATACAATTATACAGATATATTTAATACCTACCAAGAAACTTTAAAGACAAAACTATTTGTTGAAGGTAATATGGAACAATAATAAATAAAATAATACAATTCTACAAAATCCTACGTTCAAAAATAAATCAATTAAATTCACCCAGTCTTTCAGAAATCATTGATAATATAATTGTATTGTATTTAGGTACTTATAGAAAAAACTATTATAAAAATAAAATATTCTTCTATCTATTAAATATCTAAGTTATGCATCACTTTAGATAGTTTACAAATAGAATAATATTATCAATCTAATATCTATTATTGTGGTTTGCGTAACGGCCCACGTGCTCGTCGTAGTTCAAAATTGAGTTTTTATTGTATTTTCAAACCATGATCCTGGACACTCCTTAAACGTTGTAGATAATCTATTTATATAATTTTGAAGCCTTATTATCCTTTATAGTTATTTTAAACATTTGATGACTGCATAAGGTATTTTTGTTACATAAAATAGTATTCTTTTAAACCTCTTGCTCTAATGTTTTAGAATATAGTCATATTTCGGTACATAACTGTGCAGTGGTGTTAAGATTTTTTATATTTATTAATTTTTAAACGCATTTATGAAACCATTAGTATAATTTATTACGAGATATTTTTTGTAAAATATTCACGATAAAAAATTATATTGATAATCTCTGTGATCCCAAATTTGACAAGAATACAAACATAACTGACCAACAAAAAGCGAGAATCAGATTAAAAATAAGATGGCCGCCAGTACATTTATGTTGTGACTTGCGAGAAGAATGTTATTTTGTTGATTTGATAATTTAACTATTTGTAGTCTTAAAATGTGTGACGAACTTGTGAATATGGTTAAATGAGGCGTCTAATTACAAAAAGTGACAAGTCCACAATTCAATATTTTCGGGAAACAACGTTTTTATGTTTCAAGCTTCAATTATTTATTTTAACGTGAGATTATTTTTTCCGTTGTATTCTATATCGAAATTAGAACCAAATGGCAATTTGTTTCAGCCGACAAACTCTTAAATGTAATAAATATAGGCAAAATAAAATTGGACGTAGCGCTATTTGTACTTCACTTTTTAATTTACTCCGCATAAGGCACATTTTCCGAGGCACTTTCATGAGTTTACCAGATGCTACAGCATGGGAGATGCCCTTTTCAATATTAAACGTTCCCTTATTGGTTGACTCAAACACGCGCGAAATCAACCAAGCTTTAAATAATATGAAACACGGACTTGGCGCTTTTTGTAATAAATCGAGACTTAAAATATTTTTTTTCGAAGGGTTATGTCGCGTTTTTGAATTTATAGATCAATTCATATTGTGTAAAATTATACAAAGAATACGTGCGTATTTTTTTCTCGATTTTGACCAAATATGGACTTATCGCTTTTTGGAATTAGACGCCTCAAATGTCCAATTAATAAAGCAAAGAAAATGTTGAGCCAACCAAAATCTTGGAAAGTCAACCAAATGTGCCAAAAACAGTAAGTAAAATTTGACATAAATGTGTTCGAAATGCATTTGTCACTTACCTACCTGAATTTTCAGTGGCGTGTAATTTAATAATTATGATTGGTTAAAACTGTTCTTTTCACTAATATATTTTTTTGCAAAGAATCAAAGAGATTCAAAGAATAAATTGTCACGAAATCATTTAAAAATCTCGTTCTACTATAGATATATAATATTTTGTATACATTAAATAATGATACCCAGCAGATAAGTTAATATAAAAAGTTACTAAATACGTACAATGCAAATTTTATCTAATTAACTTTTTCATTTCAGATATGCAAATATTTTGGTGTTAGAAAACAACATTTTTTTAGCAACAAGTTTAAATAAAAATAATCCTAATTCATCCTACCCCGCGCCACCAATGGAACATTCCGACATTAAGTTGTCAAAATATTCCCTAACAAAACACGCTATAACCTTCAATGCGTATTTCAAAAACCGTTATAACACTATGTAACTTACAAAAGTTGCTATAACCAAACGTCGAAACATTTAAGTATTTTATTTAATCAGTGGATTAATAATAAATAATATTATATAGGTATGAAAAATATTTTCAATAATGATCCATCATTGGGCAAAAAAATAAAAACATCAAAACATCAATAATCCTATTATCCATAAACTGAGAAGTTTTTAAAGATTTTCTCAAAAAAATAAAAAAGTGTTATAGCGAGCTTTGAAACTTAGTGACACAAATATAATACCTAGTCAACTATTACCATTTTATGCCATAATTAGGTTCTATAAGCAAGTATCTACTACTTTCACATTTTTATAGGTACGTGATAAAATAATAACATTTTTATTTCCTCACCCAGATAATTTGTTTCATAATAAATTAAGCATATTGTTTGAATTTATTTTGTAGTATATTAAGAAGTACTTACTAATTTTAAAATAAAATACCATATTATTTGCTCCAAAGAAATGCATATGGACCCACCCATTGCCGACTGAAGAGGAAAGCCGATACATTTCACAACTGGTCCTACCTTTCCGCCCCTCCCGTTCTCTATGGATGACCTGTCATTGCCTGTCATTGTCTATATAGTGCTCAAACTGACGCGTCTGTCGTGTTCACCTGTCGGAGTATTCTTAGTTTCAGATTTCTTTCAGATTATTTTAACGTATCTTGGAGACCTTGGAGTTCATCTGATTTAGTGGTTCTGTGTTATTAATAATTGGAAGTGACGATCAACGTAAGTAAACTTCTTCTGTGTATAATAATACCATAATACACTAGGACGTTTGTCAATGTGACAGTCAATTCTAAACGACAATAACTAATAACTTATTTATACTCTTCAGTCATTATAGAATACCAAACTCTGCTTGCAAGTTTTTTTCATTAATAAATAGTATGGAAGTGGAATGGAAGTGGACCACTCGTTGCTTGTGCAAAAAGTTATGATCAGGCTTCATTAATCTAAAGATGGCGGTGACCTACCCCTTCATCTTAAAAGACCTTTTACGAGAAATAGTTTTTAGTTATTTTTTTTCAATCTAATGGGATATTCCTCCATTGAATAAACAATAAATATTATTTGTACTGCAATAATGTAAATGTACCAATAATAAAACTATTCTGTTAATTGATTCTCGTCCTCGTCAAATAGAGCAAAAATCCATTCAAATGAAAAACTCTATCTAAAATACCTACTACATAAAGTAATTAACGTACCAAATCAATGGGTTCCATGGTAATTAGACTTTTTTTTCATTTTATCTAGACTTATTTCTATTACATTAGGACACCAAGCGACCTGCAGGGTATAGCGAGGCAGCTGGCTCTGCTAGTACCTACTGAAATTATTAGTCTATGAATCTAGTTTTAATGAATTGGGCACCTGGTTTTGTTGTGCCTTGTGAGTATAGTCCTACAAACTTGGAACTACGAACTACCATATGGACGCCATTTTGAAAACGTCATTCGAATGTCAGATTCTGTCCAGTTACGAGTCTTGATTGTGTAGTTTTCGACTGTGGCTCCCACATCCATTCTTTAGATAAGTTAGTAGGTATGTACGCCACTTTGAAGTATCTTTGGCCATGGGCATTGCCGACTAAAGTAGAAAGCCGATACATTCACAACGACTGGTCCTACTTTTTCCGCCCCTCCCGTTGTCGATGTATGAACTAACTCATACTGACGCGTCTGTCGTGTTCACATAGGGAATGGTTTGATTTGAATAGATAAGTTACATGATAAATAATACACTAGCATTAACACACCTTCTACAATTAATTAATATGTTACATATTTTTTGGAAATCTACTACATATAATTTGAACTAGTCTAACTTTGACAGCTGATGAATAACAGAAATGTATATTATTTATAAATAACACTGATAGTTAATATATTTGATTTGAGATTTTTTTATAAGTAATTCAATGTGAAACGAGAAAGGGCGAATCAATATGTCAAGCAATCAGGGATCTGATTTTGACAGCTGAAAAGTGGACCACTCATTGCTTGTGCAAAGAGTTATGCTCAGGCTTTATTAATCTAAAGATGGTGGTGCCATGGGGCATGGTGTATTAAATTGGGGAATATAATATATTCGCACAATAAAATAGATTGCTTTCACTAATTTATGGTTTTCACAAATGGTCGACAACAGTGTTAAATGGTAGATTTTCACTATGGAAAGAAATAGTTCTCAGTAAGCAATAGATTATTGTTACAACATTGAATAAAGGTTTAATTATATTGGCAGACGCGTAGACCCAACCCGATCCAACGATCCACGCTGACCGTTGTGGCCAACGTTTTTATGCCGGCGCTCCATTGGCACGCAAGTCAGACGATTTACAGTCTTCGGACTTTTTTTTCGCGTGGAGCACCCCAGGTCTGCGGACTTTTTAATCCGCAGACCAGGCTCGTTGGATTTCAAACATGTTTGATATTTTACCCTCCGAGTTGCCAGACTTCGTCCGTCGATCGCTATGCAAATTCGTTTTAACATTAATACGCAATTATTCGGACCGCAAAAAAAACTGTAATTGTTTTAAACATTTTCATTGATTAATTTGTTAATGTACACATTAGAAAATGAGAGATTTACCAATTATTTTTTATTTGTATTTATGAAATTCATAAAATAAAACGTAAAACGTGTGTTGTTTTCACTGCTGTATTATTTTATGCAAGTCTACATATAAATAACACAAAATTATAGGATTATCGGAAGACATTACGATAATCGCAACTTTTGACTTTTGACAGCTCGACTTTTTTATTCGTTCGTTGATCAGTAGCAGGGCATAGACAAATCAGACGATTTATTGTCCTCGGACTTTTGGCTCGCCAATGGAGCGCTGGCATTACACTATTTGCAATTACACGCAACGATTCAATCGCGTTGCTCTTTGTTTGTTGCTCATTGGTTTAAAATAAACATCGTGTTGCTATTATTAAAAATATAGATTGACCGAAAACTATTTCTTCGTTAAATTGGTGGAAACACTGAACAGTATTCCCGCGCAAATTTACATCAAAACTGAGCTGTCAAACCTAGTGGGTGGTGTTCGGATATCTGGTCCTTGTTTTTGATTGGTTTAAAATAAACATAATGTTGCTATTAATTAAAATATAGGTTGACCGAAAACTATTTATTCGTTATATTGGTGGCAACACAGAACATTATTCCCGCGCAAATTTACATCAAAACGATCGGGACGACGGAAAATAGAATTTTTCCCACTTTGATCCTTGAATACCATAGAGAATAAATTTTGACAGTCGTGGCAGACGATCGGGCCAGACACAATCTGCCAATGTAATTTGAGCTTTAGTGTATCAATGGATATACATTTTTCTCTTCTTTGCGGTTATATTAATTAAAATAAAACTTACATTTTTCAACATGACGATACTTACGCTTAATAGTATTGTACCTAATAGTGGGTATAATACTATATAAGTTTATGAACAAACACATTAAAAAAGAAATGATTAATTTGATGAAAGGTTCTAACTATCTAACTAAGTACAGCATATTATATAAATGGTATTTGCGGATTTATAACGTAATTTTAATGGGTACTTACATACATTTAAAAAGCTAACGCACAAGTGACTTGCATTGAACCGCTGTATTTATATACCGAATCGTCCTAACACGCATGCGCTGCGATGTGGCCACGTGACAATGAAAGTTTTCGCATCTTCGTCGGCCATCCATTGATACCTATTTCAGATGTTTTTTATCTTTTTAGAATGTCCTGTTTTTCTGGAGAAAAGCTTACGCTACAGAATTTGCATTTGGATTTGAACTGAGATATACTCTTTGGTCAACCAACAACCCTTATATTCAGGATTTTCCTCCAATTATTCGATATTTCTGTTAGAATGCGTTAGTTCATTTAACATGAACCTTTTAATGTTAGGTACCTAACTACTAGATTTAGTATTAGTATAGACTTATGATGTGAATGTATATGTTACGCCGAATGTGCGAAATTGAATATTACATGAAATGGGCAAAATTGTGTCTAAATCATGAAAAATGCAAGCCCGTTGCCTTATTCATGAATTAGACAAAATATCTGGAGAGTGCGTGAAATTGGCAGTAATTTTTCTGCCTACTTCATGTCTTGGACAAATTAGATAGTAGCGCTACGGTGGTATTTTTTGCAACTAAACTAAATGTATCAAATGCTCATGGATTGGTCAAAATGTACATTTATATTATCTATGGTCAAAATAGATGATCGCGCTCCGTGGTGTTTTTTGCAACTAAACAAATGTGTCAAATGTCATTGATTTGAATGACGTTCATATCCATTTACTATGCGCAAAAAAAATCAAGAACTATAATATGATAACGGAAGAATTTTATTGAAAAGTATTTTCGCGATTTGATTCGTGCTTGGGTATCAATTGTGCAATGGTCGATTGAATGTTTGTGATAGTTTGTTGACACTTGATAGCTCACCTCAAAATGGACATTCAGTTGAATAATTTAATTCAGAATTACAAAACCTAACCTAACCTAACCTTATAATAATAATATTATATTATGTCCAATTATAACTAATAAAACTATCCGTATTAAATTTACTTTTTCTTCTGTCATGTTGACAGTTCAAGAATTCCATACCGTGGCGAATTCATGTACTCAGCAGAAAAATTACCTAATTCATGAATAAGGCAACAGGCTTGACTATTACATGAATTAGCCAAAATTTTGCCCATTTCATGTAATAGTCAATTTCGTACATTCGGTGTAACATATATATTTACTGAACAATAATATTATATCAGTTAAAAGTACACTAATATGATGATACACCCCTGTTACAGGCGGGCTTCTCCCGGTGTAAAATAATCATTTAGTAGCTCAAGTCGAAACGTAACCCTGACCTCTAGAAACGGCTTCATAAAACATCTAATCTGATTCCTTGCTCAACCACGTAAGTATTTTTTTATTTATAAGTAAGGGCCTTCGTCCGGTGTGTGAAAATCACATATTGGGCGGAGGTGTAATTAAGATAAATTTAATTTAATTTAAAAAGTAAAAATGATGATGGATGAAAGAGATAATTTTAAGACTAAATATAAGGATTCAAAAATAATAAATTTTGCCGCGCTTGTCGGCAACGTCCAAATTTCGACGCGCCTGCGCCAGGGTGGTCCTCGTGATTCGTGAAATCAAAAAACATCACGCGATAAAATTTGGCCAATCACGAGAGTCCTTTTTGTGGAATGGCGTGGGTACGCGAAGTTTGAAAAAGAAAAAAAAATTAGTGAGCGTCCGGTTTTAGAACGATACGGACTGACGACTGTAACTGTAAAAAACTACAAAATAACCTTGTCAAACTCAAGATTAAAATATATACCTAATACCAAGTTACACACAAGAAAGTCTTAGTGTTTTATTTAACCACAAACATAAATATATCGTTCCTTTTTTGTGAATCCGGGGTTCGATGGACACCTGAGCTAGCCGCTGGAACCCCGGGGATCTCAATGAGTTATTTTTTGTGGACCTTTTCCTACTCCCGGCCAAGTTAAGTGAAAAAGTATTAAAATAAATGTGAATGAAATATTCCAAAGAGATTGAATTCCTCCCAGTCTTCAATCTCTTTGAAATATACGGAGATGAGTAGGTAGCAAGTCGCAAGCAATAGGCAAAAAACGTAATAATGTCATACAATCATTGCAATCAAATGCAATGACGGTAGGTATGTAGGTACCTTTTCGAAAAGATGTTCAGCAATTAAAACATAGGTAATGAATCTCATTGTTTATTCTTTCATATATATTTTGTACATAATAATATAAAATAATATGTACTTAAATATGTAATATAAAATAAGATAATAGTACTTAAGTAGGTATTTCATACTTTATTATTTGACGGATAATAATAATATCGTCACTGTTTTAGCAAAACCATCTACGTGCACTTCTCAAATTGTGTAGAAGGTTAAAACTGAATAAAAAAATTATATTACAAGTAAACATTAAAATTATGATGATTACTTTATTATAATCAGAAAATGGTCTAAAATTATTATTTTGTTTATAAAAACCTTTTATTTTTAATACAAAAATAATAAAAATACAATTTGTCACATAAGTTGTTTTGAACGTTTTGTAAATACACATAGGTAGGTAGTTTAATTTATTCATCAAAATGTTAATATTATTAAATTTGCACTCATGGAAAACTGTTACATAAAATAAATAATAGCTAAAAATTCCTGAAGATGTATGTATTTCGACTGCGATATTGGCAATGATTCATTATATACAATAAGTACAAAGGCCATCGAACGGTTGCAGTAATAAAGTTGAGTTTGTAAAAGATTGTTCCATCTGGTAGATACTTTTAAACATTTTAATATCATATACAACAGGATCTCCGATTCGTTTTCCTGGTCTGATTGAACTTAATCCAGATTTAATCTTATGATTCTTAAAAATTTAAAATCAATGACATTAGTTTTATAAGGTTGTTTTGGTCTTGCCAGCCGCATACGTGCTATATATACAGACGGTGAATATATTGGAGGCTTATCCACAGCGATCTTAACTTGGAAACCCTCCAAACCCACATCCTCAAGCTCACGAAGCAATTCTACAGCTCCTCAACAACCATCCCAACACGACAATCAATGACCTACTACAATATGACATACACGCTCACTACCAATTTGACCGGCCAAGGAGGGTACTCCTACTGATACCCCCCTCCCCCTAAACTTACCAGTTTCTTTCTTTTCTTGTTTTTTTTTTTTTTTTTTGTGATTGTACAGATACCGATTTTGATGCGACTACTCTCTCAGTCTTCCTGGGGGCACACGCCCGGATGAAGAAGACGACCCCAAGCTGGATTCGGACTGGACCAAACGCTTGACTCCACGGGACCGAACGCTGGACTCTGCAGAACCGGACAGTGGCGGAGTGTGGGGTGGAGAGATGACGGCGGCCTGCGTTGACGACGGTCCTCGTTGATATGTTTGCTCATCAGAAATGCTTTTTTTATATTTACTAGAGATCCCTTCACCCAGACCTCAAACCTGGCCTCGATCGGTCGCGAAGCCGCCAAGACCGGGTCCTTTCTTCTTCCAATCATGCTCACTCCCGATAGGCACCACATATAAAGGGGATAGACTATAAAATCGTCTAGGTGGCCCAAATATATAAGCACATTACCCTAAGCAAGAATTGGAGGCTTAAAATACTTTTCCAAGGTGGCACGTACACTAACGGCCTCCGTCATGCTGTGGCCTTTTTCTAGAAAAAGCTGTTGAATCTCGATGTTTTTTCTCTCTAGAGATATCACTTAGCAGTAGTGAATAATTTATTTCGGTTTTGATGTCCACACCCATCCGATATTAGAATTATTTCATTGTATTTTCCTGCTTTCGATGAGATGAGACAAATTCATTAGCCCCACCCATACACCCACCATTTTCCTCTTGCCATGCATATAGCTCTACGCCATCATTATTAAGAATATGGTGAAGTTGTGTAGTTGCAACTTTTGTTTATAATACATTTTTGATACCTGTGTTTTTGGACATAGCAGCACACTTTGGAGACCCATCGTGATTACTAACCATCCAGTAATACTTCTGGTACACTCCTTCATTTCATTTTTAGTCTTTCTAGCATCATTTTCTTTTAAATAATGTGGCTATTGTATTCCATTTCTGAAACAGTCTTCATTTTATAACCACAGCAGATGGCAGTGATGGCACACTGATCTTTTCGTGGTTGGTGGATACTGATTTTTTGGTATTTAAGGATAATTCTGCTGCTTTATGACTATTTTCCAGAGACCATTTTTTATATTCATCATGCATTTGTATTTTGGATCAGAAGCACGATTCTATATACACCCTGGAGGTATTTTCTCTGAAATAATGGCTGGGATCTTTGGGAATTAGATCCTACCACAATGTAACATTTTCTCCACAAATCTCTCCCGTTTTGATTTTTGGTTGCACTACCAATTATTTATCTTCAGTCAGATCCTTATTACCTGTCATTGTTGCTTTCAATTGGCCACCGTCATCGAGACATTTGTAGTTGTTTACCCAACTTTTAAATTAATTCTCGCCTCAGGGTATTTATAAAAAAAATTGGCAAACGCGTAATCTTGAATAATTGCGAGTTATATTGTTTTTTTTATCTGCCATGTAGGCATTTTCTAGAAATTATTGAATATCTCTCACAAGTCTCGCTTGTGAAAATTCCCTACAAAGAAATGACCTGACAGTTTTTTTTCAATCACCATAAGTGAGCATGCATCTTTCAATCTGTCGTGCAAAACCATAATGCATAATATAAAAACAAACTATGTGTGGCTACTCTGTAAAAAAACATTACACTCTCGATATCAAAATACCATCTATATGTTACTATAATATAGATATAGTTGTTTTTGTGAACTGTTGTTTTTGAACCTTACACAAATAGCTGTTTTATTTTATTTTGAGAAATAACTTCGGAGCGAGTTTACCCAACACATAGAACATTTTACTGGCATATAGAGAAAAAAATAAGTAATGACACCATATTTGTCATTTTTGATAAAAGCGACACATAGATGGTTTTGCTAAAACGGTTACGATATGTTGTGGTAGTATTTAGTCTATGGTTGCGACCATGGTGATCATTATCATGGTACCACTATTGCCAACCGTACTATAGTTATCGTATTTGTACTATAATTTTGGTCCGCTTACTATGTACGACATAAAACATGTATAGTACACCTAAAATACTATAATTTTGAATATCGGAAAAAATATGTGAAAAGTACTAAAATTTCGATATTTTCGTTCGATAAATTGGTGCAAAATACTATAATTTCGCCATATAAGAAGATTTGGAGAAGTCGGAAAAAAATTGCTCGAAAAACGTGAAAAAATCTCTTGACTGGCTTAAAATATAATTTCTTGAATTCTTAGGTAAGCATTTTTGGTCGGAAGAGGTACCTAAATAAAAAGGGGTCTCGGGAGTTTCTCAAATTCTCCGTTTTTTTTTCTGAGAAACAAAAAACCTATATATTTACAACAGATAACAACGCGTACTATATTTTTTCACCAAATACTATACTTTTGGAGGCTCTGTACTATAATTCCACTATGAAAAGATGGCAGCACTGCATCTGCATGGTACGGAAAATAAGTCAACGGGCAACATTCAGTTAAAAAGTCAGTTGGAAAATATCAGTTGGAATCAAATTTATCTATGGGAATAAACTTGATAAAGCACGTGTGAATTTTCAAAAACTCATTGTTTAATATCATTAAAAGAAATACATACTCGTGTTCAGTGTGTATTTTAATCTGTGGTTGAGACTGACAATGGAAACTAACTTCGGTAGAATACGTGAGTACTTTATTCTTATATTTTACGCACTATAATATAGGACCACTATGTTTATATTTCCCTGTGTAACATCGCTGTCCGGCGAACAAGAAACCGAAATTATATATTGGATAATACCCATATTTTGGGTTTTAGTTTTAGTATGTTTAGCGAATGATTACTGTCCTATATTTGTTGTTCCTAAATCGAAACTCATCGCAGGTTATGGTTATTTTAACATGCCGGCAGTTTTTAAATGTCTTTTTATTGTCAAACTGCCACAGCATATAGGTTAAAATAATTATATCCCGCTCGATTTTTCTTGCCCAGAAAGTTTGTTGATAAAAAGTAAACTTTATGTCTCGGTTTCTTACAAACATTCCATTTTCAACTATGACCAAAGGAGGAATAAAGCTATAAGTAGGTAGGTAATGTATTTTTAGTAAGTATATCACTAACTACGTCTTGTAAACCTCTATTATTGTTTTTGAGGCTATTCTTATGCTTATTACATTGTAGGAAACATTATTTTGATAATTTAGTCAATGAGATACCTACAAGTTTATTGTGAAATTGTCGAATGACTTGATCCTTGTTTTCAAATTATGAAGATGTCACAAGTATGGTTGCCAACAGTCCTAGTTTGGCCGGAATTGAAGCATTTGCCGGAATCCCGGTCGAGCCTTACCTGGGACGCACAATATCCCGGATTTCTAGAAAAACCAACCACTAATCGGAAATTCTTTAGTTACCCAGGAAAAAAAATCAATCCCCATTGTGCACGTAAAATACTAGGTACCTATTAAATGTTGATATGAACTTGCAGTGTGGAATTACCGGACATGCGGACGTTTTTATTAAAGATAGTTTCCTTTTAATTCTAGTTACAAGATCCCAAAGACGACTATCTGTAGAGTCATCAGATACAAGAGATGAAGATAATGTATCAAATGTTGGAACCCCCTCTAAAAAGTCCAGGGTAACAAGAAGGTTGTCCTCAAAATTGGAAGATGTACCAGAAATGGGTATATATTTACATTATTTATGTTTGTATTATCAATTCATCAACCGGCTCACCAGCATTCCATAAAATTATGAATAAATGCAATAGCAAGTTGGTAAACAATAGATCCTACAAGGTCATCCCGAAGAATAACTGGTGTTCCAAACTGACACGCGTGCCACTCAATGGCAGCATCGAGCTTCACTTTCTTCTTTGTTCTTGAACCTTGAAGTCAGATTTACCTTAAATTTGTCTGATAATTTGCTGTAGGTATCTATTACTTAATTTACATATGTAACTAAATGGTATGCAGGATTCAGGAAAATAAATTTAAAAGTAAAGTTGTGTTTCAACTCAATACCTCTATCTTACATTAATATGTGCTACCGTTTTGTGTTTTTTCCAGTAACAAAGTAGTTTGAAAAAAGGACCGAAACCAATTGATTTAAAACAAATTAAATCAAACACAATCTACTTATTTCTGGGTTACAGTAAGCTGTCTTAGGTTTTGGTTTTCTAGTCTAAAACGGTACGATAACAAACTATATGAGTCATTCCGATTATTTAAAACATGTTCTTTCGTTTCTTCTCAATACCCATAAAATTCTTGTTCATTAAAAATCTCTCAAAAGAATCATTTATATCACGGATTCCCAACCCGCAGCGTTCACGACCTAAGAGGAGTCGCAAGGTGTAGGCGGTTGGCAACTAAGTACTAAATAGTAAACCAAGAAAACATTAATATTATTTTTTTTAATGCTTTATGTGATGCATTTAAGACTATAATTACTTGTATCATAATTAACACAATTCCTATTGTTTTGTATTTAAAGTTTCGCCATGGCCTTAATTCGTGACTGGGAACATCATTGACCACAAATAAAATTATGAAGAAAATATGTAGTGCTGGTTTTTGTTATGGTATATGGTGGTTAATGAAAGCTTTTGATGACTTCCCGCCAGCAAATTTTGTGGTTAATTCAAAATAATTGAAACTATGTACAGTCTATTTATTCGGTTTAAACTCTATGCCCATCGTTGATCATAGAAGTAGGCGCAATAAATGATCTTTCTCCTTCTACACTCGGACATGGTAAAAAAAAAAATGGAAGCGCTATGACTAACACATAAGCTTTAATCGATATTTGTAAAACAGGCCTAATGACCATCCTGATATGGCCTGGTTTACGTATAAAATTAATAAAAAAAAAAAAACAGTTACAGGTGGTAGAAATAATAGTTGGTCTTCAGAAACTATAAAAAGTGGAATGTTAGATAGTAGACAAAGCTAGTAAAGTAAAACCAAATGCAATGTTATAATAATAATAATACATTTGAAAAGTTATAGTTAAAACCTATATTAATAATATGTCGATATTTTTCTTCCGATACGGTACCGATACTAATTATTGTCAATGATTTTGCTTTCAATAAGATATCCCTAGAATAGTAATATAATTCATAAAACCACTCTAAAAACTTATAGTGGGAGTTCAAGAACGAAAACAAAACTTTCCAATTATGTTCCGAGACCAATAATTCTGGTCACCCTGCACTATCACTCAACGACCAACTTATCGTATCAAGAAACTATTACTTGTGATAATGTCAATCGGTTTATTTTCAGGCGTTTCCAGTCCATTAAAAATAAGTCCAGCTGCAAATAATGCATTAGAAATTAATTCTCCTGCCAAGTCTTCGAGAGGAAAGCGATCCTTAACGATTACCACAGCCACCGACAGTCCGAAGAGTGGAAATGTGCGACGCTCGCAACGGCATTCTCCTGTGGATTTTGAAAAATCTCCCAGTCAAGTCGCCAATTCAGTCGGTTTGGAAGACACTGAAACTCTCTCCCAAGGAAAAATGTCATCACCGAATAAAACTATTTTAATGAAAAAAGACATCCTGACCGCTCTCAATACATTTGACTCTCCGAAGCCAAAAAAAAACCAAAAAGGTAGAATTAATTGTCTTATACCTATATATTTCTTCCTTGTAATTTATTTCTTCTATCATAATGAAAATTTGTATGGTTATTAAAATTACCAATAAAAGTAAATGAATTATGCATCACAGAGGGATCAGTCTGTCTGACAACTTTGCAACGATAATAACTGTTTACTAATGAAAGTCTCTCAACACCTGTACATGCAATACACTGAGCTTAGCGCTCAGGTTAACACAATGGCGGACATATAGAAATTCTTTGGAGATATATCTACTACATTTGTCTATAAATAGACGAGCGGTGCAAGCCTTCGGTTCATCCGTTATGCTTTGACTATAAGCCACCCTGTGTTTTTTTTTTTACTGTGGTCTACAAATCCCCACGCCCTATGCCAGGCCAAAGTAAAATGGATATATTGTCACTTTTTATTAATTGATATACAATAATTGGTTGTCATTCATAATTATTAATGTTTGATCATGTATAAAATGCACAAGGAGTTTTAATAATATTGCACAAAATCTACTGAGAGTAACGAAGAAGTATAGTGGCACAACTTAAAACTGTTTTATTTATTATTGTAGAAAAAGTTGGATCATTGGAAGCAGCCAACCCGAGAAGATCTCGAAGGCTTAGTACTGAATTGAACATTGTACAGGAAGACCCAATTAGTAAGTGATAACATATTTTCTCTAAAAAACTTGATGTGTACAGTAAAACAAAACAATGTTTCGGTTGGTCGATGGTGTGCGTGCGGATGGGGTACAGAAAGTCCCAAAACGTTCTCGATTTTTAATGGTTTTTTTTTTTCGTATTAATTAAAACACATTGATTCAAAATTAATAACCATTTATTAATAAAACTGATAAAAACGTTTTGTGATGATATCAATTTCTTCCACCAAGAGTCATTTGTTTGTGTCCGTCTTCCTCCACCGGAAACCCAGCGATTTTATAATCCCACGTAACGATGAGATTTGTGATTTTTCAATTTGTGTGTGAGTCAGGGTATGGACCTAATAGGTCGAGCAAGTGGCTGACATCCATTTCTCGTAAAAAAACAAAATCTGTTAATACAAACCTCTACTCTGTGGAGGCCCATGTGATCCTATTAAGATCGGACATGGTCGAAAAAAAAAAAAAAAACGATGAGACTCCCCCGTTAAAATTTATATCAATTTTTAATTGTTTATGCAATCTTGCCAGAGTAGGTAAATGCTTTTTTTCTATGTGAAAATTGTGGATCTTTCTTCTAATAACACCTTTTTTGAAATCACCGATGTTGATTTTGGTATTAATCGTTTTCTACTTCCTTTTGGGTGAAGAGAAAGCGGACTCTCCCCCCATTTTTTTAATTCGCCGTAACAGTACGGGAAGCCAGCTTTAGGGCTTTTGCAACCCTTTTCGCTACATTTATCTTATTAATGTATGTGTTACACCGAATGTGCGAAATTGACTATTACATGAAATGGGCAAAATTTTGGCTAATACATGTCAAGCCTGTTTGTTGCCTTATTCATGAATTAGGTAATTTTTCTGCTGAGTACATGAATTCGCCACGGTATGGAATTCTTGAACTGTCAACATGACAGAAGAAAAAGTAAATTTAATACGGATGGTTTTATTAGCTATAATTGGACATAATATAATATTATTATTATTAGGTTAGGTTTTGTAATTCTGAATTAAATTATTCAACTGAATGTCCATTTTGAGGTTAGCTATCAAGTGTCAACAAACTATCACAAACATTCAATCAACCATTGCACAATTGATACCCAAGCACGAATCAAATCGCGAAAATACTTTTCAATAAAATTCTTCCGTTATCATATTGTAGTTCTAGAATTTTTTGCGCATAGTAAATGGATATGAACGTCATTGTAGTTATTGATTGGTATATTTTTATATTATAATCAATGACATTTGACACAATTGTTTAGTTGCAAAAAACACCACGGAGCGCGATCATCTATTTTGACCATAGATAATATAAATGTACATTTTGACCAATGCATGAGCATTTAATACATTTAGTTTAGTTGCAAAAAATACCACCGTAGCGCTACTATCTAATTTGTCCAAGACATGAAGTAGGCAGAAAAATTACTGCCGATTTCACGCACTCTCCAGATATTTTGTCTAATTCATGAATAAGGCAACGGGCTTGCATTTTTCATGATTTAGGCAAAATTTTGCCCATTTCATGTAATATTCAATTTCGCACATTCGGCGTAACATATGCATCTTTATTTTCTGCATGCCAATACTCTACAAATTAAAAATGAGTTCTTTAGATTGGCCAGAAAGCAGTATGCCGCGCACTAATTTTGTTTTTTTCGACATCTGTAATTAAATAAAAAAATACGATAGGTACCAACAGATAGGTTTCAGAAAAATAATTACTTTTTGTATTTTTGGTCACAGTGTATTTTTGAGTAAAAACGAGATGTGCTGTCACTTCAAAGGTCGGAGCCGTACTAAATACCTGGCAGCCAATGACCGCGTATTCGTACGCATACAATCTACGAACTGAATCATTGTTTTGTTTTTATTGTACATATATATTAACCCTTTGATTAGTGAGTTAATTATTTAGCATATACATCTTGGGAGTGAGTTAATTTTGAAGATTTTTTTTATTTATGCATCAATGACATTGAGCTACTTTACAAGCTGTTTGTTGGCGAATTTAAAAGCGGGCGATTCAGCTACTGCGATTGTGATGACACAAAACTTTGCAGACGCAGACGCAGTAGGCCCACACGCCGGCGTGTAGCGTGTAAAGTTGACCGGCTTCCAACTTTTCTCGGTAGGTTGTTTACAATCTGCTTGTTAGCTTGTTCGATGATGACACTGGGCGACATTACAGGCAGATTGTAAATTTGCCAACAGGCAGTTCGTAAAGTAGCTCAATGTCATTGACGTTTTAGTAAAAAAAATTTGGGTTAACTTATAAGTTTTTAGAATATTTTTTTATTATGTACTATTACTATTTTTATTACACAATACATTATAGCAGTGCTTCCCAAACAGTGTAGCGACAGCACAGTATAGTAAAAGCCAGGTCAGTTGTTTTTATAAACATTTTATAAAAATATATTTTTATAAAACTATATTACTACTTGGATAGTTAATTATTATAGTCAAATAAATTTAGTGGCTCTCAACATTTCATAAAAAGTTTTTTTTCTAAATAATTTTACCTCGTGATTTTCTTCGAATGATTATCTATTACCTATTATAATTATTTTGATTGCATAATAAATTTATTTTTTTATAATTATTATGATACTATATTTTGGTTGGATAGTAAAATATTGTAAAATAAATTCAGTGGTTCTCAAGATTTTATAAAAAGATATTTTTTTCTAAATTCACCTCATGGATTGTGTTCCAACGATTGTTATTCTACTATAATTTATTATTTCGATTATATAGTAGGCTATAGCAAACCAGCGGTTCCCATTTTTTTTTGTACTTACAAGAAATTTCATTTTTTTCAAATGATTAGATATTATTATAGTGTTCTTATTTTGATTGGATAGTAATATAATGAAATAAATTTAGCGGTTCTCAACATTTTATAACAAGAAATCTTTTTCTCAGTTTATCTCAATGTTTGTCATGCATGGGTATTTTTTACGGCCCGTCATCATTAATTGTACTTCTGATTACGAATAACTTTTTTTATAATTTTTTAAAAAACATTGACAATAGATTAAAATTTGAAGAATTTGTTGTTTCGTAAATGTATTATCTCAGTACGTCTTCCTTGCGTCTCGTCTCACACTATGTAACCACTATTTTCTACATTGAAAGTCGATTGGGAACGATTGGAAAGAAATTTCGGATGGTCATATCGCTCTGGATGTAGATATTGTATGTAGATCAATAAGTATTGATAGTGTACCAACAGAGCTACAACTTGAGATTATTGATCTGCGGTGTGACACTGATTTAAGAGAATTACATCGTCGTGAAGAAATCTCCAAATTTTACAATGCCCTTAATTCAGACAAATTCGACCAACTTAAAGATTATGCAAGAAAAATGTTCATTATTTTTGGATCAACATATGTGAACAAACATTTTCGATCATGAACCTCAATAAAAATTCTTTACGATCAAATATCTCCGATGCCCATTTAGAGGCAGTTTTGAGAATATCAACTACAAAATTAACGCCTGAATTTAAAAAAATGTACAACAGTTTCATTCTTATCATTCATTTTTTGTAATGTTCATTCTTCGTGATAATAAATAGTGTATATCTAAAAATGGTATTTCACTTGCGGCCCGCCGCTCATTTTGAATTCTTGAATTTGGCCCTCCATCCTAAAAGTTTGCCCCCCCTGCTCTATACGAATCACTAGAGTGTCGCCGCACATGTGCGGCGATACTAATCAAAGGGTTAGTGTATCCATTATTATTTATATAGTTGTAAAGTTGATAATGACATGCCAATAACAAAATTACCATTGTGTGATAAGATCACTACTATTGAATATTTTTAATTTTTAGGAGAAGAAGAAGTAGATCCGGTTGCTGTTAAAAGTGCTTCAAAACCTAGAAGAGGTAAACGTCTGAGCACTGCTCCTTCACAACCGACGCTGCCTGAAGAAGTTGAAGATTCGGAAGAGACAAACGTGGACAAGCTTAATGAATCAATCATTAAAAAAAAATTGTTGACATCTCCAGATTGCTTGGTTAATGTCACCGACATGGGCTATGTTAGGTCTCCAAATATAAGCCTGATTGACATATCCATTATTGATAATAAAAGTAAAAATGCATCAGTGAAAAGTTTTGATTTTACAACATTGGAATCTGAAGCAAACAAGTCTATGAACAAAAGCTCTGCTTCTCCGAAAAAGTTGAATGAAAGTAGTAACCTGAAAGAATCTGAGCAATCAAAGAAAATGCATAAATCTTTGGAATTGAATGATATTTCGGCATCAAGCCTGTCGAACACTACGAAAAGCGGCAACAAAAGTATGTCAGCATTAGATAAAATAAAATCAAGAGACACATCAGGGGAAAATTCTGGGTCATTAAATATCAGTTCGAAATCATTAAAAGAGTATCCTCTTAGAAAACGTTTTGATAAATCTGGAAATTTAAGTAGTAGTGATACAATGTTTTTAAATAGTGATAAGACGGGTCCAAACACTGAAGATGAAACGGCGGTTGATATCAATCTTTCAAAAAAAAAAGAGAAGAGCACAAAACTGTCTGATACCTCTCAACATTCAGAACTGTCATTGTCTAGTGCTAACTTATCCACTAAAAGTACTCGAAGATCTGCGAATTCAGCTGCTGCACATATTAGTCCTAAAAAGAGTATTTATGAGAGCATCACTATCACTAATGTTAAAAATAACTCATCTATTTCAAACAATGATGCTTCGCTGTCAAATGTGTCCCAGAAAAGTACGAGGAAATCTAATGCGAATGTAATTGAACATGAAAATATCTCTAGTAAAGATGTCCTCAATATTTCTGAAGCCCTGCACCGAGCAAATGTCTCCCAGTCCAATTTATCTCTGCGCTCTACTAGAAAATCAAATGTAAATACTTCCCAAAACACTACTCCGAAAAATAGTAGCAACGCTGGTGCGCTAGATAATTCTCAACACTCAATTGAAGATGAATCAAATTCACCAAAGAAAAACAATAGAAAATCTGCCAAAGATTTCTTTGCCCAGGATACTCCAAACATTGATTCTAAAAGTAAATTGTCCCTGAGTAGTAGCAAAAATAAAATGAAAATTATTATCGACATTGCCACAAGTACGCCAAACACACTCAATAAAGAGGGTGCCCAAAAACCTTTATTGCATAAACCGTCCATAATCAATCTATCAAAAAAAGATGACAGTTTTGATATGAACTCAAGTAAATGCAGCAATACTGAAGTCTCTAAGACCAAAACTGAGAAAAATACTAGCAAACTAATAGAAGATTTGCACATGTCAGTGACTGAATATGCGCCTACTCCTGCAAAGAACTCAGATAAAGTTTCAAAAAATGACAAACAAGTATTTCAAGAGTCCGAAGATTCTGAAGACAGTATTAAACTCACCTTTCTCGACTCTGCGAGCGAAGCTGAATCAGATTACCGTTCCGGTGACAGTATGAATGAATCAGAAAGAGAGGAAATTGAAGATAATGAAATTGTCGAGAAAGGCGAATCGCTAAGGTCTGAATCAATCGAAACTGAACATGAATCATACTTAAAAGACTCATTCATATGTTCCGATGACACGGACAACGATCTGCTGAGCGCTAACGGAGACGATCTCAGCTCTGGAGATGATGAATTAACACAGTCTAAAAGTTCTAAAGCCAAATATAATCTCAAACAAGCTAAAAAACAGAAGGAGATGTCGAGGGAGATGTTTGAAGCGAGGCATTCTTCTGAATATAAGTCCAATTCGAAATCTAATACCAGCTGCAACTCGAAAAAGAACTATGAGAAAATTATTAATAATTCTAATCAGTCGAGCGATTCTGAAAGGGATGGTTCCAACTCACCAATGAAAAAAATTGATGACCGTTCCCCCAGAAATAATTCAATTATTCGAGATCCTCTATCGACAACGGTCTGTTTAGATGACAGTAAGGCAGATTTGAAAAAGAACTTAACGGGGATTAACAGATCGGATTCATCTGATGATTCTGATGAAGAAATGCCAACATCTCAAAATAAAAGCACATTAAGTATGAATGAAACTCGAATTAATAAAACTGCTGATCGCCTCTCGACAACAGTGATAAATCTTGATAATAGTGAAAAATCTGTTCATTTGAAAAATGAGAAACAGAATTCGACGACCAATGAGCAATGCGACGCCGATTCACATGACGATGATTCTCTATCATCTCTGAGTGAAGGAGAAGAAATCAAAAATATTACATCTATTTACGAAAAACAACTTGAAGAACTGCGTAAAGTTAATCTTCCTGTAAAATCAAATGAATCCTCCACATCTGCTGACGAACAGTCAGATGCGGAAGAAAATATTTTTACTCTAAAATCTCCCAACAGTATTCGTCAACTATCCAAAACAGAGAAATCATTGAACTTGAGTGCTGAGAAATCTCTACAACTTGGAAATAGTTTTGGAGATAAAACGAAAAGGGCGAAATCACCAAAGGCTTCTACGAATTTAGTTGTTGAAGAAATGCATGAACTAAACTCGGACACATCACGTATATTAAATACCACAAATCCTAAAGATCTATCTGCTACCATTTCAGAGGGAGGGATTGTAAAAATCATGAACTCTTCAAAACGTGATAAGAGGAATTCATTGAACAAATCTTCAATCGGGGATGATGTTGTGAAGATAGATTCCCCGAAATTGCAAAGCAGTTTTTGTAATGCTCCAATTGCGACAGAAATGAACTCGAAATCGCCAAAAGGTTCGAAGCAAAATAAAAAACTTTCAAAATCACTCAACTCTTCAAAAAGTAATATTGTTGAAGGTACTGAAGACATGGAAGTTATCGGTAAGCTTATAATAAATTCATATATTTATAATACGCATCATGATATTATTATTCATTGACTATAAAGCCCCTTTCACATTGGACCAAGCATCGTGAATGTTGGCACCCCTTGATGTGTGTAAAAACACCGACATTGTGTCAAAGTACGGCAAACATTTGCCGTACTTCATACTGTCTCACTCTCTACACAATGTTGACCATATATATTCGACTTGCTTGGCCCGATGTGAAGGGAAGCATAAGATTTTTTTTTACACCACAAATCACCAACTCAGTCACAGATTGATGTTTGTGAGAACAAAATAACTTGTCGGATTGTTCATGAATTTTCTGTAGGGTGTAAAAAACGATAACAGGAAGTCGCTGTAGAAGACTTCTCAGTGTTGTCATTTTTTGAGAAAACAAATCCAATGAAATTAGGTTTTTTATTTATACCAATTCTATTCTCAGTAATTCACAATAAGTTAAATTCATTATCGTCGCTGTAGGATTGGTTTGTCGAATAGACCAAATGTTCGGGAGACGAAAAACAAATTTCATAATCCTATATTTAAATACATGGAGATACTTAAATTGTTATTTTTACAGCATACGAATGATGTATTCATTACCGTTACAAAGTAATTTAAAGAAAAGGATGGTTCTGGTCCATTTAGTTACAAAAAAATATCCTGCATTAAAAGGTCGATTTCGACAAAAACGGATATTCGACAAACCAACCCTATAGCGACGTTATGTATTGATAATCAACAATAGAAAAACTATTTCACATCTTAATTATTATGATAGTTAGGTTGAATAACTCATTTAGTGCTGACACTGTGACTGGCGCGTTTGCATTAGTTGGCCATTAGATATAATTAACATGTTATTTAAATGTGGTAATTAATTAGTAATTATCTGGTCAGCAGTGAATGCATTAATACAGGATAATTATCGAGTTTGGAAAGAGATGAATCCCACATTAGCGGATAATATTGCTGTCAGTATTTATTAATTAAATAATTAAGAAAACACAAATAATGATTTAATAAGTAGAAGTGAACAGTATACATATTAAATATATTGATGACCTAATCTTTATCTTTATTTTTTTATAATTTACAAAATAAAATCTTTTAATTGGTATTTTTAGCAAAGTTGTTGACAAAACACATACATACTGGGAAAAATCTTTTTCAGTAAAAATATATAATATCTACCTATCAACTCATCATCAATTTTAAAATAATATGTGTCTGTTTGAATACAGGACAAAATACACAGAGCTAAATTCAAATAAGAATGCAATATTGGGTTATTATGCACATATGTTTCACACATCAAAATATTACAATTGCATAGGTCGGTCCTTAATCGGTCACAAATAATATTATCACACTAACCTCATCAGGCAGCGGGGAAAGCCATGCCGAAAACCTCTGATTTTGATCGATTTACAATGCCTGAGACCACTGTAGTGAGAGAATGCCTCTTCTGATCGAAATAATTCTGATGTAAATTTGGGCGTAAAATCCCAAACTGAGTAATACAGTAACAAAAAAATATTTTTTTGAATTATTTATTTTTACCCACAAAATGGGTGTACCAAATAAGAAACAAAAACTTGGTGGAGGTTGTAGTAATAATTCGGGCAGACAGCTTCAAAAATGGTGGACCGAAATGTATGGCGTAATTGAAAAAAGTGATAAAGCTATAATATTATTATGTTTGCTATGTTTTGTAAGTACTATCTAGAACAGGGGTTCCCAACCTTTTTGTACTCTAGAGCACATTCTAAAATATCGGTAGGGTGGCGGGCACCACCTATTTTTAATCGACAAACTCCTTCCATAACTTCTCATTTTCCCAAAATTTATTTTCTTATATTCATAATTTATTAATAAATAATAAACAAAAATGTTTCAAAATAATAAATTCAAATTGCATACACACAGAGAAATGTATTTACAAAACGTAAACAAAAAACAAATACAAAGAAAACATTTTACAAAAAAATAGAATATCAATATGTCAATGTGATCTTTGGCATTGCATATCATTGGCCAGTGCCTCATAATTAGGAGAGTATGACGATAATCCTGTTAGTAAACAATCATAAAGATGCTCATCGGTGAGTCAAGATCTATATCTTGATTTTATTTAGTTCATGTTTGAAAACAATGATTCGCATAAATATGTCGAACCGAAAAATGATTCAATTTTATATGCCGCTTTTTTCAAAAATGGGAACTTTTCTCTGTCCACTGTATTCCAAAAGTCCTCTGATATTAAGGATTTAAGCAAAATATCATTCTTAAGCTCCAAAATTTCTAACTCCAGTTCTTCTGTCTTACCTTGAACAAAATCTGCAATACATGCGGCCATTTCCATTACATTTATTTGGCAAGTAAAAGGATTGATACAAAAGGAAACAATTGGCTCGATATCTGTAAACTGCAAAAATCTCTTATCAAAATCATCATAAAATAAAATCACCTAATTCGTGTTTCGTCAGACGAAGATGTCTCCTAGCTAACTGTCGCGACCCTAACGGGGCAGCCATCGCAATCACAATGACAACAACGCGGTTCCAGGCGGGGAATGCTATTTGCACATCACTCCTTGTACACGCCGCATACCCGAACTGAGCCGATGATCGCCGAAGCAATCGGGACGGTACGAGCACGTGACTACTGTCACATGCTTCGGCGCTCATCGGCTCAGTTCGTGGCATTCGTTCACTTCGAGTTTTCTGCGTGTGTCAGGCTAGTGGGAAAATTCTGTCTCTGTCGAATAATGGCGGGCACATACGAATCGTTCCGCGGGCCCCCTGGTGCCCGCGGGCACGGGGTTGGGAACCCCTGATCTAGAATATCATTTTTTAATAAAAAACAATTTTTTTCTCCGTGAACAACTGCTCGGCACGTCGAGAGTCGAAAAATAATACTTGGGAAATTTTGGCACTCCTACATAAAAAGGTTCGCAAACCCTAATATATACAAACATCATTCCCAGTATTTGGGGAAATATTTATAGTACTGCAACACTACATTTTGACGTACTTGTCATGGCGGCAACGCATGCTAGAGGAGTGTTTGAATCTTCGTTGCAATAAACCAAAAGTTTAGTATTAATAATGGTAACGTCACTCCTGATCGTTTTAGACATATTTTTGTTATATAATGCTTCATATTAGGTATATTAATAGATCCGTACACTATGGGAGTGTAATATGAAATGAGAAATTTGGGGTCGTTTCGCATTTGAAAACGGAAGTCTCATATCGCTCCACTGGAGGAGATGGTTAATTCACAGTTTTAACACGTGGACAAGAAGTTCTTGTTGCACAGTACATAATATGTATATATTATTTGACGCCCACGATGGTGAAGCGTCTTACTCGTCAGATTATAATGTCGTGTGCCTCGGGCTCAAATCTTGGGTCTGGCAAGCAAAATACACATATTGTTTTTTTAATTTGTGTTTGAAGTCACCTAATAGTGGGCCAGTTGAGCAAGTGGCTAACATCCATTTCTCCTAAAAACAAAAATCTGTTTATACAAACCTCTACTATATGGAGGCCCATATGATCTTATTGGGATCAGACATGGTCAAAAAAAGAAAGAAGAAAATGTATATAGTAAAGTGTATTGGTTCAATTAATGACTAAATAATAATATGATGTATAATTATCATCTATGTATGTTCTTATTAAATTTCTAATGAATATTTATTATTAATAGGGGAATCCAAGGAGCGTCATCCAAAAACAAATGAATCAATTGTGAAGAGACTCTCAATGAAAGATGACACCACATCACCCCATCAAAAGGTTTGCTTAAATTATATTTATTTATTTATAACAATAAAAACGTTTTGTATAACATATGATAACGATTTCAGAACACTCTTAGTATGGTGGAATTGATACCTCTTTGAAGGTTGTTGAATATTGTCTGCATTAGCACCGCTGAATACATTGTAAAAATAACCAATCTTCTTTTAGCCTTGTAACACTAATGCAAGGTGTTTTTATCATGACCTACTGGCTCGTTATTCATCGGTCTCAGTAACCTTTTTTCCGCTTTATTTTCATTTTAAATACACCATCTGCATAATATGTAATAGTAAAAGGTTTTTCTTCAAAGTTTTTAATTAAATTGCATTATTTTTCAGAATCAAACCAGTCCAGGAATAACGAATCTAGCGAGTTTATTCAAATCTCTACCAGAATCTAGTCTTAAACTCTTCTCTGATGATGAAAATTCTTCTAAAAATAAAGACCATATTGCTCGCGCAACAACAGATTTCAAAGTAGAACAGACTAAAACTACACATACAACGGGCAATATAAGAAAACGTAAAAACAGAGATGAGGATCTGACCTCGACTTGGACTAATACAGCAGGCGACTTTGAAGTGGTGAAGAAGATGAAACAACAATATCCGTCTCGCCCCATTACGGCCTCTGATTCCGGCTGCACCACTTCCTTCAGTGTGGTCTCTTTAGTGAAGCATCCTAAACAAATTCTCAAAGTGGATAATCAACTTGAATCTAAATTTTCCAATTTCAAAAATGATATGTTATATGGTAAACGAGTCAAAAGGGAACAATCCACCAATCTATACCAAGTACAGCAAAAACTTAATTGGAAAAAGAAAGAAAACTTCTTTTGATCGTAAAAGTTTGACACAATTTTTTTTAAATTAAGACCGAATTGCTGAGGGTTGCATACTCAATCTATTTCATTTTGTTAGAATATTTTAACCCATTGAGATATATAAGTTGAGTGCCAGATTAAACATTTTTTTCGTAACCAGATTAAAAATTAGATTATTATTATAATTTGATTATTATTTTACTCTCGTATGCAACCCATAAATAAATTATCACTCAAGTTCCTGCAAGCAAAACTAGCTATTAAGTTTATTCCAATAAATTTAGTTAAATGTATTACATTGTAAGGTACAATTCACATCGTCAAAATCAAAAAAACCTAATTTTGTCCGAATTCATAGTTACTAATGAAAAAATCTAATCATAAACATGTAAGGTGGTAAATCAGGGAAGAAGTCGTAAGTTCATTTAATTTGTTTGCCAATCACTAGATGTCATTACAGTAACCTCTCGTAGTAGCAAAATACACATGCTAGTCTGAGACTGTGATTCGCAACCTTTTTTGTTTGTCAGAACCCTTCAGCCTTTTTTTTAAATTTTGCCGGGAACCCCTACTTCGCCCACTCAAATGTTATCTAAATTCATTACTTACTACAAATTTCAATCAAAATTCTTTAAAAATCTACAAATATTCACTAGGCATTAATTCGCACCACATTCGAAAGTTTTGTAATCTTTACATAATCTACCATCAAAAGTTGTATTATTTGTATTCCTTACGAGTCTGTGCCCTCTTAGAATGTCGTGTCCTAAACAACGCACAAACTACATACCAGGAGCCCAATTTTGGAACAAGCAGTATCTTAAAATATGAAACTCACTTGAAAACGCGATAGCTTGAAAAGTTAGCATGATGCTATCAACATGTAAACAGGAAAATAACCTAAAATATATAGGAATGACATCATATTTTATTAGTAACCTTTAAATCTAAATACAAAATAACATGATAATATTTAAAAACCAAAAAAACAGTAAATTACAGAACCTTACGACATTACGTTCAATCTGCCAAAATTAAAATAGACGAAGCGACAAACGCCTCTACCAGGAAGCGTGTGAAACTCAGAAGCCTCCGCGACTTTTAGATGCGGCTGTAAAAATCAAAGCAGAAATAAAATTTCTCCTACAAAATCGAAGCAAGCTGCTTGAATAGCTTAGATACTGCCTGTTTCAAAAATTAGTCTACAATACAGTATGTCACTGCCGGTATGGTTAGTAAACAATGATTAGTACTGTCCAACAAGAAGGTTTAGGCAATAGCCGGAAGTCGCTATCGTCGACTAAATATGGGGAGCTTGTTAGTTCACAGTTTTAACACGTGGACAACTCGTCGCTAGAATCGAAGTGCGGTTAAAAATGGGAGGAGCTTGTTAGTTCACAGTTTTAACATGTAGCCAAGAAGATCTTGTTGTATAGTAGTTACCTACATTTATTTATTAACGAAAAGTTTTCAATGTGTACCTACATTTTGGGTGAGCTATTCCGAATTCGTACAGCCAGAAAGAACCCCAGCTGAAAATCACTAGCCATGGGACGGAGTTGTCACATTTGAAAATATTGTGAAAGAACGAGGCGTCAGCTTATTTTTATGATAATTATTTACAAATTTACTCAACATATTGGTAGCATCATTAATATACTTATCCATAGTTAAGTTTCTTTGAAAGTAATTACGATTTTTTCTTATTTTGCTTGAGTTTTTGTTGCATATGTACTGGCTTTATTTTATTTTCCGTATAAATGTGAGATACTGTTCTAAATATTATTTTTTTAAATCGCTTTATCTAGCATTTTTTTTAAATATTCAATTCATATTAAAATTTATTTCCATCGTTCACGAAAGGTTATATTATTTTAGAAAAATATGCTAAACATTATTTTGATTATTTTGATAAAATATGCCCTTCAATTCAGAAAACTAGGTTATGCCATGCACATCTATATAGACATTTCAAACCTCTTTTTTTTTTTGTGCCATCTTTCCCTAAGAAGTGGAGGAGGGTGGATCGTTATCCATGTTTGTATGGTAGTTTTTCATGTTATTGTTCCTACTTATGAAGAAGTATGTTTAAATCAAAATTTATTACACTCAAAAATCTAGCCACGTTAAAATTAGGTATCTTTCCCTGACTTACCCATATAATTTGCCATGCGGTTAGGTGTAATGTCATCCATCCAAAATAAATATAATTAAAGAAAAAACTTTCCCCATCAAATTGTGATTACGTATGTCAGTACCGATGTACCAGTAATGATTAATCTGTACACCTAATAAACTTATTAGTGTCTGAATAACTATGTAGTTTTTCAGAATTGTTTGTGAGCTGGGCTTGTAACAAACTATCCTGTTCATACTGATTTACTTGTCCTATTTGAATCGTCTATCACTATGGCGGCGACCTCGAGATAAATTTACCAATGTTTTTCATCATAATATAATGAAGTATAATATATCGTCACTGTTCTGGCAGAAGACACTAATTCTAAAAAATGACATATTGAGTTAGTACCAAAATGTTCCTTATTTCAAACTTTACCGTCTGGAAACCTTCTTAATACATAGACAGTCTTTATTTTAAAGTCATCCTTTTTACGATTACTTAATAAACTCACATGATAGACCATTATTTCACACATTTTAACAACTTCAAAGTCAAATTACTCAAAACTAGTATTCTCCAGTTAGTGTGTTCTGCCAGAACAGAGACGATATTTCACCTCTATGTGGTGCCTAATTTCAAAATACGGTCAAAATCTACATTAAAGATGTGCGTATTACATTTGCAATTTCATATAATAATGATCTATAACTTCTAAAATGATATTTACAAAAAGATTATTCACTAATATTGATTTGTGGACAGTTTTTGAAACTATACACATTCATCAATTCTCACGAAATTTAAAAAAGGCATTTTGCCTGAAACAAATGCCTTGCTAAGAGTTTTTACCACCATGGCCCCCACAAGGCTGACATGGCTCTAGCCCAGGCTCAGGAGGAGGCCCAGTGTGACAGATCAATCGAATAAGTGAGATAAACACACATTACAAATTTGCTCTAATAGTAAAAAAAGTTGCCTGCGGAGCGCTATTTTACTTCATGAATATTAACATTTTCTCCTAAACCAACCACTAATCATAATTCAAGTGGATGTATTAAAAAATTACTCAAAATACACAGAATATCATTAATTTTACCTCAAACACCATATTTTGGAAAATGCTACGATAGTGTCCATACTGTCACCTTAGCAATAAGTAGGGGGGCCCGCCAATGATCCCGGCCTGGTGGCCTACTTCAGGATGTGAGGGCCATGGTCGCCACTCTTGCAAATTTATCAAGATGCAGAGATTAATTTTAAAATACCCATAATTTCAACAAGTTGACGTGATGAAACGAAATATTTAGGTCAGATTTTCTTAACTAAACCGTGCTTTCTGTCGTTAATAGCTGATACTCATATGCCCCAGAGCATTTTCACTCTGGTGTTTGTTAGTGAGGTATTTAGAGTACAAATATACAGATATCAGTCTAATGTTATTTAATTACGTATTGTATAATATTGAAATATTTTAATCTCAGGTTCTTTGGTATAGGTCAGCATTATGTTTAATAAGTTTCTTTTTAATTTTGTTTTTGTACTATTTTACTGTTATTTACAACCTAATGGACATTATTATGTTTGGTTGTTTATTATTTATTCATCAATTTTTACTTTTAAGGATTTTCTGAAAATGTTACTTTTTCCAATAAAAATATTTTCCTAACTGTTTTGTTTTATTATGGATTATATTATAAGTAATAATAATTATTATAATACATGAATTTATTTACCCCACCCTGGTGCACATCACCACCCAGCAGTGGCGAAGGGTGCCTTTTGAACGTGGGTAGGCTGTGATAGATAACTGAAAAAAAGTCAAACAGCCACATTTGTACTTGAATTAAAATTTTTTCATCTTCAGTATTTTACTAAAAAAAAATATTATATTTTACATTTTTATAATACCTAGATGCAAAGTAATACCCAACTAATTCAATATCAGGCTAGAAAATTTTGCTGTCAAGCGTTCAGACTGTGAGACTATTCGGTTCAGCCCAGTGCATCAAAATGATTGAACATTATTACAAAAATTATAGGTACCGTTCGTTGTATGGATCGAAAGGCTCATTATACGTGATAGTAAGACACCAATTTTGACATTGTGTGTAATTGTATATATGTGTTTGCATGAAATGTACAAAATTAATTAAAGCCTTTGATAGATTGTGTTGTGACGTTTCTGTAATTGCTGCATACGTATTTGTGCCAATAGCTACATGTCCGTCTAGTTAAGCAAGCTGGCAGTCAATTTATAATACATCCCTACAGACAGATGTCATAAAATAATGAAGTTATTTAAATATGTTATTAGGCAACATTCTTTTAATAAGGTAGGCTTTAAATAATCGCCCAGTATGAAGTCTTCGTTACTGCCTCTGATCTCTGATCCCATAAAATAATATTTAATTGATATAAGTCATTGGCCAGCCAACAGCTGAAGTGGACAAGAGCTTTCACCCAGATCAAGAAAAGATGTGAGGTCCTTTTTTTGTTTAGTTTGTGAGGTTTGAGTCCCACGTGTTCTATGTTCTTTAGCTATTTCAAAATGATGTATTTTCAATACGCTAGCTAATAGAGAAATGCACAGAATTTAAGTCCAAAGGGGAATTTATCCAATTTTAAATATACAGACACATTGGTTATTAAATAAAATACAACACAATATTATGTACCTAATATTAGTTCATTTATTTTAATATTTTTAGTTGCAACCAGTTTCGTCTTCAAAGGCACATCGACAATACCCCTTCGACGCGAACGAACGGCCTGACAAATAAAAATAAGTGGAATTAGTACCAACTACCTACATATTGTGTTTTATTTTAATTAATACAATTAATTTCCACCAAGAATTGACAGTTAACACCATACAAGAAAAATAATCGCTTATTGTAAAATTACCCGAAGAGAAGACTATCTTGCTTCACCGAGTTAAAAAAAAGTACCTAACTCTATCTAATAATAGGTTGAGCAAGTGGCTAAAACCCATATCTCCTAAAAACAAAATCTAAAATCAAAACCTCCACTCTGTGGATGCCCATAAATGATCCTATTGGGATTGGCATGGTCAAAAAAAGAAGATAGGTAGGTATCGGAATCTACACAATTTCAATGATAACTTGTTCCACTATAAATAGTCATAGCAGCCTGCAGTGGATCGGTGAAGTGACGTGCGCGCCTTGATCCAACCGTTGTATTTGAAAAAATCAAATCGAATCGCTCTAATTTTTCACGCTAGCGAATCACCAATTTTATTAATTTAATAATTGGTAGGTAGTAATATTAGGAGAATAATATCGGCCATGTGGCAACCCTAAACGTTTTGTACATTTTTGTATTATTTACGAAAAAGGATGAATAGCTTAAACATTTGCGATTTTTTTTTATTGCCCTTAAATATAAATAAACCTAAATAGTCTTAATTGTTTTTTTAGAAAATGAAAATCGATTAAGTTGCCGTAGCAAAGCAAAGCACGTAAGCCAAACCATCTCAAAACACCCCCTGCAATAAACAATGGAATCGTCGGGCTCGACTATTTCTATATTTTAAAAAGTCTAGTCTAATTCTTCTCAAATATTACAGATAACATGCTCAATAATTATTAAAACATCATATGATTCATTAAAAGTAGCTACATTTGTAAAAGACATTGTATCAACAAAATAGTATTTTTTTTGTTCCGTGCCCAACAATTTTGCCGGTGTAAACAAACCGCCATTTTTCCCGGTATTTTTTACGTCAAAACGAGCAGTGACAAGAACGGATAGTTACTGTCATAACATGGCACAAAAGTGTAATTGCAGTTACAATATTCTTTAAAATTATCTGTCATTGTATGTGATGGAATATATAGTGATAATTAATTGGAAAAAATAAATATAGTGAATAATCCAAGTGGAATATTGAACATTTTGTATTCAGACTTTCAGATTGTGATTGTTGGTGGTACGGCTCGGTTATTCATTACAAACAATAAATACATCAAAATTCTTTGCCAGTGACAGCATTCTGCATCATTGTCCTCTAATTTGATTTGTCAAATTATGAATTTTAATTTATTTACTTTTTAACAAGTAGGCACATAGTAGGTTCCCTCTTTTTTCAACAGACCTCCATTGATTCCGTCAGCCAATGGTGTTATGGCGGGAAGATCACGTGAACGAGCGTGACCAATCACAGAGAAGCGATTTGAAATTCGAGCGTTCCTTTGTGTTTGTAAAACCAACATCACAGAAAACAGTGTAGTTTTGTATGGAGTGAGTGGTATCTGTGGTGTATCTGTCAGTTTTATGACAGTAAATACGTTTAAATGTGTGAAATTGAAGATTTATCACTAGGGCACCAGGATATTTATTTCAATAAATATTCGGTAAGCTATTTATCCACCTATTTGTAGATAATTATAGTTGATTTGTGTCAATAAATGAAGAAAATGTGTTCATGTTAAGTACATCAACAAAATGGAATGGCCCAGTCCAACATATCCCGCTCTTTTTGTGCCGTACGTCGAAGATTACATGCATTCATTCTCTTTACTGATATGTCACATTAAAAACTAGACGATATTTTTTCGTGAATATTGTTATTTGGCAGCTGCTCGAAGCTTCATGGACCAAATTTCTCATGTATTTTTATTTACCGCCCGGCTTTTATTATTAACAAAAACATTGCTCTTCGATACCCCATGAACTGACTGATTCCCTGTTACCGATAGGAACGACTATCTTGGTTCTTGCAACTTGGAAAAATAGTGTTTATCGTGAAAAAATATATTTCGCCGGCAAATAAAATTGTTGACGGATTATAAAATTATGATTACTTTGATATTATTATACTACAGATCTCTACTCTTCAAGGTTATAAGTTCGCCCTGTTGATAAATCAGACGTACGTCCGTCGCTCTCACGAGATATTTCAATATGAAATAGAAAAGGACAACAGTTTAATAAAAGGGGTTTATTTCGTTTCGCAGGCTCTTTGGCAAAATCGCGCCAAATCGTGAAAAAATTATTGCCGTCAATGAACTCTATTCGATGCTCACTATTTAATAATGAAGGTTGTACGATTCCGCTAAATGTGTGGAATAATGACCCCCCGTCTGCGAACTGGTAAGTCCTCCGTAGCCCACTAAAGATTCCGACATAGGTACCTATTCAGTATATTTTTAGGCGGGAACATTACCGAGCATAATCGATTAGACGTAATAAAATTAATTGTTTTTTATCATAAAAACGCCGATATTTCTGAAGTAAGTGGGCTCAGAATGGAAATATCGAAAGATGGGACAATGTCAAACGAAAACAAATTAGGTGTCTAATGTTTACATATTTACGCATGATACAATATTATCAGGTAGGTATTTAGTAATAAAGTAGTGTCCCTATATTGTCACACGTTGATATTCATATTATTGTACCTAGGATACATACTGGGGTGCGCGCCACTCCCTGTAAGAGTGATCACTGATCAGTGTTTTCCAAAGAATTAGTGTGGGCGAACCACCCAATTTTCCCCAGTAGGTACCGACACCGATGTAGGTACTTAATAATATTATTTTCAGGTTCTGAAATTACGCATTACACTTCGATACCTCAAAGCTATTGCATTATTTCGACAATTTGTTTTTCATTTTTAGATAAAAAGTATTCAATTCTATATTATCTAAATAGTACTATTTAGATATGGCACCCGAAAGAACTGTAATAACATGTAAAACCCCAACCACTGGCACGCAGAACGTCCCGATTGATGGTATCACTGTTTTTTCGTAGCTTTAGATTTTTGACTGAATTTTCATTGTAGGTGAAAAAAGCGATCAGATCGGAAGGATTAGGTACCTACCTACACCCCAGAACCGTTTCGTCTTTGATTCTGGTGGGATTTTTTAAAATTGGAAGAATACCTTAAAAACGCTTGGCTGAAGTTAAAATTATTAATTGTTGCTCCTATATTTTCTAACTTTGCATAATTCGCTACCACTGATTTAGGGTTAATCTGATCGATTCTGTCAGTAGGTAGTCATTCATCATTACTCTGGGTTTACTCATTTCGTGTGTTCCAGGGGCCGATTTAACCATTCGGGGGCCCTACACGCAGCACCAATTGCCCCCCCCCGCAAAAATTACATATATACCTGTTCATTTGTCCACATTTGTTTCAAGTGTACGTTTTTCAATTCAACGGACTTGATATAATTAATTATTTACTTATTTACATTCTTCTTCATCCCTTCATTATCAATTTACAGTAAGTGCAACAGATGGATGTCTTCTATAAATAGAAGGCCTTGTTACGGACTATTAGGTATATTGTTGTCACCATACATTTTTGTTTCCTTCGGTATCATTGAATATATGGAATAATAGGTAATTAGTGAATGACAATTTTAATATTTTTATTTATTAATGAAAAGAACAGGAATGAACACGTGAGAATAAATAATTTATGTGGCCTTATATTTTTCTGAAGAATACAGTTACATTTGGTTTTGATTTCAAATAATAATGAAATGCTACTTCTTCAAAATTTACTTTGGTAATTAACAACAGTTGTTACTGCGACTTGCAACTGTATTTTTACGCTCGTACACAACTTATTGGTAAGAAAAAAGACTCCTACTATTGGTTTTTTGCGCCCTTTTTTTAAATCTTTACCGTGGGCTCTCTTTCTGAAAACGGGACATTTCGGTATCCCGAAGCTGTGCATGGGGACAACGGGATAGGACATTTAAAAACGGGACGATCCCGTCCAAAACGGAACGTATGGTCATGGTCACGTTACTCATCCAGCATTCATGCACCTATCGTTGCCGTACTCGTACTGTCTCTGGACCTATCTTTTCTGGAAGGGGGTATATTGAGTGGTTACGGGGAATACACACTTTGCCTTTTAGGATATAATGTATGTTATCATGTAATATTCCTTTTACCGTAAGTTCTTCAATTAATAATTGTATTTCAGTAGATTTTCTAATTGTATATACCTATTCTGTACTTTTAAAAGTTAAAATGAAACTAATATTCGATTAAGTATCCTTATTTTTTATTGGAAAAGCCCATCCCAAATACACACCGATTAATAAAATAATCAAAAGAAAGTCATCTGTTGTCGCAGCAGTCCACTTTTGAGTAGGTAGGCCGCCGGTAATAATTATTGTAAAGATAAACAAGGTGTAAAACAGATACCACGGTTCGAACCCCGCTATCATGCTATTGTATTATTTGCACGTGCTTTACCTGTCATATTTACGTTGTACGAGAAACACATATCTACTTATTACGAGTATGTTAGTATCTACAAGTCTACACCCACAACTTACATTAGATACGTTGTTAACTTATTCAATATTATATTTATTTTATTATGTATCTGTATGTAGATATTAACTCATAGGTAAATTATACTAACCAGTGAGTATTCAATATTTTTAAAGCATGTTCGTTGAACAGAAATATATTTTTTATTATTAATATATGGGTACGTAATCTATTAGCACCGAATACTACCAATGTACCCTATATTACACTCCGCATCGGAGAATATGGCAGGGACAGGGTCGCGCCGCTTCTGTGCGGCTCCCTCCCGCCTTGTGAACCGGATACAAATGGAAATAACTATTTATTTTAGTTCATGAAAATATTAACACCAAATAAACGCTAAAATCCTGCTATCCATTATGATCGAGTTCTACCACGTGGGTACACTACACACCGATTCGATTATGGGATATTATTCAACTCAACTTTAAGTAATTGTAAAATACAGTACCTATATAGGTATACGTAATGTAATTTACATTAGGACCGTGCACCACAGTGGATGAAATCTTATGACCATACTGTCGTTCGAAATTCTCAAGTCGAACCTATAGAATTTGCATTAATTTATCTCCTGCCATTATTACTAACATAGTCGTGTATTTAATCAATAGCTATTATCATCAGTGATTGCGTCGAATAAGTAACATTTTGTCACTGTAAAGATTATAGAATGAAATCTACGTACCTAGTACCTTTTAATTTAATTTTAAATATTTCAAATACGTACTTACCTATGTAGGAAAGTATTAAAAAAATCCGTGGGTAAATTTTTCTTAGGAACTTTCAACTTCCCCTAGCTTACCGATGTGCACCTGTGGACTCCTTGCCCAGTCCATTGTTCTTTGCATGGTCTACCAAACCCGACTCTTGCTCGAGAAGTCTCACTCGTAATACCTTTGTTACCTAATTATTATTTATTCATGAAATAATTATTCACTCTGACTTCAATATTTCATATGTATCACCTACCTACTAAAATGTTTCCTCTACATTTAAAAAAGTTATAAAAAAAAAAACAATTATAATGTATACCTATTCCCATTTCCATCGATGTTTCAAATCGTCTTGGGAATTGGGGACATTTTTTATTATTATACATACATCAAATTTAAAGTACTTATGTAGATACCCACACATACCTATGACCTATGACATAATAATATATTATACCTACTAAACTTATTATAGGTAGGTATTATATTGTCACCTCAAAGATTCGAAATAGGGTAATACACTGACAGAGGTACTATATTATTTAGGTAGACATGTCTATCATGTTTGTTCTTCGTCTTTATACTAATTGACGCCATTACCACTTCTTACCTACATTTTTATTGTTCGAGGAATCGCTGTGCCATTTTTTGAAGGGGAACATGTCCCCCTTGAAGGTCGCGAGACACTTTTATTTTATTGCTCGTCTGGACAGCGCAAAATATAACTTCGCACCTATACGTATGGCAGTCGAAACAAGCGAAGCTCGAGCTGCGATGGCTACATTATTTTGTTCAACACATTCGTAAAATAATTTTGTCAAACATAATTGTTTTAAATTTTAAACGATACAGTCACGGGTTCCTTCAGGGAGTCCTGAGCACCTTTCAACTGAGACCAAAATGTTCATAACAACACCATAAGACCATTAAGTAGTGACATTCGTAAATTCCCAACACCCATTGTTAGCTACATACTTTATATCGAACACTATTATCGGCATCCTTCATTCGAACTCCAGTGTCTATAACACATTTAATGGTTTAGTTATTACGTTATTAGTATGTACATACTACCTTCTTTCTTAGAAGATATTATTATGGACAAAAATCCCTTCCAAAATCTATAAAATGGGCTTAAAAATAGAGTTTTTTTTGTTTGGTACGTACCTAGTCTGAATATAATTTCGTTATTTTCAAATAATTCTGAATACATTACTAAAATATAACAAGTAGGTACCTACCTACTTTTTTCTTGGAAAGGGTGTTTTCTTTTTTAGCCATTTATAAATTACCGTTTTCCCTTTTATTAATTTTAAGTCTTGCCTATACATACATAGGTATGTGTTATTTTAGTGAATTTCATGTGGAAAGGTGCATTATGTTATTTTTAAAGTCTTTATTGTCTGTTTTGATAATACATGTAGGGCAAAGGCTATACATAGATTGATTGTAAATTATGACACAAATGTGTGCATTATGTTGCATGTAATATACCTACCTATATTGTAATAATTATAGTCCTCATCAACAGAAGACAGTTATTTTAGATTAAAAAACTCCAATTAAATTACTAGTGGGGTAACTATGACTTAGCAGATAACGAGTGGGCTTTCGTTTGTTTTAACAATATTCAATAATAAAATTCATTTTCTGGTTTTTGTTGCAGTGTTTTACAACAATTTACTCTCGTATTATTATAATTCAAAGAAGCAGAAACAAATCGCGTGTCATTGTACGTAAGATTGACATGGCTATACGTATGTAGGTATTATATTACGCGATGTGGATTAGGACAGTTTCCGTTTTCGTGTGAACGGCCTATAGTAGCGAGAGAAGTGAATTTTACGTCCATTGACGATCTATTTATTTTCTGGTGCACCCCACCTGTGCCTCTTGACTATTATCGACTGTTCGGTTACCTACTCAAATCGTCAGACACTCGGCCGATTTTCCATTGACTAATAGTGTTTTCAGCTGAAAATAATGCACATACCTGACTATTAATTAGGTATATACATTTATTGAGTTTTAACACCGTGACGGTGATTTTGGAAGCGAGTTTTTTTATTTCTTAATGTCCTCTTGGATCATTAGTAATATTCCTACTTCAACCAGTTAATCTAAAATTAAATAAAAGTTTTTTAATATAATAATTTAAATATTTAACATATTATGTATGTTTTTATTTCAATTACTGTATCATTGTGTAAGTAAGTAGGTACAGATATTTTTCTCAATCCAGAGCTCGAGTCTAAACAAAAATATGAACACGATAGTGTCATTAACCAGCACCTATATATCATAGTTTTCCTCTGCCGATTTTTGATGACTACCTAACTCATTTGTCATCTGTAACTTCTTATTTTCAGATTTAATTATTTGACTGTTCACAATAATCATACGATATTATTTATGAAGAAGTCATACCATTATTGTATGAAAACAAAAATCTCACAAAGTGCATGGTAGTTGCAGGTACATCGCAGGTTACAGGTGGGGTATCCCTTCAAAATGTTATTCAAAGGCCGTGGGAATTTCTCAACTCACTTCGGGTACATACCCACCCATACAGCACAATATACACTTTTCGACTTCTTTTGTTAGCTTGAAATATACTTACGACAGGTTTGCTATTGTGAAAAAATATGGGTGCCTACTTGTACATAAGATTGGAAGAAAAGATGCATCATTTTGTGCATAGATAATAAATAAATATTAAAGATTTAACTGTACATTAGGTACTTATAAGCTATGTGTATTTTATTTTGTCAAACAATTGAAACAATTTTATTTCTACGTATTTTGCCTACCTGAACCACGTGGATTTATTTCAGAACTTCGTGACCGTAAAATAAATTTTGGTTGTACTTTCCTAAATCGTGGAATATGGCACTACTTAATAATTTTGAATTAATTAGTGTATCTACCTGCCCACCCATTTATGTTGTGCGTATTTATTTATACATGCATTAGATAAGTATTTTTTAGCCTAAGCTAAAACATGCCTCTTTATCGTTAAAAATGATACTACAGCGATCTTTTCCCGGCCACGTTTCCACGTGGTTGATCTTTATAATATTAGGAGAAGATTGTATAGTAATAATAAAAAAGCATACCTTGACACTTGAGTGTGAAAAACAGTGCCGGAGAGTGCGGTGTTCGTACATATATACCTAGTTCTTTTTCAAAAACACTTGAATGTGTAGTTATTATTTTAAATGTGCTTGATTCCACAATATAGTCATATAAATCGGGTCTAGGACGATTTGGCTCCGGGACAACTGGACGCCACGCAATTCGAAATTAAATACTTATAGGTACTTAAAAATATTTAATATTATTATTTATATTTAAATTATTATATTATGATTTAATAGTTGACGAGAATTTAAATATGCACACGTAAATACTGATTTAATCGTTCATATTATGTTTAAGTTCCAATGAAAAAAGAGTTTTTTATTTTATTTTATATAAAACCTTAGGCATGGTCATTCTCAATCCGCAATAAAAAAAACATTTTGTTAAGAGTAAAATGAATTAAAACTACTAAGTAGTCGATAGAAACGATAGTTGATAAAATTCCTCGTCTACGTTCTGTATACGTGTCTACGACAGTGCGGTGTCCAATTGTCTTGGCGTCCAGTTGTCCCATTCCCTATAAATCCAATACCGGTTTCATTCCGACGGACATTTTCAATTGGAATGACGAGTTCGTCCAATTGAGAATTTCCGGAAGTGTCTTTAACAAAGGGTATGTATGGTTAAATTTTCAATTGCTTGCAAAAAGAATATCCAGCTCTTCACAAAATAATGTTCGATCGTACCGGTCATCGCGCTGCGCTACTGGCTGTATTTTTCTGAAATATATCTGTATTCCTACACAATTTTTATATGCGTACCTAATTATAAAAATCATACATTAGGAAAACATTGCGACAGAAGACCTGACTAGTGAACTTATGTATTTTATACCTTAGTATTTTTAAATATTACAAATTTAATTGATGCACCGCTACTGGCAGCTCTAGTGTAGTTGAATCGTTGTAGCGAGGCCAGCCGGCCCATGAACTTGCCCGGCGTTTGACTGTTCGTTCAATGCCACCACACTCTGTTTGACGAATAAGTAATTTTATTCGAAAATTAGATACATGCTAGACGTAGGATAGGACATTGTTGAGCAATGTCGACCATTGCGTTCGATTTTTTTTTCTCACTAAGTATTAAATCTGAATCGCAGGACGAATGTTAATTTCCAGAGTCCATCTTCAAATAACTCTATCTAGATGTAATAATTTTATAGCGATATAATATTTTCCTTTGGCTTACTAAAACGAAGTATCTTTTTTACCTAGCATACAGGTGTGCGATCATTATTAATTGAAGCATCAATACCTATATATTGTTATTATGTATGTCATAATAGGTCCTTATTATACATAGGTACGAGGGTGGGTCAATAAGTCCTTAGAAAAGCCGACAGGTGGCGCGACTAGTACTGTAAGCGGTTTGTTTTCATGCAGCGGCACTACCGATTCAGTATGCTGCGAAGTTTCAATCAGATTGGTCGGGTTGTTGTGTGTTTCTCGTACATTTAAAAAAAAAATTTGCTTGTGGAAAATGGAAAAATGGAAAATTGAGAAAATTGAGTTTAGAGCTGTTATTAAACATTTTAATATAAAAGGGTTAACAGCAAAGGAAATAAAAAATGAGTTGGATTTAGTTCACGGCATATCTGCTCCTTCACTTGCAACCAATTATAACTGGTTAAATGAATTTAAACGTGGTCGTACATCAACAAAGGATGAACCACGCTCAGGACGTCCTGTAGAGGTGACTACACCAGAAATGATCAATAAAATCCACGATATGGTGTTAAGTGACCGAAGATTAAAGTTGAGTGAGATAATTGAGGTTACAGGGATCTCAAAAGGTAGCGTCATTTCTATTTTACATGACAAATTGGGCATGAAAAAAATTTCTGCAAGATGGGTGCCGCGTTTGCTCACAGTCGACAATAAACGCAATAGGGTGGTGGCCTCTAAAGCCCTGTTGTCGCTCATTCAACGCAATCCGGATGAATTTTTTCATCGCTTTGTGACTGTAGATGAAACATGGATACACCACTATACTCCCGAGACGAAAGAACAGTCAAAGCAGTGGATTGCGAAAGGCGAACCAAGTCCAAAGAAGGCGAAAACCGTAAAATCAGCTGGTAAGGTTATGGCTGCTGTATTTTGGGATGCACGTGGAATTATTTTCGTTGACTATTTGGAAAAAGGAAAAACAATAACAGGGGATTATTATGCATCTTTATTGGACCAGCTAAAAAACAAAATTGAAGAAAAACGGCCTCATTTAAACAGGAAAAAAATCCTCTTTCATCAGGACAATGCCCGTGTTCACACATGTTTACGATCAATGGCTAAAATTGAAGAATTGAAGTTCGAATTGGTCGACCACCCACCGTATTCGCCAGATTTAGCCCCCAGTGACTTTTTCCTTTTCCCAAACTTAAAAAAATGGCTAAGTGAACAACGTTTTTTTTCAAATGAAGAAGTCATCGATCGGACAAATGCTTATTTTGAGGACCTTCCGAAAACTTTTTTTTCTGACGGTTTAAAAAAAATTGAGAAACGTCTAACCAAGTGTATTGAGCTCCAAGGAGATTATGTTGAGAAATAAAAAAAAAATACAAAAATAAAAACTGTTTTAATGCTTTTTTCTAAGGAATTATTGACCCACCCTCGTATTATACTACATACATGATATTATTGTTTAGGGATATGTACTTACTAACACCCACGATGGCTTAGCGGCTTAAGCGTCGGCTTATAATGTCGTGGGTCCCAGGTTGGAATCCTGGATCTGGCAAATACACATTGTTTTTCAATGTATAGACCAGCAAGTGGCTGACATCCATTTCTCGTAAAAACAAAAATCTGTTAACACAAGCCTCCACTCAGTGGACCCCCATCTGATATTAGACATTCTATGTAAGTACAAAAATAATATGTACATATAAATAGCTAAATAATTTATTTAGATATGCTTCCTGTTTCCTGAACAATATAGGTAGGTACATAGGTACCTGTTGGACCTTTTAATTAAGTGGACGGATTAGGCCCCCATAGACGGACAGTTCTCGTAGCAGTTTGAACATGGCACAGACAATAACTGTTCAATAACTGTACGTTAGTGGACACACCACAGATCAGTTTAACTACCCCATTTAAAATCTGTCGAACTGTCAACAGACGTGCCCATATACGTACAGTTATTGTCTGTGGCAGATCAAGTGTCAAAAACTATGGAGGTTATGTTCGCCGAGATCATACACAGGGGTACCATGTGTTAAATTAGTTTTAAGTAGGGTATACTTGAACGAACGATTGATCTACGAATATTTTTACTTTGTTAGATTTATTATGATTACAATTTATTGTTTGTGTAAATATATGTCCAGATTCTTTTATTTTGAATAAATTATTCATAGTATACTTATTGTTGTTTTAATAAAATTTAATTAAGATAAAATACATACGTATTGTTTTATTTAAATCAGGGTTATATACATTAAATTTGTGTAATATGTTTTATTCAATCACCAAAACAATTATTTACTTATTGGTTTTGAATAATATCTATTAATTTGGTACATATTATAACATTAACTTAATACTAAATTTACGTAAGTACATATTTCTTTTGTCTAGATTTATTTTACATCAAGTTTACATTTTATTTTTTTATTTACATTTAAGTAGTGGAAAATATTGTTTGCGGTACCTAGTTGACACCACAATATTCGTAATTATATAATATGAGTATCTCGCAAAAGAACTAACACGCAACAAAAATAATATACTTCTTACGAACGAACTATGACAGAACTGTCAAAATTTGCCGCCAAATCGCGCCAGCTACTCCTACTTTACGTTACCAGCATCTAACGTCAAACGAGAACTTTCGGCTAGTTGAAATTCCAACAGTTTTACAAAAACACGGGAGTGGGGGGTCGCTGGCAGTTTGAACATGGCACATATCTGAAAGGTCGAAAAGTGTCCGTCTATGGGCGCCGCAGATTATCTGCCAAAGATAACTGTATAGTTATTAACTGGCATGTTCAACCTGTTACGAGAACTGTCCGTCTGTGGCCGGCAATTTCTTAACGAAATGTTTGTTTATTTAGATTCAGAATCAATTAAACTAAGTGTAGGTACCTAGCAATCGTATGTGCCACCGCCAGTGCCAGTGGTTTCATAATTGAACGTAGTTATGCAGAATGTAGCCAGTCCACAATAATGTCGAGCTGAGATATGGCACTTTAGTAACAAAATGATTGTTAAAAATGTATGTAAAATTGTAAATAGTATTTTATTTCAAGAATAATTTTTTTGCGGCTTGGCTATTTTCAGCAGAATGTAGAGAAAACCTTCTCGCATCTGATATATATCAAATCTCACTTTTTATTTTTTGTGGACTGGCTACTTTCTGCATAACTGTCCAATTATACTTTGATTCTGTTGAAAAACTATCTATGTATCTACTATGATTATGTGTCAAGGCCACTTGTAGGTTAGTATCGCGACGGGAATTGGGAAAAGTTTGAAGAGGCGCTTTCCAAAAAGCTTGACAGGACATCCAGAATCCGATTTCCAGACGTACACTCGGCCGCCTCACGACTGACTGCAGACATCACCGGATCAGCCGAAGCTTCACTCGGACGCTGCAAGCCCAAGCCACCAAGCCAGTCGCCGTGGTGGACGCAGCATGTTTCGCGCCTGCGTGATCTTTTCAGAAAAGCGCGCAAGGTCCATCAACGTGCACGCCTGCGCAAGCAACCACCTGCCTCCATCGATCCCCTTGCAACCATGGCCAAATTCACCCGAACGGAATACAAGAAAGCAATCACTCAAGCCAAGAAAGACTACTGGCGTAATTTCGTTACCATTGAGGGAGGTTCGGACCCCTGGGGTCCTCCATACCGTGCATTGAGGCTGGGACTCAGACCGACGAGCCTCCTGTGCGGCATCGAGAAACCGGGTGGCGGATTCACCAGTACCGAGTCTGAAACGGCTGCGGTCCTACTCGAGGCTCTCATCCCTCTGGATGATGAGTCCAGGGATGATGACGCCATGAGGACGACCCGCTTTGAGGCTTCTCTTCCAATCGACACGGATCATTCATCGTTGCCTTCCGAACAGGAGATCAACCAAATCATGCGCACGTTGACTGCTGGCAAGGCCCCGGGCCCGGACTGCATTGACAACTTACTTGTCAAACGCACATGGGCCATCGCCGCGCCAGAGATTACAGCCCTCTTCAGTGACTGCATCAGAAGCGGCACGTTCCCCGACTGCTGGAAGAGGGGCTTACTTAAGGTAATCCCCAAAGCTGGCAGCCGAGAACCGTCAAGCCCCAAAGCCTACCGCCCTCTAACACTCCTGCCCGCCCTGGGCAAAGTGCTGGAGAAGCTACTGTGCCACAGGATTGAAGCCCACCTGGAGACACACTCGCCGCTTTCCGATAAGCAATTTGGATTCAGAAGAGGCAAATCAACAGTCGACGCCATTAGGAACGTGATTGCCATCTCTGAAAATTCTCGCCGTAAATACGTCCTAGGAGTTTTCCTGGACATTGCAGGTGCGTTTGATAGTGCGTCCTGGCCTCTTATACTTCGAAAGCTTCGGCTGAAGAGACTACCAGGAAATTTGTTCGCGTCGATTCAAAGTTACTTCACGAATAGATCGATCGAGTTTCGAGTTGGATCAACAACAATAGAGAGAAACACCAGCATGGGATGTCCCCAGGGCTCAGTCCTCGGGCCCCTTCTCTGGAACGTACTCTTCGACGATCTCCTTAGAATTCCGCTTCCAACCGACTGTACTGTCATTGCCTACGCAAACGATGCGCTGCTGTTGGTCGAGGCCGACAGCAGGGCGAAGATTGAGAGCACTGTTGGCGAAGCCTTAGCATCAATTGAGGCTTGGGGTAAACTAAATAGACTATCATTCGCACCTTCCAAGACAGAAGCCATTGTCCTCAAAGGACCGAGACGACTGAACTGCTCGAGACCACCCACAGTCCGATTCAGTGACACGAGAGTGAAAGTGTCGAAGATCGTCACCTATCTAGGCGTCAAGATGGACACCATGCTAAATTTCCAACACCATGCCGAAACCCAAGTCCACAAGGCTGGGGTGGCCTTCCAGAGGGTCGGCCGCATGGCTGGTGAAGGATGGGGCTTAAGAGTAAGGGCGCTCAAGATCGCCTACGGCGCCATTTTTATGGGAATCGCGGCTTACGGCGCCAGCGCTTGGTGCCCGCGCATTCCCAAGAGTGTCAAACTTAGAGCCTCTCTTTTAAGAGGACAGCGCAGCGTGCTCCTGTCCATTACCAAGGCCTACCGTACAACCTCAACTGACGCGCTCCCGGTCCTGGCCGGTATTCTCCCACTTGACCTGCACATTCAGGTCAGCGGCGCTTCAATGCTGCTCCTCAAAGGTGAGGAGGCTGACGTTGGTGATTTTCATCTCGTCCCCCCCCCTCGACAAGCCGGCGAGGGATTAGCACTATTGAAGCGCAAAATTAGACTCATGTCGCTTGACGCGGCCATTAAGACCTGGCAGCGAAAGTGGGACGAATCTACTAAGGGCCGGCTCACATACGCGTTTTTTCCAGACATACAGTGGCGAATGGAGATAACCAAGTATTTGACTCCAGACCATTACACCAGTCAATTTGTGACTGGCCATGGTGGTTTCGCTGGCAGGCTCTTTGAGCTTGGACTTGCAAGCCGTCCGACATGTCCATGCGGAGGGGAAATACAGGATGCCAATCACATCCTGTGGGAGTGTCTGAGTATGTGCTCCGAACGGGAGGAGATGCTCAGGTCGGTCCAACCAGTTGTTGGACCCATCGGCCCGTCCGACCTGGTTGCTACTAAGGCCAACTATCTTGCATTCAAAAAATTTGCGGCGTCTTACTACGGGCGTGAAGATCTCTTCACATAAATTTTGCTGCCTGTATGATTAGCTTCGTTCTTTGATATAATAAATAAGTAGCTTCATTTTCTTTTAAGTAATTTCTATGTGCTTTTTCTCTCCCTGGCACTTTGAATTAGAGTAAACTCAGTAAACTCAGTCAGAGCTCACTCTGAGCGTAGCAACCTAAGTCTTGGGCACCTTCTCCCAGGACACTCCCAGGCCAATTTTTAGATGCTTCACATCACCAATTGACGGGTCCCGTGATACTCTCGATTAAGACCGAGTGTGGTGCGGGGCGGGTTTGGTGGAGGGAATTTAACTTCAATGTAGGTTAGTATATTACTACATAAGGGGTGGCAGTAAGTTGGCACACGCAATAGTCGTTTTATATGTACATATTTGTATCCCAATTTATAATATGGAAATATTGGAAAATATACCCAGTTACGTCTTCATCGGAACACTTTTATTAGAACCTTGCCGTTTTCCAGCCTGTTGGCTTTATCTTCCCTTCAAAAAATATGCATGTAACTACGTATAGTCTTAAGCGACCAATGTCCCCACACCTTCCTCTTATGTATGCAAAAGGATCTCAATCCGCCCCAATTAACCATCTCGTGCAATTCGTAAATTGTCAAGTTTTATTTAATGCATTCCTTTTAAAACCAGGCTGTGCCCTTCCATCAACAATTTCATTTGACTTGATTAACATCGTATGCAACTCAAACATTTTCACGTGAGGTCTACCGGCGATCGAAAGTTTCCCCAAGTTTGAATTATTATTTTATTAGTTTAAATTGTACTTGAATTTGAATTAAGCATCAACTGATGTAAAAATCAATAATAATATCATTGTATTGGTACCAGAATAATAAAATAATGTGCACTGATATAACAAAATACAACACATTTTCTGTCTATCCTTGGCGATTCTGGTTTTACTACCTCCGATAATTACAATTATTGTAAAAATGTACAACCCATTCACGGAAGCCCTTTCCCCAATGCAATACGCATACAGAATTTTCTGCCATACAATGTGTAGCGAGCGATCGGGCTAGTATGCCGTTTTAGCTCCAAAAAATATTGCTTCTCATAGAATCGTGGAATCTCTTTCCCGCCTGATGTGAACGGCAAGGAAGCGGGGCGCGAGGTGGAGGGAAGCCGCCCTTGCCCCTCCGTTCCGCGGTTCGTGCTCTCGTGCCGCCAGATCGATACCTTCCCTACCCTACCATAACTTTGAGCAGGGCAAGACAAGGACTAATATTTGCCCATCCCTATTACATCACTGTTGTATAATTCTACCACATTATCATCATTCAAAACTTCTTACTTAGACCCCGCGTACACGACAACCACTTGTAGTTGTTCACACAGACTAGGTTTTTAATGCACGGACGGTCCAGCATTCCGCACGCGTGTGACTTATGCAAGACTCTAGCGGACTTCCCGCACAGGAGTATCAAATTGTGAAGAAACGTTATATTTGTATTGTTTTTGGGGTCGGGAATTACCACTGGCGAAGGTTACTTACTAGTACTAGACGATTATTTAAAGCAGTCATTTGCAACCAGTTTCCGCGAGGCATGTCAGAGGGTTTTCCGCGAGAATTTTCAAAAGTTTTGGAAAAGTACAAGTTGGAACATTCTCACAGTAACATTAAATAACTTGGTATATTTTCAACCAATTAATTGAGCATGTTGGAAGTTTAGCTTGGTTAGATATTGTGTGTAGTAGAAATAACAGGAGTTTTATTTGGGCACAAAATGTTTGTGGCAGCAAATAGTGAATATTTTTTTTAAATAATTTCTGGAAATTCGTGAATTCTCGAGATATAGGTATATTTATTTCCTTTTTTCTCATCTTGCCCAAATTTTCTGTCGGTCGAATCCATTTTAGATCAAATTCGGGTTCTATACACACCTATTTTTTAGCTTTTGCTTGTGCAAAAAAATCACCGACGGTTTTTAAAAATCCGCCCAGAGCTTTTCTTCCTTTTCCGTTTTCTCGAGAAATGAGAATTCTCGGAATTTCACATAATTTATTTCTCGGTTCACACGAGTATTTCTTGATAATTCTTGAGACGATATTTCTCGATCACAAAATCTAGTTTATTATAAATAGGTACCTAGTCATTGATTAAGTATATTGTGGTGTTGTTGTGAATTGTATCCTTAAGTCAAATTCTTAATTGATTTTGCATTATCTGCGCCGCCAATTCGACCCTGGCAGTTGAATTGACGTGGGGTCGTCTACTCCCCTCGGCTATCATCTTTCTACCTGCCCCTACCATAGCCGCCGAACCCCATCATTTCAAATGCAATGCAACTGTCCCTATCGTAGGGACGGGGCTATTTTTATTACAAATTCTACTTATATTTTTAATGAAATAATTCAAAATACTCTTTCTACACTTGTACTGGACTATTTAGAATTTAGATTGATCCTTATAATATTCTTAAAATACTTGTATGCATGACAAGAAGTCAAATCTCGATTTATAAAGTAGGTATTTTATAGATTCATAGATTACCTAGGTGTGTTAGAATATTATCAAATAATACTAATGTAATATTATGAAAATGCCGCTGAAAATACCTATGATTATAATAATTATATTTGTCGTACTTTTTTGACATTTAACATTATAATCAACTAATAATATATGCAATATTGTAAATATAATTCATGCGTTTAACTTAAATATTTATATGGCTGTGTGTATTTTTTTAATTTCTGAAAATTAGTTTAGAAAGGAACAATTTCGAACTCTTTTTTTGGTACTGTTCGGTTATACGGAATTAACTAAGATGAAATTGCCCATTATTAAAACCAGAAGATTAAAAATAACTGGTAATAAGAATGAATGGGTGTGGTATTATATTATTAATGTGTATAATATGTGGTATACATATATCTACCTATACTTATTAAGTTATTAATAATTATCTTATTGCCTACAAGCTCTTCAACGCCCCCTGCTACATACCTCTTTCTAGTGATCACTTTGTGAAACCATGGTACTTATACATATTGATTATTTGAATGAATTGTTTTTTTTTCTTTCGTATTAAATCTAAATGTCCTTACTAAATAATCTATCAGAAGTACCTAACTAGTAATGACAAGACAGTGTTGAGGTTGTCTCATTGATTCTTCTACAGTGGTTGACTTTCCACCTCTGTCGTAGGCTTTTTGTGTGCCCGGAATAAAATTTTGTATTATTTTTATTCCGTGGAGTGTTGATGCTAACTAACTCCATGAAACGGTGCGGAGGGCGGTGCGACGATGCAACGCTCGCCGTCCGCCGTGCATCTGCTTGGAAAGCGCATGCAGTTTACTGCAACCAACATAATAAAATAAATATTGCCGTTCTCTACATTAATTTTTCAAATTTAATATATAAGTACATTATTCCATATACATAATATTATGTTAACTTCTTAACGATCACAATTTGTAATTCAGGCTATGGGAGTTAGGTATCGTGAAACACCATTTTCCCATCACTTCCACATGGATTGTGCGAATGGCTAATAACGTATTAGTCAACAAGAAAAATCATGAGAATATGTTTAGTTACATACATATTATTATATTCCGGTCATATCAATAATATCTGGAAATGTTGATTTCCATTACATCTTAAAATAACATGGAGGCATTTTTTTTATTTCGCGTTTCTTACGAAACAATTAGTTATGTTATCCATGAAAAGTATTGACGTATTAATGTATACCACAGTCTTTGATACAAAATCACAATATGTAAGAGGACACGTTAGCAGAATATTATGTGAAAGACATAGACGCAAATTATATGCACCCTTATTACACATATGTAAAATTCATAGTTCAACCACATGCATCTGTCTTTCGAATGAATCTGTATTTGTCAATAAGTAAATGCTCCTTAAAAATATGTATGTATAAATTGTAGTTTACTACGTACGTACCATATTATATACTTTTACAAAAACTTTCGCGGTAGACGGTGTTGGCAGTATAGAACAACCATGAATGAACGCAGATTTGTAATTCGTGTTGCAATGTAGATAGAGTTACAAAGTAATTGTACGTAATATGTTAAGGCGGGATGAGTCCCACAAATATGGCTGGGTGGCCGGTGGACACATTATCTTGTCATTAGATTCTCAGGTATTGCACTGTGGCGAATAACTTGTCTATGGTTTGTATAATGGCCTTTGTGTGGCAAATCGCGGTTGGATTTATATAGAGTTTTCAAATAAGAGACACGGTACTGATCTTTTCTCTCAATAGGTTGATGTTACGAGCTGTATGGCATGATTGTGTTGGAACCACCAGATCAAAATCGTCTAATTCGTTCCAGAAAAATCAGTAAGTAGCTAATCATGTTTCTGTAGCGCTCTCCAGTGACAGTACCTACCTGCATTGCTATTTTCGTTTTCAACAAAATACGGTCCGGACCACCAACTGTTCATTTTTGCGGATGTAAATGTGCTTCAAGAATAGCATGTTGGTTTTCATACCAAAAATGAGTTTCATCGCGGAAGATGATTTTTTAATGAAATAATAGGTCTGTTTCAAGTTGCTCTAAAGACTCTGCCAAAGCCCAATCAGCAAAATTTCGACGCACCAAAAAATGATCATTCGGATTAAGTTATTGGCTTAATTGTATGTTATACGCCTTCAAATGCAAATCTTTTTAAGAATATTTCACGTAGATAAGAAAGTCCCAAGTTCTTGAGAATGACGTCTAATTGATTGTTCTGGATTTTCCTCCACACTTTTATTCAAAACATCGATATTTTCAGCAGGACGTTTACGTTTTTGACGGGTTGGATTCTTAACATCACAAACATTACCATTTGACTCGGAATGGACTAGACTACGAATGGTAAGCTCTGTAGGTCGATTATTTTGACCATAAATTTCACCGAATGCCCTAAACATAGCTCGAATGGATTCATTGTTGTAATACATTTTATATATGCTGTGAAACTGTGTATCTTTCCGTCATATGATGATTTGCCAAACAATATTGAGCACAAAAATGTGATTTTTTGTGGGAATCAGAAAAAAATGAACTGCTATGATAGTTTTAAAAATTTACATGTCGTACTAATAACCTTATACATGACAGGCGGAGATGGGGTAACTCAAATCAAAACCTTGTGTGATTTACCTATCGATTTCAAAATATCGTATAAAATAAATAAATGTCGAAAAAATGTCTGTCTCGTTACTGACCTTATTTTCTAGCCGAGGACACCGTGTCCCAATGATTCCCGACCTTCGACAAGAAGGCCACAATGTCATTCCTTTCCGTTCTCTACGCGCGTTGAGAACGCATGTAAATTATTATAATTATTGAACAATGAATTTGAATTGGCTAATTGGTATTACTTTTTTGCACTGATTATTATCATGAAATATAACCCCAAACCAAAGCGTCTGAAACCACCGTTTGATAAAATGGCGCGGATGTTTTTTTTAGACATTCAGTGAAAATCGCCGAAATTGAAGGTTATATGAAATGACTATCGACGAAGTGCATCTCAGACATTGTATGTTTTATGAATATAAAAAAGGAAATGCTGCTGTCACGGCGACGCAAACATTTGTGATGTGTATGGGCCGAATGTGCTAAAAACGAGGATGTGTCAAATTTGGTTCACGAGATTTCATAACAAGAATGCCAGTGATCATTCGACTAATCATCTGCACGATTCATCCTTATGTCAGTTGTGTGGCACATTCAGGGGACAGGTTTGGCCACATTTCTATTTTGTTTAAATCTATTCTAAAAATATATTATATAAACCTACTCTATAATAAAAGATGAGCTAATTACTCCAACGTTTTGCGCTCAATTTTCGCGTACTTTTCGTATACCCAGAGACTTAAAATTCGGTACACAAGGGCTAATGCGGAGTCAATACATTACCTATATTTCAATTGGGGGAGTCCCGTGCCAACTCAAAACATAGTCTCTCTATACAATGTGCTTAAAGAATCTTTTTTGTTAATGATCCTCTCGATCTAAAACCTTCACTTATTCTGCCCAAGGGACGAAGCCCTCAATTCGGGCCGTGGGCCGTTGAAGGGGTGTATGTACGAATATTTACGCGACATAGTGAAACAGCAATATGTATATTTTATTGTAAAACGAAGCTGAGCTGAGTGGAGAATTAATATGAAATTAGGATGAGTGCTAATGAGACCAGTCTACAGATTAGGGTTTCAAAGAGGATTCTATTAGACATTATCAAAATTGGTTGTTGCACGTAAAACATGAATACTTAGTAGGATATACTTTCATCATCATCTTAGCCACTCTCGATCCATTGCTGGATGAAGGCCTTTCATTGCTATCTTCACTCCTCTCGTAAAGTTAATTGTTCATCGATCCAGTGGGCCCTTGTCGCATTTTACTTATTTTAATAAATATACTTATGTTGGGTAACATTGGACATCTATCTCATGCCCATCCCCATCTCGCGGTTTTTACATGAAATACTTGATCTAGATAGTAAGTACTAGTACTAAACGTACTTAAATACTGCGGTTTAGCTCTTAAACAAAATATATTGTTAACAGTTATAGTGTTCATTTCATTATTTAATTTTAAAACAACATAAAATGATTCTTATGAATCGAAATGCACACAACTTTTTGTTCTATTCATTTTTCATTTAACCGTCTATTCTGCGCACTGATACCACTATTCACTGTAAAATAGAGTACCTATTGGTTGTCTATATTTAATTGTATTTGAATAGTGGTTGGTTTATTTATAAAATTTAATCATTTATAGAAGACAGTCTTGGTTATTTTAATATTTATTTTTTAATGCATCAATGTTTTTTCCTTATCGAGTCTTAGGAACCGATCCTCAAAAAATACCTCTACATTGAGGATCCATATTATATTGCGTCCTGCTTTATATAATATACGTATATTAAGCTGTCTTGGAACGGAAATCGGAGTTTATCTTTTAGATTCTTTCATACACTGAATGTGGTTGATTGACAATATATTATAATAAATTACGTTAAGTTTCTTTATTAGTGCTATCTACGTATCATAATATTATAAAATATTTTCTTAAACATTAATTTGTTTTATAAAATCTATCGGAAAATCTTTGGGTCAATGTCAGAAACTTATTATCAATGAGTACCGACTATTCATCGAACAATTTTAATAGACTGAAAACATAATAAATTATAAACAACATACTAAAGGAAATTATGGTGCATCAAAATACAGACCTCTTGATTCATCATAAGTATATTCAACACCAAACAGCAAGGGAAAGTTGTATTCCATATGTACAGACCTAGTTACTTGCATATTGTAGTACCTACGTACAGCAACTCAACGCGCCTTCATGCCAGACGGGCATTCGCTTTTTATATGTCATTCATTACGCAATGTGCCCATCAAGAACCAGACTAAACAATAATTATAATAGGTACCTACATATTATATTGTAGGTAGGCGATGATTGTGAGAGCAGTGATGAGTGATTGATGAGTGATAATGACAAATAATTGTAAACTGGACCGTCGACGCCGATCCATTCATTCACATTCAATTCCAGTAGAATTATTACAATTTATTAGATACCAGCTGTCAGGTTAGCACTGACATACCTAATTAATTAGTAATTACAGAATAAAAACCTATGCAGACTTCAATATTGTTAATATACTTTATAATAGCACTGGGACAATTGGACACAATGACAAGTGGGCGCCGCACTGTCGAATGAAATAAATAGATGTTCATTACCTACCGTTTGATACAGAAAGTAGACGACGAAGACTACAATAAGAGTAATAAGTTCCTATCTACTACTTAGTAGTTTTAATTCATCTTGTTTTTAACATACCTAATGTTTTTTTTATTGCGGATTGAGAATTATTATGATGCTTCATATAAAAATAAAAGAATATTCTCTTCTCCTTGGAACGTAAACATAATATGCACAATGAAATCATTAGTTACGTATACAAATTCTCGCCTAGTATTAAATAATATAATAATATATGTGTTAAATATATATTTTAAAAGTACCTACAATTCACGAACGTCTGTTTATTTTCGAATTTCATTCGATTTCGTACCGTCCAGTTGTGCCAGCGCCGAATCGTCCTAGACACTTATTAATTGCCTTACTTTATCATTATCCATCCAATTATCATTATTTGGTACTTATTTGACAATAATAAATAACTATCGTCTATCACTATTCAATTATTGCAAAACTGAAGAACTGGCTACTAATTATCTATTTACTTAAAATATTCGTCAAGCAAATTATTGTTGATTCATAAAACCATAAATAGCAATATTATATTGGATTCATTAAACATTTCATTGACATTGACAATTCATCATTAACGATCGCCTTATTAGAAATTAATGATAGGCTTTTTTCTTTTTCAATCTGCAATCTATACCTACATGCACAAAACGTGTAAGTACCTAGTTTTGTTTTGAATATATCTAAAGTTTTCGTCGTCGAAGCCGCAATTCGATCTTTCGATGTTACTAATCTATCTGGCTAGCAATCTATGGCTTAACATCCTCGAATTATTATTAATTGTTGATTTAAACGGTTTCGTGGGAATCATGCGTCATATTCCCGCCATTTGGGCGATATGATTTTCTCTTTACGACTGCCTGCAAGGGATGCGCAATCTATAATAATATGACATTGGTCATAATATACAGTTTGCCTTATAACCGTACTATAATTATTATTATTGTACCTACTGTATAATTTGCCAGAAATATTTTTTACAACTTTTTAAGATGATGTACCTACTATAATAATAATCAACATCAAAAAGGGAGGCAATGCTGCTCGCGAGTGTCTTTCATACAATGCTTTCATACCTAATTTATAATATACTTATATTATAGTATATTATTTTATTAATCTCTTTGTCTTGTGAACAGCGAGAAAAGCGCGCGGCAAACTCACGGTCTTTCACATTATTATTTTATCGTCTCGTCTCGAAAACTGGTTTTCCGGTGGAGGTATTCCATTGTGCACTCCCTCGCCCTTTTCCTCCAGCCCCTCCCCGTTGGAAAGATATCTCGCGCGCGGTTCCTCCGCCACCATCGCATGATTTCGAACTCCCCGCATGACCTGCACCAAATCCTTACCAACTGGTTTTATCGGAGGTTTCACTCTTACTACTATTCTACAAATCATGCCGATCACTGGTTATTATCTAACTTTACTTAGGTATACGATCGCCTTGGTAGAAATGAATGATAACTTAAAAAAACACACCTAGGTATATTATGTGCACGAACTATAGATAAGTACCTAATGTTCAGATTGTGATAAACATAACTATATTCTGTATAAACTAAATCCGAATAGTAGTCTAGTTCTAGCAGCTCTACTGCGATACTTATTTTGCTTTTTTCGCGCGCAAATGTCCGTCAAACGATTTATAAGTGCTGTCTGTAAATCGTATTTTTGATAAGGTTACTTCGGTTATTTACATTCTCTGAAATATCTCCGTTTTAAGGATGTAAAATATATAATTGTTTACTATTCCACAAAGTGCTAATTCTACTACCATATAAAGGACACTCGGTCAACAGTATTAAAATACTTAATTAGTATCCACCACATCCTATGTAGTCTAGTTCGATAGTTCTGGCGGGAAAAAAAGGACGGGAGGTTGTCCGAGCAAACCATCACGACAGAAGCGACCATATACAATATACAAATTAGGCTTGCCTCACTTATAAACATACCGCATTAGAAGTAAGGTTTGACAACTTGGGTAGGAAACTAAAAGAAGAGTGGGAGGGACGCCGAGCAATACAAGCCGATGCAACAGGCGCGATTTAAACGCAGTCGGCGATAGCGACCATAGATAATAATCACTTTGGCCTCCTTTGGACTTCCTGACATCGCATCTGCCCAGTTTATTTGTTACGCGGTTCCGCCGTAGCATAGTTTCCCTAACTTTTTTGGTTCACCGCTCCTTTTTAAACAATAATTTTAATTTATTCTTTACTTTCACTATCGTATCATGGTCTTAACTAAATATTATTTTAGTGATAACGAGGTATTTAAAAGTTATCATTGGAAGTAGTAATTACTTTGATGAATATTTTGATGTTATTATATTTTAATATTTTATGTTTTTATTGTAACTTGGTTTAATGAAACCAGTTCTTTTTAAATAAAAATGTCATGTTGTAAAATCCTCAGGTTATGATTTGTTGAATATGCATTGTAACAAGTTTTTGTGTCATCAATATTGATAGATAATATGAAAAAAACCAAAATTGAGGTGGCATAGAGTTCCTATATACCTACACAAAAACTTTCTGGATTCGGTCATTCGTACCTATAATTAGGGGCGCTTCAAGTGTGATACACCCGGGTGGCAAAAGTCCTACGAATCAGTCACCAGAAAATCAAATGAGTCAGAAAGTTATAATATTTCAAGAAAAAACAGCTTGTTTCATGGATAGTAAAAAAGTCGCCTGCGGCGCCATTTTCTTCTGCTATAGATTATTTTATAAGTTATGGATACTCCATCGATATATAACGATCGTTCCAAGTCACTTTGCATTCTTAATTCAGAATATATTATACGTAAGTAAATGTCACGATTTTTGTTATAAATATTTTATAGACAGACATCAGACAATAAAATGATTTTTCAACTTATCTTTGACTTGCCATATTTCCACTAAACAAATAATTTATTGCTCACTTGCCGGCAGACATCCTTGGCGCATTCCCGCCTATAATTTTACAAATAAGGCTTTAACTTTAACACTGAAAAAAAAATAATGTGAATCAATTTATTTTTCATTTCACAAATTTTGTTTGAATTTTAACTAGAGTGAGATAACTGCAACAATCAATTCCTCATAGGTATACGCTTTCCCTAAAAGCATGTGTGCTACGCACAGCATAAAGGGGACAGTGGTGACAGCCGTCAAGTTTAAAAAGCATCTACTTTATAATGTAGGTGAAGGCATGTACTTACATCGTTTTTTTTTTATTTTAGGACCGCTTCGTAAGTGGCACAATGGACTTCTACATCACAGATTCTCTGCAGGATATGTTGGATATAGACATCAAGTCGGAAATGGCAACGGATCTGGGGAGCACCACTGACTTCTCGGTAAATTAAAGACTTGTTTTTAACATTCTCTGATTGCACTGTCATTAAAAAAGAGGCGTCTATTGTGCCATGTTATCACTATATCCATAACCTAAGGCAGGGATGGCGAACCTATGGCACGCGTGCCACCAGTGGCACGCGGGATGATTTTGCATGGCACGCGAATGTTTCATTTTGAAGAGAAAAGAAATATTGCTATTTTCCTATTTTAAAAATATTTATTTTTATAAAAATGTTTTACAAATAAAATCTATACTATAGTAGATACTTATATAATAAATAATATTAAAAAATAATGATGACATAGCCATGCGTATTTTATTCGGTTTTTCATAATATGTTTATGTACCAATCGTTGCGCAAACGGAAACATTGACAAATCGCATTGTGTAAAAAATTGCAGGCAAATCATTACGTTTAATGTAATCATACAATTGCATCGGTCGGTTCTTAGGATTGGGGATTTAATTATAAAAATATACAATCAACAAACCTTATGAAATTAATTATCGGCAGTCATTCAAAAATAATAACTGCTTTTTATTTTACCTTAAACTTAATCTCTAAAAATGGAAAACCGCTCAGTGATGTAGAATATAATATGAAAGAAGAGTGGTTTAAATGCTTCCACAATCACTTAATAATCACGTAATTTGAAAACAAGGAAAAAAATATTCAATGAATATAAATTATGTCTTCAGCTGGAAATACGGTGAAAGATAGAATATCAATAACTCAATTGTAATTTTAAACCTTTTTAATAGAATTATTAACTATTTTTTTATAAAACTTTAAAAAAAAATTTCGCTTTAAAAAACTGCTTGGCACGTCGGACAGTTGAAAAATATTATTTGGGAAATTTTGGCATGCATACGTAAAAAGGTTAGCCATCCCTGACCTAAGGCATCGATGCAAACCATTTCTACGTGTATGTTAAATTATATGCAAAATTCTGAAATAAATTGTCGCATGCCTAAATTTACAATATACTTTCTACATTTATATTCTTATGGTACGTTTACATCTGACACTTATACCGTTATACTTATTTTATGTGTCTGACATAAAATTTCACTTACTGTTTACACCTGCATGGATCTGACATAAAATTCTGGTATACTTCTCGTTGAAATAAAGTCTCGACACTTTATTCAATGGCAACATTGGAATAAATATATGCGGTGTTTACATATGATATTGTAATTTATTCGGACACTTATTTTGTATACTTCTCAAAAACGTTATGTCAGTTGTCAATATGGGAATGTAGAAAAAAGTAAAAGCAGCGAGTGTTATTATTTTAAGTCTTTTGGCAACAAAAAGGAGGAAAAAATGGTCTAGATGGGTGCGGGAATGGATTCAGCGACGAGAAGAACTAGGTGCCTTCCGTTTAATGTCAGAGTTTAAAATCGAAGATCCAACTCAATTTGTGAACTTTAGTTTGCAAGATTGGACCTTTTGCCAAAAAACAAGACACACAATTTAGAAATGCCATGTGTAGAAGAACGATTAACAGTAACATTGCGATATCTAGCACTTGATCATCATTGCATATTCAATATAATATTATCGTATTATGAGTGCAGGTGTGGGCCAAAATGAATTAGGTAATACCATTTGAAGCGTATTTTTTCTTCACAGAGTGCATCAGAATTAATCGTATGTGCCGAGAAAAAGCGATATTTTATTTTCGAACAAAATCCATAGAACACGGCACATCCGATTTATTTCTCACTGTCTATGATTTTTGACAGATCGCTACAGTACATTTATTAACGTAAACGTTGGGCATACATTCATGGTGTAGGTACCTATGATAATTGATTGTCCGTTGTTTTAGAAATATACATATGCAATTCACTAGGTACCTGTCAAACTATGAATAATGTGTCAGGTACTTGATATAAAAGTAGACGGGAGTCCAACTTCGGTGATATATCGCGGCAAGTTCGGAATTGTCGAATACGCGGTGTTTACATTTGCATATATAAGTAGAAATAAGAACAGGTGAGTGTCGACACACGCAAAATAAGTGGCTGGTACAAATATAATTACTGTTTACACTTGGTGAATATGGTGTCATACATAAATATGACAATATAAATGTCAAATGTAAACGTACCATTAGACAAAGTGTATTTCTTCCAATTTATTGAGATGTATGTAGTGTGTCTGATGTTAATTTATTTATTTACGATATATAATTGAATATTTTTCGGAAATAATTGAAGATGCGGTATGTAGAAGAAACCTGCACATATTTCTGTCGAACCATTGCCAAGATGATGTCTTAAAATCGATTTTGAAATAATTCATTGATGAAAGTTCATGGTAATTTATGTTTACCCAATGATCGTCAAAAGAGTGGTTTTCTAATTTGGGGTAATCTGTTTGAATACCGATAAAACAGGCAGAAGTATTTTTTTTAAATCAGTTGATTTTTGGTAAATTAAGTATGAAAAAGCTATTAAACTCGTGCATACAAAACTCAAACTTTGCCCGCGTGCCATGCAAAAACATGTTCTAGGTTAAACAGCAGAAAATATAGTATCATCAATTACTTATGTCCTTTTACTAAGGCCTCGTTCAGGTGGCGCATGATAACTCGCACGCATTTCAGGTACCGGTGACCTCAGTGAGCCGTCTACATGCAAAGCGCAAGCGATCGCCAGACTCTCTAGGGGCGATGTTGTTTATGCCCATTCAAAAACGAATTATGTCACCTAGCTTATACTCGTTAAACGCGTTATATGGGCTCAGCACATTTTTCGTACTCAGCGCGGTGGGACACGCGCCATCTGGACAAGGCCTAAGCTTAAAATACATGCCCCATGACAGCGTGATTGGTAAAAGTGTTGGATTGATCCCGCATCGTGTCAGAAGATACTTTGATTTTCCAACGGGTATTCGATCCAGAGCAAGGACTCAATAGATTGGATTAATGTCTAACAACCATTCTGTGGAAAAAATTCTCTTAATATTACCTTCACTCTATGGAAACTCACTTGTTCCATTTAGGAGCGAAAATAGTTGTTTACTTTTATTTACATATTTATAGAAAATTTTCAATATGTTCCATCAATCTTTCAGGATGCCCTCGGAGTCAGTTTTTCTGATCTTCCACCGTTATTGGATATAGAAATGGATAATGCGACGGCGTGGATAGCGGGTAGCAATGCAAGTTTGCACAATTCATCAAATTTTGTGCACAATCTGGATTTGTACGGATCGGAGGCAAACGCGGTGATGGTCAATCCCAACTCTGTCATGCCCTCCATGTTTTCGGAATCACCGGTCAAAATAGTGAATCAAAATTCCTCAAATCTCATGTTAAATTCTGTAAATAGTGATTCAGTGAATATGTCACCCCTCCCCAGTCCGACAGAAGGAAAGAGCCACCTAACGTTTTCACCTAACACTATCAGCATACCTAAAATAAAAGAAGAACCGTTAGAATCCGAAGAAGACAGTGTCAGTTTCAGCGAAGCTGACTCGATCCGAGAAACATCAAATTTTGTTTTTGTGAAAAGTGAAAATTTAGAAAACATAAAGAAAGACTTGATGAATGACCTGGACTGCAAACCCATTAAGCTCAGCGGTCCGCCGACCTCGACAATACGGATAAAGACAGCTCAACCTGAATTGCTTAAACTCAACAATAAAAGCTGTTCAATATTAAACACGAACCAGAGGGTTAACGGCACGCAGTACGTGACGACACAAACGCTCGGTACAAAGACTATAATATCTGGCAACATTCACATTCTCGGGCATCAGCAATCGAGAACGCTTCTCACCAATTCCAATAAAAGTTCCGCTACAATATTAATCGACAATGCAACATTAAACAATAATAGGCAAATTATCAAAACCACTATGTCTGCTAATGCATTTAGTGATAGCGTCAGCTCAAAATTTATGCCTGGAAGTAAAATATCATTTTGCGGAGAATTTCCAAAGCCGGCTTACTCATATTCCTGTCTCATTGCGATGGCACTCAAGAATTCACGGACAGGCAGTCTTCCAGTATCAGAGATATACAATTTCATGTGGTGAGTCAAAATTCATTTGTATAAATGAAATCTGAAATTCTGTAAACTGAACATTATATGTAGCACTATTCACCTATATGTGTACACCTAACTACAATTGAATCATGCTCACGTAGATTTTTTAAACTTGCGAGTAATTTGCAAAAACCTTTCTTTATTTTATTAAAATGTATGGAAAATAGGCCATTACACCAATTTATTTTTTTAAAAGGGGTTTTTGATGTTGCCAATATGCCGAAAATAAATAGTTAACAGAGTGTAAGATAAAGTATATTATTTTTGGCAGTAAGAAAATGCATTTCGGGACAAATGTATGGTATATTATGCCATTCTACGTGTGCATGATTCAATTATTGTGTCACCTTGTATTTGTATTAGCATTAAAGTACTGGAATATTGAGCACTTTTTGTTGTATTCTACATTTTTTGCACATTTGAGATCGAAATTAATAGACATTCAATTTACTTATTTTTATTATCATGGACATGGACTTACAAATTATTTCATGATGAACGACATTCATAAGACATTTAGACATACAGATCAACCTCAATTTTATATTTTTGAAGGGACTAACAAAAATAGGAACATTTAAATTTTGAATTAAGATTATATGAAAAAATCATCCAAACTGGTTTGATGCATATTTTTGGCTTGTTTATATAAAACTATTCTCTCTAATATCTATCTATTTATTAAAACTGCCCCGTTTTCAGGACATAAAAACTTTCAAAATCCTACGGGTATGCACTACAAAATGAAAAAAAAATATCACTATTGTGAATAAATTTAAATCATTGGTTCCAACCCATAGGTCGCGCGATTTCTAGGGCCTACTCTTATATTTTGATGAAAAGTAACATTTTTATACACTACTAATTATTCCATGAATAATAAAGTAGTAGCCATTGTATTAACATTTAAATGTAAGTAGCTGTGCAACTTGTTCAATATTTTGCTGTAGAACATCGATCGCCAAGGGGGCACGCCAAAGATCCTGACCTGGGGGCCTGTGTCAAGATATGGGGATGGGGCCCATGATCCACTGTATATCGTCGCTTAAGAAACAACACCGCGGAAGTCAATTAATTAAAATTTTCAGGGGCAAACAAAAACCATCTCAAAAAATTGAAAATAAGTTAAAAGGTATCAATTTTCAATTTTTTGAGATGGTTTTTGTTTGCCCCTGAAAATTTTAATTAATTGACTTCCGCGGTGTTGTTTCTTAAGCGACGATATGTCTGGGTCATGAGGGTACATTTACTTGATATGAAATAATTATTATTCTAAATACTTATTATATCATTAAATTGCCTATGTGTGGTCGGTCGTTGGTCAATAAGTGGAAATTGGTGATTTCTAAATTAGATTAGGATTAAAAGTATATTTTACTATATTTTGTGGGTTCTTGTTTCGTAAACCGAAGCTATTGAAGTATTGATACTATAGATGGTTAGTTTTATAAAATTTACCTTGTACCTAGTTTGTTTTCTTGTTTCAAAAAGTGAAACTGAGTTTCAAACTCTTCTAAAACCAAAATATCAGTTTTAACACTCATCATAAATTTACCGAAGACCACAGATTTATAATTTGTGTGTACCTACTGTGTGTGTTTTACTATCTAAGGGCCCACATGCCTAACGAAAGTCAAAATGGAGATTTTATGGTATTTTCATTTAATTCCTCCATTTTGACATACGTTGGGCATGTGGACCGTTGAGATTTGTTACACTGCATACTTACCCACCTAATCTTCATTTTTTAAACAATAAAACCAGTGTGTCGGGCCATTTCCTTTCAGATAATTTTTGATAAGAAATAAAGTTGTGTTTTTGCTCAACATAAAGTTATTACCTATAAAATTTTATCTTTTAATATATTATTATAAACATTGCATTAACTTTCAATGCTACCTATATACAGTATTGACTCTGGTTTGTACATTATGAATGAATAATCATTTATTAAATGCAAGCACATTACATTTTGTAAATTGTGATGTGTATTTTCAAAAATCTCCACAGATTTTATTGCCCTAACTCAAAATTGTAACTGAGGCATCACAATAAAGGGTTTCATTTTTCATTTGGGTCAACCCCTTACAAACTTTCTTTAGTTTTGGTGTGGGTGCTGACTAGACAGAATGCATAATTCCCATCTCTTGTCCCTTTTCCCAAACTTGTACGTATGCAGTTCGTCGTATCACACTTCACCGTGAAATGTTGTATCGGAAATATATGGCCGTATATTAAAGACCGTCCAACTTCTTTGGGTTGTACTGACATAGAATTCATGTCTAAATAAAACACGGTTCTTGTCAGTTTACACTTTACAGGAAGCCCGCAGCAAACAAATGTTTAAAATAGCCGATATACTGGATTATTTGTTGGGTTAGATTAGGTTAGGTTAGGTTTTTATTCTTGAATTCATGAATTTTGCCAAAACCAGCTATGAAAATTGAATTACTGTTCATATTGAATCTAATAAAATTGGAGATCGTATAGTATACGGTCATCTCTTTCCTATAAGAAAGCTCACGGCGAACCGTGTAACGGTGAAATGTTTTTCATAAAATTTACATGTAACCCCCAGATCTCGCCATTTGGCCACTGACATAGCGGTTGCAAAATAAATTAAACTAGTCCGGGTGCTAACCACTAATATAGTTTATATATTTTCTTTTAACAAATTCTACGCATCATGCTTTCAATTAGAACATTATATCTATATTTATAAGCCTATAAACCCTTTATTATAATATATTAGCAAAATATAATTGAACATATCCACGTTTATTTGTATCATTTTACTCTATTTCTGTAAGTCATTAAGTTTTTAAACTTTCTTTTATTTTTATAGATCTTCTATTCTAATTCTATAAAATTATATGTAAAATATTGATGTACGTTTTATTAAGTAATGACCATATGTGTACGTCATTATTTCGGAAATAAATGCTTCAATTGTCTTAATCATACCAATCACTATAGCATCCACTCTTACTTGACATCCTTTCTACATAATTTATATATATTTATGTTTTAATTTTCAGCCAACACTTTCCGTACTTCAAAACAGCCCCAAATGGATGGAAGAACTCTGTCCGCCACAATCTAAGTCTCAACAAATGTTTCGAGAAAATAGAGAAACCTTCTACAAATGGTGGCCAAAGAAAAGGTACGTTTCTATAAAATGATTGTCCTCATTGACAAATTTGTTTCTTTTGGATAACTTTCCTTATAAGTACTTTAGTATCAAAAGGTACATAACTGTTTTTGAATTGAACAATTATATGCCAATCTGAATAAATTTTATATGTACCAAAATAATTATCCACCTAATACAAAGTTTCTTAAAATTTACATAAATCTTAAAAGTTTAGAAGATACTCATTGAAGACAGTTTTCATTTTGTAGTAAATTTGACAAGGGTTTTCTAAAACTTGTTACAAGTTGTTGTCTATTTAAAATTGTAAAAATGTAGGTAAGTATATTTTTATGTTTTTTAAGAAATACCTCAAAATTAAAATTTGAAAATGGTGCCAAATTGACGCCGATTGTCCTGAATCACTTGGTCAACAGAGACATCAATTTGCTGCATATAATTGTCTCCAATGGGTTAATAAGGCTCCCAGCAACTACGTACCTTTTGATTTCAAAATAAATATACTTATATCGAGGGTGTTCAGCCATATAATGGAGATTGTGGCGGATATTAGTTATTTATGGAGTTAGATCATCTGCAACAGTGATCGTCAACTGGTTCCAACGGAATTGGCAAAAGCTGGTGAAAACCTTCTTTTTTGTAAATATGTTATGAATGAACGTAAGACCAACTGACCTTCCCTAATATCACTTCCATGAAAACCATGTAACATTAATAAATAAGGATTGACAAGATTGTTCTATTCACATTGCAGGATGTCTGTGGGCGATGAATCCGTCCAAAGTGGGTAAAATGGACGAAGAAGTACAGAAGTGGTCAAGGAAAGACCCACAGGCCATCCGCAAGGCCATGGTCAGGCCCGACAGCCTGGAGGCCCTGGAGAGGGGGGAGATGAAGTACTGCGGGGATGGGGAAGGGGAGGGAGATGGAGAGGGAGTAGTGAGTGAGGAGTTGCCAGAAGAGGAGTGCTCGGAGGAGGAAGAGCTGGACGTCGACGAAGCCTTCCTGCTGGCCACCTCTCCTCTCTCCCCTGCCACACACCACTATGATGACGAGACCAGCGATGTTGAGGTTATTACTCTCTTTTCTCATATATTATTTTTATATCCCTGGAATATTCCAATCAAGAGCGATGTAACATGTTCTATAATTTAAATCACCGCTTACATTGTGTATTATATGAGAGTTGTAATAAGTACTGCAACAATCTCCGCAGATATCAATAATAAGAAAAGGGTGAAAAAATACTTTGCAAATTAACCCATCCCGTGCGTCCAGCGCAACTGGTGCGTTGCCATTAGATACTATTAGCATGTTTATTAAATGTGGTAATTAACTGTTCCGCAGTGAATGGGTTAACAAGGAATACATATAATTTTTCATTGCTTTGGGAAATTTAAAACAGCCTGAATTTAGCATGGAATGGAGTCTGGAGATTGTCAGTATTTCAAACTAGGAAAATATTGCCAGGTTTGTTTTAAGTTACTCAGGAGCAACATTCCCTCTAATTTTTCTATTGTGTGTGCGGATCATTAACTCATCTGAGCAGTGGCGTGACTAGGGTTGGTGTCATCCGGTGCGGTAAATTTACACCCATTTGTGAGGGGCCACAAACACACATACAATTTTTCATAAAAATTTAATTTTTAATGTATTTTAATTTCAGTGATTTTGTATAATAATAACACTAACAAGGATAATTTTTGAAGTAAATAAAAAAAATAGGAAATAAAGAAAAGGGTATTCCTTGTTAAAATATATTAAATACTAGTTTGTTATTTGTTAAGGTCGGACATACATGCTCAGCGTAGGTCAAAATGGAGCTTTTATTGTATTTTCAAAACATGATCCTGGACATTCCTTAAACGTTGTAGATAATCTATTTATATAATTTTGAAGCCCTATTATCCTTTATATTTATTTTAAACATTTGATGACTGCATAATTTATTTTTATTACACGTACCTAACCGAATTTTTTTTTTTTTTTAAACGGTACATGTTCAAACACGCGCGTTAACATCATTTTACTCCCTACTTCAATTATAGTTTGTCAATTTATGGCTACGGCCGTATGTTGTAGCTCAACCACTGGGGAATGCCAAAAGAAATGGCGTATTTCAAAAAAACACTACCTTATTCTGAGGTCAATAATTATTATAAAGCAATCATTATTCGTAGGATGTTTATCACACTTGAATGGTCAAAGACATAGTTTATAATGAGTATCTTTAGAATTATCTTCAAATGTGTTAATCTTGCCCATTTTTTGAATAATAAAATGCCGAATTCTTGTCAAATTTGGGATCACAGAGATTATCAATATAATTCTTTATCGTAAATATTTCACTATAATAATGTCGATATAAATTATACTGATGGTTTTATAAATACGTTTAAAAATTAATAAATGTAAAAAATCTTAACACCACTGCACATTTATATACTGAAATATTACTAAGGGCTTGCGCAGACAGAGAGCGGTCGGAGTTCTGCGTTCAACCGACCGTTGACCGCTAACGTTCAGGGACAGCAGACAGGTGGCGGTCAACAATAAGCGTTCCATTTGTATACAAACGTCGTTGTGACACAGGCGCTGCATAATGCGAGACCGCTATATTCCGACTGCGAGTGGAAGTGAGAAAGCACCGCTGTTGCGTACTCACTCCCTCGTGTGGTTTCGCTCTATGTTGTTTGACTGCTCAAATTCCTATGACGGGACTGGACGGGAGGTACGGCGTTCTTTGTAATTCCGGGCATAGAACTCTAGCGTTCCAATTGACCGGCGCGGTCTGACCGCCGGCTGTGTACCCATACAGTACAAAGAACGCCGAACTCCGAACGCGGAACGCAGACCGCCTGACCGCGCTCTGTCTGCGCAAGCCCTATATTCTAAAACATTAGAGCGAGAGGTTTAAAAGAATACTATTTTATGTAACAAGAATACTTATGCAGCCATCAAATGTTTAAAATAAATATAAAGGAAAATAAGGCTTCAAAATTATATAAATAAATTATCTACAACGTTTAAGGAATGTCCAGGATTATGCTTTGAAAATGCAATAAAAGCTCCATTTTGACCTACGCTGAGCATGTCCCCCCTTAAGAACTGTGATGTTTTCACAATAAGGACTACAATGAGACTGTACTGACAATGTTTCTTGCAAATTGAAACATGTCAAAGACTAAAAAATGTAGAGGACCCGGCACATTGGTGGTGATTGATGAACACTAAAATATGTATCTTCTTAATATAATATAAAATAAATTATGTGTTACATGTCACACGCCAAAAATACACTCTGATCTGATTTTTCAAACGCGCCTAAAGATGTATAACTTCTAAAAAAGCCCTCCTCTTATCCATTTTTTATGTTTTTTGTCAGTCTTCAAAAATGTAAAACCAGGGTTTCACTGGAGTAATATTACCACGTTTTTATTAGCTTGTATTCTTGTTTGTCCAGTACACATTTTTTCTTGTGTGTCCAGCAGCGGCGAAGGGTGGAGGTAGGCTGTTAAAATCCGCCATAAATAGTGCATACTAAACTTTGTCAGTCAAACGTATATGTTTTTATTGAAATAAGACTAAAATTTACAGATGATATTAGTTAGTTTTCAAAATTCAATTAAACCCTGCGAAAAGCAAGCCATATAATAGTCAAAAAATACTCATCTATCTATAAAATATCTAAAATTATGCAATTAAATCATACATAACTTTGGATATTTTATAAATAGAATAATAATTCTTATCTATTATAGTTTGGCGTAGGCAGGGCTTAATGAATTAAAAAAATGATCCAACAATATGTGTAATATGTATTCTTAATCCAACGAAAACAAATAAGTATGAATGAAAAAGTATGCACAATTTTGTCATATCGCCTAAAATATACAAATACGATTATGGTTTGGTTAGGCAGGGTTTAATTTATTTTTAAAAACTAACCAATACCATCTGTAAATTGAAGTTTTATTTCAATAAAAACATACACGTTTGACTGACTAAGTTTAAGGTGCACTATTTATGGCGGATCTTAACAGCCTACCTCCACCCTTCGCCACTGGTGTCCAGTCCTAGCAACTAAATTATTAATATATACGTGCGTTACTATGGAAATCAATATGAAATGTCAAAATGACATTTCAGTATTCTATACTTATTAATACATAGAATTGTAATATTGATTAATTATATTAAGGTCTAATCGCAGTTTTACCTTATAGTATTTTATTTCTCAAAGCTCCTGAATTACATATTTTCATTCATGGATTAGGAGCTTGCGATTATAACATCATTCTTCCCATTGTCCAAAAATAGGTATGTGATTATTATTTGTTTTCTTATAGGTTATGGATGGAGACGGGGCGTATGATGAAATTGATATTGAAGAAAGTCAACCCATCAAATTAGAGTTTGCCCTAGCATCCCAGTTTCATCATACAGGTAATTGATACAATCAATTCTTTTTCTTTTATTCATACTAAATCATAAAACAATTTTTTTAGGATGGCATTTTAATTTATTTAATTTTTTCTTGCAGAGAGTTTGGCGAAGCGGCCCAAAACTAATTATATATACCAAACAATTAGCACTACGCCGTCTCACACGAATCGACGGAAAACTCCTCTCGTGAATAGAATAGCTTAAGAAATTTATAAACCGATACTGTTTCCAATTGAGCGATTGAAACTTTCAAAAAGTAAGCTATGTTGTATATTGTATTTGTTTATCAATGTTGTACGTTGTACAAATGCCATTGTGCTGTACAAATGCAGTTATATTACAGAATATTGATTTTCTAGAAAAATAATTTAAAACCTTCCACCGATGGTAGTGTTGTGTACATAAATATAACGTACCTATATTATTGAACTATTACTATATCTCTTTTATCGAGTAATTTATGCGTAAATGGTCTTTAAAATTGCAGTATTCTTTTGGGAGGGAGTTGCACTGGCTTAAAAGAACATGTACAATTTGGGTTGTGGTGAAATACTACAATAATGATAATGCTAATATTGCAATTTTAATATCATTTACCTTGTGTGTTTCTCAAACTCTCATTTGTGAAATGCTGTAGTGAAAGAAATTAGTTAAAATAAAAACTTACGTGGTGTGATTTTTTTTTTTTTTTACCAACAGTGGACATGTATTATCTAATCTTAATTCATGTGATCTCATTTGTTTCGATTTTTTAACCACGTCTGTGATTAGGAAATGTTTTCTCTTTATTCACTAAAATATCAAATTATTATTAAAAAAACAGTTTATTTTTCACATTGAAGAGGTTCACGATAACTTACTATCTAATAATAATTGTATAATATTTTCAATGTATATATTTCTTGTTAATAATTGAATTTTCTCTTATAGTCCCTATTTTGCTTTTACATTCAACGCATGCGTAAAACACAGCTGAATTCAGTGTGTGCAATTATGTGGAGTGATTTTCGCTTATGTGAACTGCATATATGCGAAATCCTATACAAAATATGATTGTGTTGTATGCGTCCGTAGAAATGCGATAGCGAAATTGAGACATACATATTGTATTAATGTGTTGTGGTTTGTATTCTCAATATCAAAATGATATGGTTCTTTAAAATCAATGTGCTATTTTTTATTAATTGTCCAACATATATTGGAATAAATGTATTTGTTTATGTTTCCATTACCCACTCGTTTGCTACGATTCTTCAAGTTTGATGTACATTATAATGTTGGTTTCATGCCAGTACCTAAATTAGCCTAACTCAAAGAAGTTAAAGAAAACTTTCAATAGAGATTGAGTCTAAATCTATGAAAGTGAAGGTGAAAAAGGACCCCAGTCGACCTAATTATCTGAGGCATTCATTATTTGTTGCATAGAAAAATGGCACTTATGACAAACTTAAACTCACTTTGGCGATTTTGATAGTTAAACCATAGAAGGCTGCATCTGGCAGAAGAAGGTTTTTTCAACATCCAGTCTACCTCCACTCCTCGCCACTGCTACCGAGAAGGCTCTCTGTAGAGTGTGTACGTAGGCCATATCTTAAGCCAAATTATTTTTATTTTTGTCAACAAAGTTGTCAATTTTTAGTTTTTAAACATCAATAAAATTCAATCATTGTTCCGATTTTTCTTGCTGTATGGCTTTTTCTTCCACGTCAACAATACAGTTTCGCTGACTAGTTTTTTTATTAAAATTGTACTTTGTAGTACATAAGTTTCGCTGTTGACATAAATATTGTCAGCTATAGTGCCCAAAACAGCTTGTCACTTGCCGAACACTAATATGTATCATTGTTGGTTGTTCTTCCTCCACGGACTGTTCAACATAACATTTATGGACATAAAAAATAGGATACTATATTACTCGTAAACACTTATAGTATTTTATTATTTATAGATGCTCTCATCGTGAATGACAGATTGAACATTCGTTTTGGATGTCAATTACCAAAATTTGCCTATAAAATTTTACGAACTGCAAACAAATAATTAATTTTACTAACCACATTAAATGTTATCGAATCACTGAAATTATAGGCTAAATGTAAATGTTATAATTTATATTAAAGCAGAAACCCTCTCCCAATATTGCAACATACTTAAGTGTGTAATTATGTACATCCAATATTATTATGTTGATATACATCCAGCTGGAAAATTATAGCAAACGGGTTAATTATAAATGTTTCTAATTATTAGGAAAAAAAATATAGCTGAATATTATAGTCTTATAGCAGATTAAAATTCAATATTACCAATGGTGATTGCAAAATGATTTAAGAAAATCATCGCTTAATAAATCTGTTACTTTTTCAATTAAAGTATCTTATGTATGTATGCAGTTTGTCGCAAAATTTTGCATTTGAAAGTGTTCTTTTTCATATAATGATTCTTCAGCATTCAAAGATTTTGGTGTTGAAGTCGTTCTTTATACTATTTATAAAATCTCTGTGCGACCTCTTAAATGTTAGTTTTAAAACTGTAATTACTATAAAAGATTTTCAAATTTTAATATTAATCTTTAAAAAAAATTGTTTATAGTATATGAAGTATTTTACAAACTAACCTAGAAGTATTGCATATTGTGAGACAATTTGCACTGTTTCTATTTTTGGTTTTTAATTATCCCGTGTGATGGAGTATACAAATTATCGGCTGTGTATATGAAAAGTCAAAATCCTCGTTACATTATCAGGCTTTTGGTTTACTTGTAAGTGGTGAATAATATTATGTTGTGTATGTGAAAATTGTGACATTGCCCTTATATGTTTTTACTTAGCCCTCAACTGTATAAAATCTTGTTTTTTTTGTCATCGCAATTCTCATTAAATTGAATATTAATAAAATTTAAGGATACGTCTTCTGAGAATATTAATTTGTGTTACCATGGTGGCCACACTTTATATAGAATTTCAATGGAACATATTTTACTCCCATAATATAATACGAAATTTTACTATTACTACTTTCCTCTGCTTTCGTCGTCCAGTCTCATACCAAATAAATTAAGATGGAAGCTAATGTTAAGAATTCAGTTGTTCAAGCTAATGTTAAGAATTCAGTTGTTCAAGATTGTTCAACAGACCCCACGTTTAAATAAAACATGTAAATATTGTAAAATTTCGACCGAATTTGCTTTAATATTTCATAAACAACTCAATTAAGGACCTTAGGTAATCATTAAGTATTAAAACCTCCCAGTAGAATTGTTAAGTAGCAGTATAGGGTTTTTTATAATATTATTTTATTTGAATCATGGATCGAGAAAGAAGTACCTTAGAAAAATACTATAAACATATTTTGATATATTTAAAATTAATTTGTAAATACATAATTATATGAACTTACATTGTATATGTCCAAAAAAATGGTCTACGAAGAGGCCTAGTTTAAGAATATTGCACTACATAAATTATTAAATTTACTACTAAAACAATGATACGGCGGTATTCACTAATACGCTGTATTTAAAGAGATTAATTTTGATTTTACAATATGCCGTCTCGCTCTGCAAAATAATTTACATTGATGAATATTTATTGATAATTTTCCGTCTGCGATTTCAATCAGCATTTGAAGATTTCTGACCTACTTGAGATGAGTAAGATTTTTTTTTAAATAGCAATTTATATTTTTTTGTCTTAGTTATCCTTATTATCTAAATATAAGATCTTTTTAAATTAATCTCAATAATGTACAAATCTATGTCAACACATAATAGCAAGTAAGTTTTCTAGAATGTATGTTAACCATTACTTTCTGGGAATTCAACTATTAAAGAGCAGCTCATCTTATTTCAACTAATCTATTATTGCTGTGTCGAGAATTTTTCACATCAAATAAAATTAATGTGTTCATCAATTTAATATCTGTTAATAACTTTTCAATTGAGCAGTTATAAAATTTACTAAGTTTTCTTTTTTTATTCAAATTTAAAGTATCTTATAAGGAGTATTTATCAATTATTAGTACATACATCAATGTTTTTTTATTGGCTTACAATATGTATCTCCAAAATTATAAATTTGTATGTCTCATGTATATTACTAAATTTAAAAAGAACATAATATTCTTTGTTGTGAATGTAAGCTAATTATTTATTAGTCAATTTTGATTATTCGTCATTCGACAAACGATACCGACACAATTCTTTAGAGTAGATTTGTGATTAAATTAATAATTGCCGCTATAGAAAAAAATGGGTGAGGTTATATTATTGTCTAGGAAAAAATAATCCATTGAAAATATATTATAATAGGTACTCCTTAAGAAAGAGATGCCAGCTAGATTGCAGGAATAATCCTGCGCCCGAAACATATTCTATCCTAAATCCAGTTTTTGATGTCTGGATATTCTATTAAAACCTCATCAGAAATAGAAAGGTTTTCATTTACTTTGAAAACATCACTCGGACTTACAATAGTATAGTATTGTACTCGCCAAATAGAAGGGCCATCAATATTGCAGGCAAACAGTTGTGATGAGTTAGATCCGTTTGTTTCTCTACAATATGAACCTTGGGAACAAAAGCATGTAAAATAAAATATCATGTTTTTTATAAGTATTTATGTTGGTAGTAATAACACTTACAGAGTGATAGTATTTTTATAATTCATAGATTATTAGTAGCAAATGCATTTATAAACTATTAGTGAAATCGTCACGATTGACCATTTTCCGTCAATCAGTCATTGCAAAGTTTACTTTGTGTCACATTTCTCATTTAATCAGATTGATTTTTATTACCTATTATTTTTTAAGTTGTCTGGTTTCACAGATTTAAAAGTCTTTCATTTCAAATATTCTTTAACAGAAATGTGTAGAAATAGATTATACCGAATAATTTTGATTGATAGTTTAAGTTTTGTATTTTCCACTGCCAGTATTTCAATGTATGTATTATAAGCGGTAGAAAGAATAGGTTAGATAAATACTAAGTAACACAAATAGATTAAACTTAATTTTTGTATTACAACATTTTTATAATAAAAAAATAATTCAACTATGAAAATTGTCTGAATTTAATTATATTTATTTATTTATATATATATACCAATTGCAATGACCAAATATAATTAACGTCGGGCAACGAGAGAAAAAAATCACATTTAGGTGAATGGAATATTACTTATTCTTCATCGGGGACCTCATGGCTGAGGATCGCAAGATTTGATGGAAGATTTGGCAGTCGAGCAGCCTTCTCCACCTCTCTTGGCATTCTGCGTCACATGAGGCCTGTGTCAGTGTAAAACCCATAACATTTCATGCCACCAGTCGAAATACGCATATTCTCTGTTTACAAAGTTAAGTATATGTGTACACTATAAATGAATTGAGGCGCCGAGTCGCTAAACTGGCTCCTGGCGATTTTTCGATAAAATGAGTTTTGAATGTACTTAGATGCTCTATCGATAGACCTATCGACTTTTCCAGTTGAGAGTTTCAAATTCCTCCCAATTTCATCAAAAAATCAAAATGAATATTGACGTGAGTCGCCAAGCGCGCTCTTTGAAAAAATAAGGAGTCGCTAAATTGTCTCTTCTTAACCGACCAATCAGACGCCGCCATTCAAATACTGATTTCAAACGTACGGTAAAATCTCTATACAACCGCGTCAAACCGTTAGCGTCTGTGCAGTGAGAATGTCTTGATTTTGCTTTATCTATTTGATTGTTTTTACTAATTAATAATGGATGTTTCATTAGTAAGTGTAACGGAATCTCTACCAGGAGAATCAAGGAAGCGTTTAAGAAATCCAGCTGGCTGGAAATGTAACGTGTTACGCCAAGAAAGGTATTTAAAAATTGACATTCCTAACATTAATTTTTGCTATAGATGTTTCAATAATCCAGTGGTGTTTCATAATAATATTTTTTGTTTCCTATGCTTTTTTAAATTATGCCGTAGATACATAATATTGTATATTTAGTGTGATGTAATTATTATGAGATCTCTAAGTACAGATTTTTAACATATTTTGCTTGTGTCAAAAAATAATATTATTGGGACCTTTAATAATTGAACATTATTTTTTAATCACTTGATGACTTTCTAAGCAAATCGATAAGTATAATAAATTGATTCAAGATAACCGCCATAAATCTAGTTATAATAAATAGTCATTATTTTATACTTTTGTATATATATATTTTATTAACCTCTATCTTTACTTTTTATTTTCAAAGTTATTAATTATTGTATTTTTCATAATTTGTTGCAGATATTCATCTAAAAAATTGCCCGAGTATCCTCAGTGTAATCATGACACTAAGAACTTCAAGTGCAGTTCATTAAATCGACACCTCCTACGTATACTATTGTAACTAACAAAATGACGTTTTTCACTTTTTTTTCATTTTTCGTATCCATAGTATGTATTACATATGATGCCATTTACAGAATATCAAAATTCGTATTATAAGTGCGATTTTCAAGCATTGCATATTATTGTATCTGAAATTTCTTGAATTTTTTCCGACGTAAAGTATGGTAATGTATTTAGCAACACTATATGCGGGAAACGCACGGAGATCTTGCCGCGCGGGTGTATTGTTACTGCTAATTACGATACTTCACTTCGGACGGGAGGTGACACACCGCTATCACTGTGAACTTTCGGTTTTATTGTATTTTTTGTATGGTTTGGTAAATATTAAATACTAAAATGAAGAGATCTAGACAATGCCAATAAATATTGCACAATATGCCCGCCCCTACAGGACTTTAGTGTCAAGAATACAAAAATTGATAGAAAATCTATCCGTGCACAAAAATGTGTGATTAGGCCAGATGGGACAATTAATAGTACAGCGTATAATATTATAGAAACGGATAATAATGGTAAAACAAAAATGGATGAAATAAATTCTACCCAGGGAAACTGTGACTTTAGGATTCAAAGTAAGTTAATATTTTTAATCTTTTTCTCGTACGACAACAAAAAGTATTGTAAGTTATACTTTCCATTGTCTACGTCGTTTCTTTGCTTGTAACTATTATTGTATGTAATATTTACCATATTTTACGTCGGAAAAAACTGAAAAAAAATATTGTATCTATCACTTATGGTAATTTACGTCGTGCTTATTTTAGTAAAATAAATTGTATGTAGTACTTACCATATTCTACGGCGACATATAATTTTAGTTACAATATTATACGCATGATAACTTTTATAAATTCATGTTTATTTAGTTGTTTTGCTTTTTACAGAGTCACAACTGCCTCCAGGTGCTGATTAACCCATAGGCATCCGAGTTTCCGAAACACACATTGGTCATTCAATCCAAGTTTATTTTTGTATGTAGAACGGTAAAATGACTTCCAATAATCAAATATCAATAACTCAGAATATGTAACTTGAAATCAATTGATTTTTGGAACATATATAAAAAAAGGATGGTTTAATATAATTTCAGAGATATAAAAATAATAAAACACATGAAAATGGAGATAGGGAGGTTCAAAGTTCAATAAATAAAAACTTTTGTTGATTTTTTTTCAAACTTTCAAGTTTACTGCTAAATACAAAACAAATTACACAATTAACATTTAAAAAAATCTTTAGATTATAAGACGCAATTAATTTTCTTATGAAATTTTTTTACAAAATTGAAAAATGTTCACAAATTTCTTCTTTTTCTTATATTTAACGAAACCATTCAAACCATTTCAATTGTGCTGGAATTGTACAATTATTTGCCATAATTAAATATGAATATCTTCAAAAGTGTTACTTAGAACTAAACATTTTTTGAAACATACATAAAAAACGTTTTTTTCTTATTATTTTAAAGTTATAAATGAAAAAAAACGGTATATAAATGATATAGGGAGGTTCAAAGTTAACAAACCTTTTTTTATTTTTTTATGACATAGATTAAACTTATATGCTAAATAAAATTATATATACATATGAAATATTAAAAAACATAATAATATATAGTATGAGAAAGGGAGGTTCAAAGTTAACAAACCTATTTTAATTTTTTTATGTCAAATTAAGCTTCTATGCTAAATAAAATTATATTTACATATAAAATATAAAAAAAACATATATAATAAGAGAAAGGGAGGTTCAACGTTAACAAACATATTTTTTTTTTACATATTAATTTAAAAGCTAAATAAAACAATAGTTTAATATAAAGCATTAAAATATGTATATATAATGAGTTAGGTAGAAACAAGACATTTAAAAAAAACATAAAATAGTTCGTTAAAACATAAATATAATCATCCCACACTATAGTCTATTTTGGTGTGAAACAATTTAAAACATTCAGGCACATGGAGAGCGATTTTGCATTTTTCACACTCCCATCGACACTCCTTTCTCCCCTTCTTTTGTTCTTTGCACACTTTGCACTGTCGCGTCTTGTATTTTTTCCCTCCTACGGTGCTGGCGATGAGACTCGGGAAATGACCCCAGTTTTTCGCCTGTAGTCTCATCGGAGTGACCCCTGTACTGCGACGACCTGTGGAGTGTGCTGGTAGAGTCACCCTTTCTAGAATTTGTTCGGCCACGTTTACCCTAAATTCATTGTAGTGCAGATCGACTTGAAATTTTTTTTTATATATCTGATAGGCATTGAACATTGCCATATCAGCTATATAATAGAAAATTTTTTTATAGCCTTTAACATACCTGCGCATGATCGGAAAAGAAGCTAAAGCTTGATCTTGCCGATCGACACCACCCATCCATTTATTATAGTCAATAATAGCCTGGGGTTTGACGATTGGCAGACGAGTTTTTCGATCTGTCTTGCCTGTCGCAGTCATGGACAAATCTTTATGGTGGTTGGAGATCACGGTGACCAGTTTACGGTCCATCCACTGTATTGCCATGAGCCCATGACTGTACAAACAAGATGCAGAGCCTCGTTTTACCTTCTTTTTGCCTTTCATTTGAACAGGCATGTTTTTTCGGTTCGGTCTCACTGTACCTACGCAGTTCGTCTTTCCATTCTTTAGTCTGAAGTAAAGGTCGGGAGATGAATACCAATTATCCAGATAAAGAATATGTCCATCAGACTCATACCCGGTCAATAGGTGATGGACAATCGCTTCACTGGACAGGAGGGTCTGATCTCCGACCTTTTCTCCAGTATAAATACTGAAATCAAAGACGTACCCCGAGGAAGACTCGCAAAGTTTATAAAATTTTATGCCGAACCGGGCGCGCTTATTGCGGTTAAATTGAACATATATTATGAAAGATGCCCCCGGAACTTCATTAAACTTTCATCCAGTGAAATGTTCACCTCCGGTTTATAAACTTCTCGAAATCTATGCCTCAAATGATCAATAACAGGCCGAATCTTTTTAGATCGATCTCCCGGTGTTGCTATTGCATCATCAGCAAAATGCAGATACCGAGAAAGCAATGTAAATCGATTCCGTGGCATTACAGTTCCAAAAAAGGGTGACTCTGTTGACTTCCTAATGGACCAATAGGAGTTCACAGTCGGCTTCAGTTGGGCTCCCATCAGAATGCTGAGAGCAAAATGAGCCTCTAGCTCATCAGCTGTTGTGTCTTTCCAGGTAGGTTCCGCTTTTTGTAAAATTCTTGCCTGGGCGTATCTGAAACAAAAAAAACGGAAATAGAGTAAAATACGATCTTATTATCTATTTCATAGCCCAAAATTAGATCTAATAATATCCTAATGAGAATCCAGTAAGACACTAGAATTCGATTTATATTGATAAAAACACGAACTGAGGCAACAAAACCACATTATGATAAATAAATACATTCACCATAACAATTTCTTTACATCGCTTATACCTAGTATCATGACAATAATTGCAAAATATGTTATTATCGTTACCTGTTAGTTTCGGTTGCGATCATCGGCCAAAATGCAGCTGTGATGAAGATCCTATAGGCCGTATATTCAATCTTCTCAGCCTCCAGTGCTAAATCTGCAGTCCTGCTAAGTCATTGCAAAGTTTACTTTGTGTCACATTTCTCATTTAATCAGATTGATTTTTATTACCTATTATTTTTTAAGTTGTCTGGTTTCACAGATTTAAAAGTCTTTCATTTCAAATATTCTTTAACAGAAATGTGTAGAAATAGATTATACCGAATAATTTTGATTGATAGTTTAAGTTTTGTATTTTCCACTGCCAGTATTTCAATGTATGTATTATAAGCGGTAGAAAGAATAGGTTAGATAAATACTAAGTAACACAAATAGATTAAACTTAATTTTTGTATTACAACATTTTTATAATAAAAAAATAATTCAACTATGAAAATTGTCTGAATTTAATTATATTTATTTATTTATATATATATACCAATTGCAATGACCAAATATAATTAACGTCGGGCAACGAGAGAAAAAAATCACATTTAGGTGAATGGAATATTACTTATTCTTCATCGGGGACCTCATGGCTGAGGATCGCAAGATTTGATGGAAGATTTGGCAGTCGAGCAGCCTTCTCCACCTCTCTTGGCATTCTGCGTCACATGAGGCCTGTGTCAGTGTAAAACCCATAACATTTCATGCCACCAGTCGAAATACGCATATTCTCTGTTTACAAAGTTAAGTATATGTGTACACTATAAATGAATTGAGGCGCCGAGTCGCTAAACTGGCTCCTGGCGATTTTTCGATAAAATGAGTTTTGAATGTACTTAGATGCTCTATCGATAGACCTATCGACTTTTCCAGTTGAGAGTTTCAAATTCCTCCCAATTTCATCAAAAAATCAAAATGAATATTGACGTGAGTCGCCAAGCGCGCTCTTTGAAAAAATAAGGAGTCGCTAAATTGTCTCTTCTTAACCGACCAATCAGACGCCGCCATTCAAATACTGATTTCAAACGTACGGTAAAATCTCTATACAACCGCGTCAAACCGTTAGCGTCTGTGCAGTGAGAATGTCTTGATTTTGCTTTATCTATTTGATTGTTTTTACTAATTAATAATGGATGTTTCATTAGTAAGTGTAACGGAATCTCTACCAGGAGAATCAAGGAAGCGTTTAAGAAATCCAGCTGGCTGGAAATGTAACGTGTTACGCCAAGAAAGGTATTTAAAAATTGACATTCCTAACATTAATTTTTGCTATAGATGTTTCAATAATCCAGTGGTGTTTCATAATAATATTTTTTGTTTCCTATGCTTTTTTAAATTATGCCGTAGATACATAATATTGTATATTTAGTGTGATGTAATTATTATGAGATCTCTAAGTACAGATTTTTAACATATTTTGCTTGTGTCAAAAAATAATATTATTGGGACCTTTAATAATTGAACATTATTTTTTAATCACTTGATGACTTTCTAAGCAAATCGATAAGTATAATAAATTGATTCAAGATAACCGCCATAAATCTAGTTATAATAAATAGTCATTATTTTATACTTTTGTATATATATATTTTATTAACCTCTATCTTTACTTTTTATTTTCAAAGTTATTAATTATTGTATTTTTCATAATTTGTTGCAGATATTCATCTAAAAAATTGCCCGAGTATCCTCAGTGTAATCATGACACTAAGAACTTCAAGTGCAGTTCATTAAATCGACACCTCCTACGTATACTATTGTAACTAACAAAATGACGTTTTTCACTTTTTTTTCATTTTTCGTATCCATAGTATGTATTACATATGATGCCATTTACAGAATATCAAAATTCGTATTATAAGTGCGATTTTCAAGCATTGCATATTATTGTATCTGAAATTTCTTGAATTTTTTCCGACGTAAAGTATGGTAATGTATTTAGCAACACTATATGCGGGAAACGCACGGAGATCTTGCCGCGCGGGTGTATTGTTACTGCTAATTACGATACTTCACTTCGGACGGGAGGTGACACACCGCTATCACTGTGAACTTTCGGTTTTATTGTATTTTTTGTATGGTTTGGTAAATATTAAATACTAAAATGAAGAGATCTAGACAATGCCAATAAATATTGCACAATATGCCCGCCCCTACAGGACTTTAGTGTCAAGAATACAAAAATTGATAGAAAATCTATCCGTGCACAAAAATGTGTGATCAGGCCAGATGGGACAATTAATAGTACAGCGTATAATATTATAGAAACGGATAATAATGGTAAAACAAAAATGGATGAAATAAATTCTACCCAGGGAAACTGTGACTTTAGGATTCAAAGTAAGTTAATATTTTTAATCTTTTTCTCGTACGACAACAAAAAGTATTGTAAGTTATACTTTCCATTGTCTACGTCGTTTCTTTGCTTGTAACTATTATTGTATGTAATATTTACCATATTTTACGTCGGAAAAAACTGAAAAAAAATATTGTATCTATCACTTATGGTAATTTACGTCGTGCTTATTTTAGTAAAATAAATTGTATGTAGTACTTACCATATTCTACGGCGACATATAATTTTAGTTACAATATTATACGCATGATAACTTTTATAAATTCATGTTTATTTAGTTGTTTTGCTTTTTACAGAGTCACAACTGCCTCCAGGTGCTGATTAACCCATAGGCATCCGAGTTTCCGAAACACACATTGGTCATTCAATCCAAGTTTATTTTTGTATGTAGAACGGTAAAATGACTTCCAATAATCAAATATCAATAACTCAGAATATGTAACTTGAAATCAATTGATTTTTGGAACATATATAAAAAAAGGATGGTTTAATATAATTTCAGAGATATAAAAATAATAAAACACATGAAAATGGAGATAGGGAGGTTCAAAGTTCAATAAATAAAAACTTTTGTTGATTTTTTTTCAAACTTTCAAGTTTACTGCTAAATACAAAACAAATTACACAATTAACATTTAAAAAAATCTTTAGATTATAAGACGCAATTAATTTTCTTATGAAATTTTTTTACAAAATTGAAAAATGTTCACAAATTTCTTCTTTTTCTTATATTTAACGAAACCATTCAAACCATTTCAATTGTGCTGGAATTGTACAATTATTTGCCATAATTAAATATGAATATCTTCAAAAGTGTTACTTAGAACTAAACATTTTTTGAAACATACATAAAAAACGTTTTTTTCTTATTATTTTAAAGTTATAAATGAAAAAAAACGGTATATAAATGATATAGGGAGGTTCAAAGTTAACAAACCTTTTTTTATTTTTTTATGACATAGATTAAACTTATATGCTAAATAAAATTATATATACATATGAAATATTAAAAAACATAATAATATATAGTATGAGAAAGGGAGGTTCAAAGTTAACAAACCTATTTTAATTTTTTTATGTCAAATTAAGCTTCTATGCTAAATAAAATTATATTTACATATAAAATATAAAAAAAACATATATAATAAGAGAAAGGGAGGTTCAACGTTAACAAACATATTTTTTTTTTACATATTAATTTAAAAGCTAAATAAAATAATAGTTTAATATAAAGCATTAAAATATGTATATATAATGAGTTAGGTAGAAACAAGACATTTAAAAAAAACATAAAATAGTTCGTTAAAACATAAATATAATCATCCCACACTATAGTCTATTTTGGTGTGAAACAATTTAAAACATTCAGGCACATGGAGAGCGATTTTGCATTTTTCACACTCCCATCGACACTCCTTTCTCCCCTTCTTTTGTTCTTTGCACACTTTGCACTGTCGCGTCTTGTATTTTTTCCCTCCTACGGTGCTGGCGATGAGACTCGGGAAATGACCCCAGTTTTTCGCCTGTAGTCTCATCGGAGTGACCCCTGTACTGCGACGACCTGTGGAGTGTGCTGGTAGAGTCACCCTTTCTAGAATTTGTTCGGCCACGTTTACCCTAAATTCATTGTAGTGCAGATCGACTTGAAATTTTTTTTTATATATCTGATAGGCATTGAACATTGCCATATCAGCTATATAATAGAAAATTTTTTTATAGCCTTTAACATACCTGCGCATGATCGGAAAAGAAGCTAAAGCTTGATCTTGCCGATCGACACCACCCATCCATTTATTATAGTCAATAATAGCCTGGGGTTTGACGATTGGCAGACGAGTTTTTCGATCTGTCTTGCCTGTCGCAGTCATGGACAAATCTTTATGGTGGTTGGAGATCACGGTGACCAGTTTACGGTCCATCCACTGTATTGCCATGAGCCCATGACTGTACAAACAAGATGCAGAGCCTCGTTTTACCTTCTTTTTGCCTTTCATTTGAACAGGCATGTTTTTTCGGTTCGGTCTCACTGTACCTACGCAGTTCGTCTTTCCATTCTTTAGTCTGAAGTAAAGGTCGGGAGATGAATACCAATTATCCAGATAAAGAATATGTCCATCAGACTCATACCCGGTCAATAGGTGATGGACAATCGCTTCACTGGACAGGAGGGTCTGATCTCCGACCTTTTCTCCAGTATAAATACTGAAATCAAAGACGTACCCCGAGGAAGACTCGCAAAGTTTATAAAATTTTATGCCGAACCGGGCGCGCTTATTGCGGTTAAATTGAACATATATTATGAAAGATGCCCCCGGAACTTCATTAAACTTTCATCCAGTGAAATGTTCACCTCCGGTTTATAAACTTCTCGAAATCTATGCCTCAAATGATCAATAACAGGCCGAATCTTTTTAGATCGATCTCCCGGTGTTGCTATTGCATCATCAGCAAAATGCAGATACCGAGAAAGCAATGTAAATCGATTCCGTGGCATTACAGTTCCAAAAAAGGGTGACTCTGTTGACTTCCTAATGGACCAATAGGAGTTCACAGTCGGCTTCAGTTGGGCTCCCATCAGAATGCTGAGAGCAAAATGAGCCTCTAGCTCATCAGCTGTTGTGTCTTTCCAGGTAGGTTCCGCTTTTTGTAAAATTCTTGCCTGGGCGTATCTGAAACAAAAAAAACGGAAATAGAGTAAAATACGATCTTATTATCTATTTCATAGCCCAAAATTAGATCTAATAATATCCTAATGAGAATCCAGTAAGACACTAGAATTCGATTTATATTGATAAAAACACGAACTGAGGCAACAAAACCACATTATGATAAATAAATACATTCACCATAACAATTTCTTTACATCGCTTATACCTAGTATCATGACAATAATTGCAAAATATGTTATTATCGTTACCTGTTAGTTTCGGTTGCGATCATCGGCCAAAATGCAGCTGTGATGAAGATCCTATAGGCCGTATATTCAATCTTCTCAGCCTCCAGTGCTAAATCTGCAGTCCTGCTAAGTCATTGCAAAGTTTACTTTGTGTCACATTTCTCATTTAATCAGATTGATTTTTATTACCTATTATTTTTTAAGTTGTCTGGTTTCACAGATTTAAAAGTCTTTCATTTCAAATATTCTTTAACAGAAATGTGTAGAAATAGATTATACCGAATAATTTTGATTGATAGTTTAAGTTTTGTATTTTCCACTGCCAGTATTTCAATGTATGTATTATAAGCGGTAGAAAGAATAGGTTAGATAAATACTAAGTAACACAAATAGATTAAACTTAATTTTTGTATTACAACATTTTTATAATAAAAAAATAATTCAACTATGAAAATTGTCTGAATTTAATTATATTTATTTATTTATATATATATACCAATTGCAATGACCAAATATAATTAACGTCGGGCAACGAGAGAAAAAAATCACATTTAGGTGAATGGAATATTACTTATTCTTCATCGGGGACCTCATGGCTGAGGATCGCAAGATTTGATGGAAGATTTGGCAGTCGAGCAGCCTTCTCCACCTCTCTTGGCATTCTGCGTCACATGAGGCCTGTGTCAGTGTAAAACCCATAACATTTCATGCCACCAGTCGAAATACGCATATTCTCTGTTTACAAAGTTAAGTATATGTGTACACTATAAATGAATTGAGGCGCCGAGTCGCTAAACTGGCTCCTGGCGATTTTTCGATAAAATGAGTTTTGAATGTACTTAGATGCTCTATCGATAGACCTATCGACTTTTCCAGTTGAGAGTTTCAAATTCCTCCCAATTTCATCAAAAAATCAAAATGAATATTGACGTGAGTCGCCAAGCGCGCTCTTTGAAAAAATAAGGAGTCGCTAAATTGTCTCTTCTTAACCGACCAATCAGACGCCGCCATTCAAATACTGATTTCAAACGTACGGTAAAATCTCTATACAACCGCGTCAAACCGTTAGCGTCTGTGCAGTGAGAATGTCTTGATTTTGCTTTATCTATTTGATTGTTTTTACTAATTAATAATGGATGTTTCATTAGTAAGTGTAACGGAATCTCTACCAGGAGAATCAAGGAAGCGTTTAAGAAATCCAGCTGGCTGGAAATGTAACGTGTTACGCCAAGAAAGGTATTTAAAAATTGACATTCCTAACATTAATTTTTGCTATAGATGTTTCAATAATCCAGTGGTGTTTCATAATAATATTTTTTGTTTCCTATGCTTTTTTAAATTATGCCGTAGATACATAATATTGTATATTTAGTGTGATGTAATTATTATGAGATCTCTAAGTACAGATTTTTAACATATTTTGCTTGTGTCAAAAAATAATATTATTGGGACCTTTAATAATTGAACATTATTTTTTAATCACTTGATGACTTTCTAAGCAAATCGATAAGTATAATAAATTGATTCAAGATAACCGCCATAAATCTAGTTATAATAAATAGTCATTATTTTATACTTTTGTATATATATATTTTATTAACCTCTATCTTTACTTTTTATTTTCAAAGTTATTAATTATTGTATTTTTCATAATTTGTTGCAGATATTCATCTAAAAAATTGCCCGAGTATCCTCAGTGTAATCATGACACTAAGAACTTCAAGTGCAGTTCATTAAATCGACACCTCCTACGTATACTATTGTAACTAACAAAATGACGTTTTTCACTTTTTTTTCATTTTTCGTATCCATAGTATGTATTACATATGATGCCATTTACAGAATATCAAAATTCGTATTATAAGTGCGATTTTCAAGCATTGCATATTATTGTATCTGAAATTTCTTGAATTTTTTCCGACGTAAAGTATGGTAATGTATTTAGCAACACTATATGCGGGAAACGCACGGAGATCTTGCCGCGCGGGTGTATTGTTACTGCTAATTACGATACTTCACTTCGGACGGGAGGTGACACACCGCTATCACTGTGAACTTTCGGTTTTATTGTATTTTTTGTATGGTTTGGTAAATATTAAATACTAAAATGAAGAGATCTAGACAATGCCAATAAATATTGCACAATATGCCCGCCCCTACAGGACTTTAGTGTCAAGAATACAAAAATTGATAGAAAATCTATCCGTGCACAAAAATGTGTGATTAGGCCAGATGGGACAATTAATAGTACAGCGTATAATATTATAGAAACGGATAATAATGGTAAAACAAAAATGGATGAAATAAATTCTACCCAGGGAAACTGTGACTTTAGGATTCAAAGTAAGTTAATATTTTTAATCTTTTTCTCGTACGACAACAAAAAGTATTGTAAGTTATACTTTCCATTGTCTACGTCGTTTCTTTGCTTGTAACTATTATTGTATGTAATATTTACCATATTTTACGTCGGAAAAAACTGAAAAAAAATATTGTATCTATCACTTATGGTAATTTACGTCGTGCTTATTTTAGTAAAATAAATTGTATGTAGTACTTACCATATTCTACGGCGACATATAATTTTAGTTACAATATTATACGCATGATAACTTTTATAAATTCATGTTTATTTAGTTGTTTTGCTTTTTACAGAGTCACAACTGCCTCCAGGTGCTGATTAACCCATAGGCATCCGAGTTTCCGAAACACACATTGGTCATTCAATCCAAGTTTATTTTTGTATGTAGAACGGTAAAATGACTTCCAATAATCAAATATCAATAACTCAGAATATGTAACTTGAAATCAATTGATTTTTGGAACATATATAAAAAAAGGATGGTTTAATATAATTTCAGAGATATAAAAATAATAAAACACATGAAAATGGAGATAGGGAGGTTCAAAGTTCAATAAATAAAAACTTTTGTTGATTTTTTTTCAAACTTTCAAGTTTACTGCTAAATACAAAACAAATTACACAATTAACATTTAAAAAAATCTTTAGATTATAAGACGCAATTAATTTTCTTATGAAATTTTTTTACAAAATTGAAAAATGTTCACAAATTTCTTCTTTTTCTTATATTTAACGAAACCATTCAAACCATTTCAATTGTGCTGGAATTGTACAATTATTTGCCATAATTAAATATGAATATCTTCAAAAGTGTTACTTAGAACTAAACATTTTTTGAAACATACATAAAAAACGTTTTTTTCTTATTATTTTAAAGTTATAAATGAAAAAAAACGGTATATAAATGATATAGGGAGGTTCAAAGTTAACAAACCTTTTTTTATTTTTTTATGACATAGATTAAACTTATATGCTAAATAAAATTATATATACATATGAAATATTAAAAAACATAATAATATATAGTATGAGAAAGGGAGGTTCAAAGTTAACAAACCTATTTTAATTTTTTTATGTCAAATTAAGCTTCTATGCTAAATAAAATTATATTTACATATAAAATATAAAAAAAACATATATAATAAGAGAAAGGGAGGTTCAACGTTAACAAACATATTTTTTTTTTACATATTAATTTAAAAGCTAAATAAAATAATAGTTTAATATAAAGCATTAAAATATGTATATATAATGAGTTAGGTAGAAACAAGACATTTAAAAAAAACATAAAATAGTTCGTTAAAACATAAATATAATCATCCCACACTATAGTCTATTTTGGTGTGAAACAATTTAAAACATTCAGGCACATGGAGAGCGATTTTGCATTTTTCACACTCCCATCGACACTCCTTTCTCCCCTTCTTTTGTTCTTTGCACACTTTGCACTGTCGCGTCTTGTATTTTTTCCCTCCTACGGTGCTGGCGATGAGACTCGGGAAATGACCCCAGTTTTTCGCCTGTAGTCTCATCGGAGTGACCCCTGTACTGCGACGACCTGTGGAGTGTGCTGGTAGAGTCACCCTTTCTAGAATTTGTTCGGCCACGTTTACCCTAAATTCATTGTAGTGCAGATCGACTTGAAATTTTTTTTTATATATCTGATAGGCATTGAACATTGCCATATCAGCTATATAATAGAAAATTTTTTTATAGCCTTTAACATACCTGCGCATGATCGGAAAAGAAGCTAAAGCTTGATCTTGCCGATCGACACCACCCATCCATTTATTATAGTCAATAATAGCCTGGGGTTTGACGATTGGCAGACGAGTTTTTCGATCTGTCTTGCCTGTCGCAGTCATGGACAAATCTTTATGGTGGTTGGAGATCACGGTGACCAGTTTACGGTCCATCCACTGTATTGCCATGAGCCCATGACTGTACAAACAAGATGCAGAGCCTCGTTTTACCTTCTTTTTGCCTTTCATTTGAACAGGCATGTTTTTTCGGTTCGGTCTCACTGTACCTACGCAGTTCGTCTTTCCATTCTTTAGTCTGAAGTAAAGGTCGGGAGATGAATACCAATTATCCAGATAAAGAATATGTCCATCAGACTCATACCCGGTCAATAGGTGATGGACAATCGCTTCACTGGACAGGAGGGTCTGATCTCCGACCTTTTCTCCAGTATAAATACTGAAATCAAAGACGTACCCCGAGGAAGACTCGCAAAGTTTATAAAATTTTATGCCGAACCGGGCGCGCTTATTGCGGTTAAATTGAACATATATTATGAAAGATGCCCCCGGAACTTCATTAAACTTTCATCCAGTGAAATGTTCACCTCCGGTTTATAAACTTCTCGAAATCTATGCCTCAAATGATCAATAACAGGCCGAATCTTTTTAGATCGATCTCCCGGTGTTGCTATTGCATCATCAGCAAAATGCAGATACCGAGAAAGCAATGTAAATCGATTCCGTGGCATTACAGTTCCAAAAAAGGGTGACTCTGTTGACTTCCTAATGGACCAATAGGAGTTCACAGTCGGCTTCAGTTGGGCTCCCATCAGAATGCTGAGAGCAAAATGAGCCTCTAGCTCATCAGCTGTTGTGTCTTTCCAGGTAGGTTCCGCTTTTTGTAAAATTCTTGCCTGGGCGTATCTGAAACAAAAAAAACGGAAATAGAGTAAAATACGATCTTATTATCTATTTCATAGCCCAAAATTAGATCTAATAATATCCTAATGAGAATCCAGTAAGACACTAGAATTCGATTTATATTGATAAAAACACGAACTGAGGCAACAAAACCACATTATGATAAATAAATACATTCACCATAACAATTTCTTTACATCGCTTATACCTAGTATCATGACAATAATTGCAAAATATGTTATTATCGTTACCTGTTAGTTTCGGTTGCGATCATCGGCCAAAATGCAGCTGTGATGAAGATCCTATAGGCCGTATATTCAATCTTCTCAGCCTCCAGTGCTAAATCTGCAGTCCTGCTAATTCCTGGAACTCCAGTAAATGGAATTAGTTCCGTTTCCCGAGTCGAATTCCACTGCCATGCACCGTTTCTCACTGTCGCACTTGCCCCGTCGGCATTTTCATCGTCGGACGAAGAATCCGAGGAATCATCGGAGATAGGTGGATTAGGAAAAAGGCCGATATCCTCAGAAACACTATTATCCGAATCCTCCATAAATTTTTCAATTTCCGCGTCTTCCAAACGTGCAATTTCATCGAATGTATACGAGCGCGAAGTTCCTGCCATCTTTCTCAAACTATGATTTGTGTATGGTCCTTTGTTCTAGAATGCATCAATATTACAAATCGATAGTTTTTAAAACGTTCCCTGTTTTACCCTGCATCTAAAAATATTTCGAAGCATTTGTAAATAACATATCAAGTGGCTGTTTCGACAGATGTTTACACTTGACGGGCGGGCGAAGCTGATAAAAAAATGGTCTCGGAATCCGGGATGTTTTCAATTATTTTTTAAATATATTATTTGGTTGAAAACTTCACTAATCATTGATTTGTAGAGCATAGGAAGCTGTTTTAAAACATATTAGATCAACAATTTAAACAATAGATGTCACATAATCACAAAAAACTATATTTAAAAATGTACTCAATTCAGTACGATATTCGCAGCGACACTTTCTCATGGTGATACATTTAAAAATACAATAATTTATTTATTTGGTAAGAAACTTTGCTAATCATAATTTTATATGGTACAGAAATCTTCTTCTTAAACTTATTTAATTCATTATTTTTTCGATAGATGCCTATGGACGTCCCAAAAAATTAACGAAAACGTGCCTTCTCAGGCGCGTGAATTTCTCGTGCTTGGTACAAAAGACAAAAAAATGCCACACGTGAAATCCTCGTGCTTGGACGGCTATGGGTTAAAATATGATAATAGAACTTTTAGACATTATTTGTGACGATGATGAGACTAGTGCCAGCGTTGCTGTTACAAACAGACTACATTCTCTCGAAAAGATTAACAGTAAAAGTAATTGCATCAGCGGCGGCTGGTCTAACATCATGCAAGTGCACCGCACTGCTTGCATTGCTATGAAACATCGTTCAACATCGTAAATCATATTTTTTCTTCATAGGTTTTTAATATTATCGCTCACTTATTGTAATGCAAACCACAAACCGATGTGCCCACATTCCCAATCGGCGATAATACAGGCACTATGCACCGTGTACGTCATCCTCGCTGAAATCGTTAGCGCTCCGGCAATAATTTTGTTTACTTAAAATTAACCCAAAGCTTAGTATTAACTAAAGCCATTATAAAACAACTTAAACCGTGCTAATCATTTACGCCATGCGTAAGTTCCAGAATATCGAGCGCCGACCGGGTAAAATGACATCATATTATTCTGAGTAGAGAGCAATTACATATTTGAATTATGGTTTGTTATTATAGACGCCACGACTTCACGCTCAAATTATGTTTAGTATCATATTTAGCAATCTCGTATGTAAAATGCCTGTTGAACTAAATACAATATAATAGAATGTCGGTAAGATAGTTTGATTTATGTGTACTGCAAATTAAATCAATGAAGATAAAAATAATTTTGGTACCTACCGCGTTTCCGAACAATTAATATTTCATTATCATGTGTGTTGACTAAATGCGAAATGATGTCGGTTATTTATAATAGGTATAGAAAATTATTAATTCATGAATTCTAGTGATAAGCTAATAAATCTTAATACTATTTCACAAAGTGCAGTTTCATAATAATCATTATTCATTCAGTGTACAAATTGCTAAAGATAATGTACTTATATAGAATAAGATGGCTTACGTTGAAAGTAAGAGGTATTTATCTACTATAAGAGATGCAATCGTTTCTTAAAACAAATCCAATAAAGATTTAAGTAACTCGCAACATGTTTTATTAAAAATATAAAATATACAAGTAATTTCCCAAATGTCAATAACGTTTTGTCAAATCAAAAATAACGCCGAATTGATTTCATTTTTCAATAAGGTAGGTTTCCAGCGCACCCTCAAAAATTACAATCCAAAAAATCACCGGCCGCCACTGAATTGGATATGTTATAAAATATAGAGCTATTTTTGTGAAAAATCACCTCAAGAGGTACTGTTACCATAAACTATGCGATGTATAAAGCTTTATAATCATGTTGTTTAAAAAAAAAAAACCTCAATTTTACTGGTTAAGGTTTCGGGTGATCGAAATAAAAGTGGTAATATTTTGCTAAATTAGCGATAAATGAAAAGCAACGCAGAGTTTTTACTGAAACTCAGTTGTGGCGAAGTTTTACCATTAAATATCATCTGACGAAATATCGAAATGAAAATAACATGGAGCTGATTAAAGTCTGCAAAAAAAGTTTCTAGCTATATTCTCTATTTGTGACCAATTCGTATTCACAGCTTTGGGCTTTGGGAAATAAAAGTGGTAATATTTTGCTAAATTAGCGATAAATGAACAGCAACGCAGAGTTTTTACTGAAACTCAGTTGTGGCGAAGTTTTACCATTAAATATCATCTGACGAAATATCGAAATGAAAATAACATGGAGCTGATTAAAGTCTGCAAAAAAAGTTTCTAGCTATATTCTCTATTTGTGACCAATTCGTATTCACAGCTTTGGGCAAGGTGGATAATGAAACTGGCGTTTTAACACCTGATCAACGAAGTCCACACAAAAATTACAATGTTGTATTAACTGATGATATGAATACCAGTGTTTCCGACCATGTTAAGTCCATCCAACCGGTCGAATCAGATTATGTTCGACAGCGATCAAGCAAACTTTACTTAGATGGCGACCTGGATTTTACCCCTTTGTTTAAACTATAAACAATGAATGGTATGAACCCATAACATACACACATAAAACTCAAACAGAAAGGCAGTCTCAATTATTCATAAACAATGAAAATTTTAAATTGTGTTGTGTCACTATGTCCCTAAAAAGGACTAGTGTGACCAATGTCATATTTTTAAAAACTTACAAGTACGAGTAGCATCCACGGAGTAACTCCCAGTTTATGGCAAGAACCTTGCTCATCAGTTAAAATTATTTGATAAACATGATGTTCAATCATCACACGGCAAAATTGTATCTGCGAATTTTGACTTCCAAAAAATTTTGAATACCCTTCACGGAAATTTGAGTATATTTTATTATAAACGTAAATTATCAGTTTTCAATTTCACAGTTTTTCAATTCACATATAAGGTGGCTACATAATACATATGGCAGGAGGCTGAAGGCAAACGAGGTGCAAATGAGGACTCGAGTTGTCATCGATGTCTCGATAGGCCAGAACAGAAATCGCATTGTTTATGACTTTAACATGACTGTATGTGGTCCATAAATACAATGTTAATATAATGCACAAATTTTTGGAAAGGGGACATACGGAAAATGAAGAGGACTACGTTCAAGCCCTGATTGAAAGATGTTCGAAAAACAAACAAATGTTTGCACCTCCAGAAGGGTACTGTCTAGTTGGGTGAGCAAAACAAGAGGGAAAACTAGAGGATGTGGTAGAGATCAATCACGTAGATATGTTTGATTTCAGAGGTCTATTAAAATATCATATATGGACTAATACAAATTAATATAAATCACAGTGATCCGTTTAAGATTAATTACAAGTGCGACTTGTCCAGCACTGTCTTCTCGACTATGGCCGTGAAAAGTAACACCTAGCACACGCAACAGCACAGCAAACTTCATTTTCGGTAAAGGTTCTTTATTCACAAATATTGCCAATTCCAAAAGCTAAGACAGATTATTTACTAGATATGTGCAATAGTGGAATCATTCCTGAGCGTTATCTTGAGTTTTTCAGTAATTTTATACCTGTTAATACCTACCACTGAAATTCCACCAGCAGTTTCTGAGGAAGATTGATTTTATTATTTGTGAATACGAACACCTATAGCAAATTGTGTTTTTGTAGGATGAAAACAAAATCAGCTTAAGGGGCCGCTGAAGAGCTCGACATTCAAATATAATTCAGTATGAAAAGGACCTCGGCGTCGTAACTACGTTTAATTTAAATCGATCTTTTCGCAAAAATCACTAATCATTGGAGATTTTATTTCAAGAAACATTATTATTATTACTGATATTGTCTGCTGCGCAGAGCATTATTATTATTTTATGAACACCTGCGAGATGAAGCCGATCAGAAAACAGGGCTGTCAAAATAATATTAAGCATTAATATTTTTAAAATGTTAATTTCATCATAGTTTTTAATCAAACCTGTGCAAGTACGTACTGATAACTTGGGTGGATTTTGTAGCAAACATACTATTGATATATATACGGGTATATTAGTATTATAACCCAATTCAAATTGAACATAGGTTGATACTCAAATACTATTATAGTATGTTTATGATTACGAGAAAATAATACGATGGTATAATTAATCCATATCAATTATTTGAAAACATTACATTCGCACTTTGCAAAGATAACATCAAAATGTGATCTAAATGACGAATGACATGCATGAGTGAGCACGGCTGAAAGCTTGGAAATGTGTTTTTTTCTATTTCAAAATCTTTTAATTGTGTATTATTTTATAACAAATTCAATGCCAACTTCATATAACTAATAAAAAATACTGTTTGTTTCTACGAATAAAAAAAGACAGGAAGGAAGATGTGTACAAATCACGACAATCAGAAAAGCCGGCAAATATGGCCGACAATGCGTGATACACAAAATTACAAACACATTCAAAGTTTGCCGCACACGTACAGAGCACGTGATATTTGTTTACGCAAAATCGTCGCTTTTCAAAATGGCGAATTTGATTGCCAGATTTTACTGCGATGAATCAGTATGTTCCTTCTTGTCTTTTTTTTATTCGTAGGTTTGTTTGCTATGTACACCGAGAAATTTCCATTTATAAAATCGGAAACGAATTTTAATCCTTTCTATGCCGCAATTAGTTAATTGATAGTAATTAACATAAGAATCGGTGTAATTAAGGCGTCCAAAGACGCTCTTGGCACTTAACCGGTTAAAGAAGAGTTTTGGAATAGGTATAATGCAACCAAAACTGGAAAAAAATCTATCATGGGTGTTGACTTCCTGAATTAGTTAACCCCAGGTCCATGCCACTACGTGAACCACAGTGGATATTAAGCCATTTCCACACTGGCAACAAGTTGCTGGCAACCTCATTAAATTTTACGATACTTACCATAATTGCTTACGAAATTTTACGATAATCATCATAATTATCGTAAAATCTAACGAGGTTGCCAGCAACTTAACTTGTTGCCAGTGTGGACCCGGCATTAGATGCACAAAACTTAAATAATACATATTATAAATAAAAATTTAAAATTATAATTATTTATGATTTATGTCTTCGACAGCCCTGATGAAATAAATGTGAAATATGAGTCTGATCAGTCATAGAGCAAATTTATTGACACAAACAACTTTCACACGACCTTACTAGTAGACCAGATATTATGGACCACATGTTAAAAAATCATATTTTCAATTCTCAAGGCCAATTCTGTAGAACGTCCTCTTAATAATTAATATGTCAGTGTAAAAAATCTCTTTTTGGTTGTATGTTTAAATTTTGCATGCTTCTTTTTTCGCATCATATAATTGAAAATTAGTTCCAAACTAAAAATATAGTTGCAAAATGATTTTTTTTCCAATTTCACGTATATTCTAACCTGAAGCCTTTCACCTTACCAGCCTTACACCCTTCCACCTAATCACCCATTGTTATTCCCATGTCTGATTTTACTTTGATATTTGATAAATTATTGTACCAATTATTCGTAAGAACGTTGGTTTCAAGTGATTGTAATTTTTCATTTAATTTTATTTCAATATTTACATACTTCCTTGATATGGATTTTTGATTGAAATTGTTTCTTCTCTATTTTTTTTCTGTATGTTTAATTTTTATCACGTCATGAAAGTCTTAAATTTATTTTATGTTTTATGAAATGACAATAAAAGCAATTTTATATAGAGAATATTTTTTCCAACCTACCTGATGACCCATACCATAACTTTTAATTATTGTTATTACCGAATTATTATTTTAAATATGCAAAAAATCCTAAGTGAAGAATTGTATTTAGCATATACAATATATTTCACCAACACCATGACGACGTAAATTATAATAAGTATCACATACAACTAAATGCATGTGAGAGGTTCCGCCGTAAACTATTGTATGTGCTTTATACAATATTTCGAACAAATTCTTTTCCGCAGTGTAGTGTTGTAACTGCATTTTCTGATAAACCACAAAAAATATTAGATATCCTTTAATGCAAAACAAATGTATTTATGATTGACAATAAACATCCCAAATTTGGTGCAAAACATTCAAAAGGTCGACTTACACCAAGCTTTTGTGTCTTTAAACCGCTCTCCTGTAAAGTTGCGATTTTGAAGTTACAATACTCTACGTAGGAGGTGTCGAAATGGAACTGATATTAGACATTTCCATACTGCATTTTATGAAAATGCAGTGAAACTTGCTCAAGATACAATTATAGTGAAGTATTGTGAAGGAGTTTCAGTGATGTCACACAGTGGGGCTGAAAGAAAAAAATCTTTCAATATAAAATATTATGCCCGAAAAAGTCAAACTGGTGCTTTGGTTCCCGTATGCCAAAAAACCTTTTTGGGTATTTTAAACATTAAAAAAGGTAGAATCCAAGGTGTTGTGAAGCGCTTTCAAAATAGCGCAGGAAAACTTCCCACCGAGAGAAGAGGCGGGGATAAGGCACATGCGAGTTTTATAGGGAAAAGAGCAAGTGTTGTGCATTTATAAAGGAGTTAAAAGGTAGTGAGCCACATTACTGCCGGAATAAGACGCTGAGTCGGGTATACTTATCGGCGGAACTAAATATCACGCAGTTATGGAAGATGTATAATAGCATACATAGACTAAAACACCGCAATTAATAATTATTTATTATCTGTGGTCGATATACTGTAAAGTATATTCCGTTGAAACGATTAAACAATACATTGTGTTTTATTATGCTTTCTATGCATGTGTTATTGGGACCATCACTTATTCACATATTTGGTATACTTGTGTAATTTCTTGCTCGCTTCTCATTAATAAACACGATTCTTTATTCTGAAAAAATGCTTTTTTTCTATGTACATACATACATACCTACCGCTATAAATGCTAAAAAGATGCAATGTAAAAAAGGATTTACCGTGTAGTAGGTAAGTATAGTTAGAAAATATTTGTTTGGCAAAATAAATTCTAAAATATCTATATTAATTGAAATAATTACGGCCCGCTACTGAACAGTCATTTCCGGCCGACCTTATTCCAGTAAGTGCCAAACTCGACTCTATTGACATGTAACGTCAAAGTGTGAGTCACAAATTTGGCTCCTTGCGACAGCGAGTGATGCAAGTGTGCTCTCCGGACAATTAAAATGCATTTATTTGGAATATTGGCGCATATAAATTGAATTTGACGTTTTAATTTACTATTCCATATAAACCGGAAACTAGATAATAACTTAAATTACACTTAAAGTTATCACACTGCCCATAACAGTTTTTCGTGATTTACTCAAAACTCAAAAAACCCCCAGGAGCCAGTTTAGCGACTCGGCGCCTCAATTGTTAGGTATAATATTTAAGGGGGGACATGCTCGTCGAAGGTCAAAATTCAGTTTTTATTGTATTTTCAAACCATGATCCTGGACACTCCTTAAACGTTGTAGATAATCTATTTATATAATTTTGAAGCCTTATTATCCTTTATAGTAATTTTAAACATTTGATGACTGCATAAAGTATTTTTGTTACATAAAATAGTATTCTTTTAAACCTCTCGCTCTAATGTTTTAGAATATAGTCATATTTCGGTACATAACTGTGCAGTGGTGTTAAGATTTTTTACGTTTATTAATTTTTAAACGCATTTATAAAACTATAAGTATAATTTATTACGAGATAATTTTTGTAAAATATTCACGATAAAAAATTATATTGATAATCTCTGTGATCCCAAATTTGACAAGAATTAGGCATTTTATTATTCAAAAAATCGGCAAGATTAACGCATTTGAAGATGATTCTAAAGATATTTATTATAAGCTATGTCTTTGACCATTCAAGTGTGATAAACATATTATGAATAATAATTGCTTTAATTATTGACCTAAGAATAAGGTACTGTTTTTTTGAAATACGCCATTTCTTTTGTCATTCCCCAGTGGTTAAGCTACAACATACGGCCGTAACCGTAAATTGACAAACTATAATTGAAGTAGGGAGTAAAATGATATTAACGCGCGTGTTTGAACATGTACCGTTTAAAAAAAAATTCGGTTAGGTAATAGTGAACTCATTATTTAACAGATTTAGATACCTCAGAATAATATTTTTAAAAAATGGGAAAAAGTACCTAATATTGCACAGCTACATATGCATAGAGTTGGTTTTCGGGAATTGTCGAAACATTTTCGAGATTTTCCATCCCGGATCTCGAGAATCTTTTCTCGGGATCCGGGATTTTTTTATTATCAAATATTAATTGAAAAAATGATTTTCTATATGAAAAAAGTGAACCGTTTTGAAATTCCATTTTAATAAGTAATGTTTTTAATTATTTTTGTTTTCCTACTTCTATTTTGTTAATAATAAATAAAATATATATAAAAAATATAATAATAATAAATATATATTAAAAATAATATCATATTTTTTTGGAATTTGTCCGTTTTTACACTGCTTTTAGGATTTTTACAGGTTTTTTTTTTAAACATATCTCGAGAATCCCAGAGAATTCTTTTCTGGAAATCCTGAATCTCGAGATTGAGACTTTCTCGGGAAATACCCAACTCTAAATCATGACTAAATGTGAATATTATGTTCAAGCAAGTCATTCGAGGAAGACTATTCAGATTGTAAAAACATAACGCTATTTAAGAAAAATTAATTTTCATTGCGTGTTTGTCTCGTTCTATTTTTACAAAGAAAAAAATATTCTACAAATGTTTTCATGAAGACTGTATATTTTTTTTATTTTATAGGTATTTGATAATAATATTGAAATTTAAAATTTTTAAAAAACTGTTGAATTTTGAATCAACTAGGTTTTGCTATAATAGCGGCGCGGCGGCCCTCGACTTTCGCAGGTAATTGGTTCCTAAAGATATATGTTGAAAAGTAGAGGGATGTAAACAAAAACATCAAAAAATGTACTTTAAAATATTTATTCATCAATGGGTATAATAAAGTTAATGAGGTGTATTAGCAATCAGGTGTTTTCTTTATAAACTTGTCATGAGATAGTTGAATACCACCCCTATACGTATTTCAGAAGGTGACGGGGAGCGGAGGACAGAGGAGCAATTGAATGGAAACGCACAGTTTTTTTCCAACAAAAATCTAAATTTTAAGAAATGTATGAAATAGTGAATTGTGAATGGAAATGAGTAGAACGTTCAAAAGTCAAAGGCTGCCTGTATGTGTGATTTCCCATTCCATAACCCTTCCCAATGCCAGCTTTCTCTCTTTCCAGTTCAGTTCATTTTTTAAATAAATGTATATTATAATCAAACTATGAACAATAAAACTAGAACACAATTTTTTTATTATATAAATTTATTATTGACAGAATTCATAAACTTAACAAAGTCTTATAGTTTATATAAAGAAAGCATGTAAAGTAGGTACAGGTAATCAATCCATCATAATGCATGTTCATTTAAAAAAAAAAAATTTGAAAATAAAAATGAAAACTCAATATTTTTTACTTTTGGCATATTAATTATAGATATACAAAATAATATTTTATCTCAACAAAACTCGCCAAAGCTCCACAGCATTTGATGCCAGAGGCAAATGTCTAACAAATTTATTTATTATAAATTAAATAAAATTTATTATAATCTTTTTAAATGATATAACACTTTCTCATTGGTTCGAACATCGATTTGATTATTAACGGTTTTTAAAAATATGTGTCAAAAGAAATATATTTATGGATTTCGGGATCTATGGAATGAAAGTAGTAAGAATTAAAATTTTTACACCCTTAAAATCCCTTATATTATATTGAGAAGTTTTTTTTAAATTAAATCAAAATATAGGAACATAAATAAAACCAAAAAAACTGTGGTACCTACATAATTGCTAACTTCAGACAGTTTTGTTCATTTTACATGCAATGTGCTGTGATTTCTTTGACATAAATAATAATAATATTTATGCTTGGAAAGGCACTCAAGGATAATCTTAATATTATGATGGACACCTGTACAAAATACAATATGGAAGACAAAAATAAGTAAGTAAGCTAATTCCATCTCTTAAAACTATTCTCGATTATATAAAAATAGTGTTTTATTAACAACAATCTCGAAAATATCCATGTATTAAATTTTATCACCTTTCGCATATGCGTTAAAGCAAAATATAATAAATCTAGCAGCATTTATTATAATGTATGAATATAGCCAATCATAAAGTTTAAGATGGTATCTGAATATAGTTGGGTGCTGCATCTTTATGTGTAATGGGGTGAAAAACCAAACCGTTAGCGTACAATAGAAACATGTTAACAAGAGTATATTGAGTGTACTATTTTTTTTCCATTATTTCTTAGTGGAAAGACATTATATTGAATGAAATAACAAACACTAATTATATTAATTTATTTTAAATATATTTAGTCAATGAAAATGATTGTGATACATATAAGTAATAGAAATCACCTTCAAGAGGATAAAAATAGTTTTCTTAACTATGGGAAGTTATTTCCTGCTCTAATTGGAATACTTTCACACTCGTCACTGTTCTGACAGAAGACACTAATTCGAAAAAATGACATATTGAGTTAGTTATACCAAAATGTTCCTTATTTCAAACTTAACCGTCTGAAAACCTTCTTAATAAATAAACAGTCTTTATTTTAAAGTCATCCTTTTTACAATTACTTAATAAACTCACATGATAGACCATTTCAAACATTTTAACAACTTCAAAGTCAAATTACTCAAAACTAGTATTCTCCAGTTAGTGTGTTCTGCCAGAACAGAGACGTATCTTTATTAGATCACTCTTATCAATTTGCAAATTACATATGTACGGTGTTTTAGGATCACAGGGGCCAAACTACAAAAATGCATGTTTTGAGTTAGCCCCGGTTTCGATAATGCTGTAAACATATTTATCGGTGTCACAAAGCTCTGTGTTGTACATATGTCCGTTTACAAGATATAGTTGAGTAAAGTGTGCTTTATAATGAATTTCATAGTAGCAAAATCTATATTTGCGTTTATCTCAAAACTGTGTTATTGTAGACAGACCCCTGTGATCCTAAATCCCCGCATAATATTATGTAATAAAGAAAATTACAAAATGTCAATACACAAATATTTAATAATATTTATTGATTATAAGAGAAAAGGCATTTTAATGTTCCATCAACCATTTTCTAAAATATTAGCATGTGCAGGTGTTATTAAAAAAACGAGTACATGATATGGCACATAGAATTTTTAAAGGCATACTTATTACTAAATACCTGATATGGCAGTTATTTTCTGTAAATGTGATGAAAACACTATTCATCATATTATTGTGTGATTAAATTGTGACTAAAAGTAAAGCAATAAAAATATATCATTTCTGCATAAACAACTTTATACACAAACGTTATATTATTAATTATAACAATTAAAAAATATAAATATGCAGCATGTAAAAGATTCACATGAAGTACATAATGTAAAAAGCGACGAGGGAAAAGATAATAAAAAATATTGTGTAACCGACAATGACATAAACCATCAATCTCTGTGCTTTTTTTGCCGCGAGAATCTTATTTTTTAGACGATCTTCATTTAAATTTTGCATTATCAGTAGAGGCTCCATCACGAGAAGGTTTCCCCGCTCATTATTCGTCACAGACAATATATCAGTCATTTTAGCAAAGCTTGAAGCTTTTAATTCGTTCTTGTATTCCACATATCCTGTGTGTATGAGATTATTTTTGCTAGTTTCCAAGTTTGACATTTCATTAGCGGAATTGGACGGAAGTTGATCAAAGTTGAGTTTTTTCTTATCCAGGGAGATAGTTTTATTGTTTCTCTTATCTTTTAAATTCGATTCGACCGCCGCTATGTTTGAAATGGATACATGCCGACCGGGTTTGTAGAATTTTTCATAAATTTTTTTGGGGTCGCAGAGTTTGCCACTCTCGTATATGTGATTCTTCCATCTGTCCGAATGGGCATCTTCCGTTAGCGCAAAATCGGGAATGGGAAATTTAGAAATGAAACGGGCGAGGCCATAGGCACCCGGCCGCCCGGTGGGATTATTTTTCTTAAAGATCTTTTTTTTACTGTTCGTGTCGTAACATGAAAAATTTTCAGAGAGACTGGATCCTCTGTACGACCGGCGATAGTCGTGTTGTCTGTTTTCATAGTAAAAAAGCGGTTGCATTTGCTTTTGATTCATCTCTCCCGACTTAAAGTGCGAATAAACGAAATCATCGTAGTCCAGCAGCTCTCTGCTGCAGGTAAATACGTCAAAAGCGGGCCGGTACTCTGAGTCGATAGAGCGATTGCTTTCGTAGAATTGCTGAATGTCATCGAAGAAGGAAGAGTAGTAGCGCCGACGATCAGTGTAAAAGAGTAAATATCGATCGCCGAACTCAAAAAGTACACCAGCACGCGGGTAATAAGGCTGGATTCCCCAATTGGTAAAAACGGGCATGTAGTGCTTGGTGCGCACTAGCTCCGCGCCGCGCCAGTTGCTCTCCCAATTCAAAACATTTTCGTTATTTCTATGAGTGCGGGTGAACCTTTTGTAAAGGACGTGGCCACCCAGGTCATCGGCAATGAAACACTTCATCGGCATGGTTTTTGTCTCCAATGAAAGATTGTATAAGAAATATCGATCGCTGTAGACAACGGTGGCAAAGCTGCAGGTGTAATCGTATCGACGGAGCAACCTGTTGTAGATATTTTTGGAGACGTCACCGGCGGCCCTGCAGCGTTTCCAGTACAAACTTTGAAAGACGGATGTCGCGTCCACATCACCGACCTCACTGCAATCGCGAGCATTCGAAAATGGTGACTCAGCACTTTTTCGGGAGTGTTTTTTTTGGAAACGCAAAAAATTAAATCCGCCCTTTCTGCGTTTTCTCTTGTCGGCCTGGTGGCGTAAGCGATCGCCGATCGATCCTCCACATCCAATTTTTTCCTTCTCAGCTTTCCTATTTTGATTTCTACTCTTTCTGTTTTTAGCATCGTACAAGAAAAACGGCTCCGAATATAGATGATCGCCGCCATCGTTCGCAGATCCCTTTGAGTCATATTCCGGGCGGTCCGAAAGTTTGAGCTTTTTACTGTAAATTTTATGCGTGGAATCGCGGGCGAACGGCACGATGTGGACTACGATGCGGTTCGAGTGTCAGTTGTCATCCGCGCCGAGCGGGACAGGACGCTTGCTCTCCCAGCGGCGGATCTCATAGAGGACTTCCAGGACGCAGGCCATGCTCCACGCCTGAGTGCGGCACGAATCAGCGCAGTAGGCACCACCTGCATTGGTCAGCTCAGGCAAGCCGCGCCACGGGCCACTCTGCAGCTCAGCAAGGTGGCGCGAAAGCACTGCCTGCGTTTCGGCTACGGTCTTCCGGAGACAGCCATTTTCCTGAGCAAAGTGCAGGCGGGCCCTCAGGTAGAATCCCACGGGCCAGACCCACTCGGGGCCCTGGTGATAATTAAAGCCATGGGCCACCTTGGGGTCACCGCTCTGGTCGGAGTTGTCATAGTCCCCACAGTAGGCCCAATCCTCCGGATCTAGGGTTTTCATTCCCAAGGGGCCTAGCAGCAGGGTTCTGGCGTTCTCAAGGGCCGTCCACGCATGCCGGGCGTCAAAAAGCTCAGGCGCAACGGCCATGGCCACGGTGAAGTTGCACCTCAGTTGGTGGTCAGTCCACGCCTGTGTCGCCCCATGCGAGTCTTTGTAGATCCCCCGGCGGTGGACGAGGTCCGGCCTGGTATCATTGGCAGCAGGCGACAAATCGATCCAAAAGTAGCGTTCAAAGTTCTGCTGAATCTTGTCGGCCCACTGGATAAAGGACCAGGTTGTGACAGAACCGTCTCGGTGCTCCCGCCGGACTCCAGAGTGGGGGTACTCGCCCCGGGCGTGCAGTGCAGCCAACCAACTCACGACAGCTTTCGATAGACCCACCAGCTCGACGGCACTCCCGTCCCGAGGCGTAGCAGGCTTTCCTCGATTGCCGGCCGCATCCGAAGACCCCATCTTGTCCATCCACGTCCCACAATTGGCTTCGTTGCCTCCAAACACGAATCCGGTCTCGGGGTTTACCCCGATCTGGTTGTTGAATCCCTTGTCCGACATGTGGGCATCGATGGCCCTGCCCGCATTCCGCTCCCTGAAGACTCTCCCCTGGAAGTGGACATCCAGGGCCCCCTGGATCACGTCCCGCAGGAGTTGCTCCGCTTGGCCAGGACCACACGGTTGCGAATCGTCCTCGGGAAATATCCTGGAGACTGGATCACGCAGGATCGCCGCACCCTGCGGGGCCTCATTGCAGTAATCACGGATGCTGTACAGCCACCACCATACGGCGTCTCGGCAGTTATAGCGGGAGTTTCGCCCCCCATCCAGCAGGTTGGGGATGAGGCCATGGCGTAGGCATGCTCCAAAAGCGAGGATATGATGGCGAGCATCCTGATAGCGGCCGGTGAGAAGGAACATCCCCCGGAGGGCGATGAAAGTGTCGCGGCCCCAGCAACGCATGTACCCGGTGGTGAAGTGCGGCAGGCCGGCCGAAAGCGTGACGGGCGCCGGCCCCACGCGAGGGAGAGGCAGATGGGGAGACATCGGGGGCATCGTGACTGACTTCACAGCGCCGGCGCACTGAACGCTGCCGAGAGCCAGGGCCCTTTCGAATGATGTCCCGCAACGAACAAAGTCTCCCATCTGAGCGAAGCAGGTGTCCAGCAGCAGACGGTACGCTCCTGTTACCACAGTGTGGAAGTAGCACGGGACCAAAAACCGTGGAATCTCCTTGAGCGGCTGTAACACAGTCCGGTACCACCGTGAGAGCTCCGCTAGCCCAGGATAAGTCTCCAGCCTCCGCCAAATGTAGTCTATCATCCAGTCACCCTGCCGGAGATTGTCACAGAGGGCATGGCCCAAGTCATTGTTGGGGGCAATCTGGCTAAGGACCGACACGAATCCCTGTAAGCCGGCGTAAACCAGCGGACCCGAACCTGGCACATCATACACACCGGAGCCCCCGTTGTCCTTTTCTTCCTGGTCACACAGGTACAGGCAGATGTTGAGATCGGCCAGTGAGAGGCGCGGAAGGACACCTACTAGACCGAGCCGCTCGAGTGCTGTCTCATAAGGCAATGACTGGAAGACGTCGGCCGACTGTCGCAGGGAGCGCAGCGCAGCCTCCGCCTCATCCCTCTGCGACACCCGGATTGCCACCACCCCACCTGGACCGAAATCTTTGAAATCCAGTACAGTATATGTCCCCTCCCGCCTCTCGGCTCCCCTCAGAGCGGAGGATTGGCTCAGTTGAATATTTCTTTTCACTTCAGTTTCATACTCTGCTAGGCCGTTGATAAACTTGGGATGCTTTGAGTAGTTTTTGATTTCTCCATAGCCAGATCCGCCAGTCCTGAAATTTTTTTTTATACAGTCAAACTAGGTAGTCAAAACATCACAGTGAACTGAACTGATAAAATATTACTATTGGTTCCATTATTGTTTAAAATTCTTTCCCATCTCACCGTTCAATTTTCAATTTCTTAGTGATAGAATTCTCTCGGTTTTTTTTAAATTTTATTTTAAATATCCAATATCTATATATCTAAAAATATTAAAAAGGTTTTTTATTTATATTAAAAAATAAACAATTTAGAAAAAAACTATATAAAATGTGCATTTTTGGAAGGCAGATTTTTATTATAAACATACCACATAATAACGATAGTTTTGACAGAAAATATCACATAGTTGAGACGATGCCGAGTGAAAAAAAGGTTCCAATGTGTTTCGTGTAAGAGCAGTCGGAAATAGTATTGGTAACAATAATTAAATTTGCTAGTACACACTAGAAGAAATCGTAACTGCGCAAGTTCAAGGTTAAATTATTCCACTAATAATATAGTACATCGTATTTTTAATATCAACTGTTATCAATAAATGGTAGTTTGAAAACTATTTTTGAAAAATTCATAGTTTTAATGTATCTTGTTTCTAATTTAAAAAACATATTTTTTTTTTTTTAGTACTTTAGTCTAGTACCTATAAATGTAACTTGAAATCCTTTTTATTTAATTGATTTGGACTTTGGTATTGTGAATGCATCAAAGCTCAATTTTATGTTAATTAAAAAAAAATCATGGTAGGTTTACAAATTTTTATTGTTAAAACAATTAAATTTTCAAAAATCATTTTGTCAGTCGTAATGTTAAAAATATTTATAAAATAGGATGTGCTAATAAAAATCGGACTTCTAAAAACGCATATGTATTTACAAAGTTTTTTTTTAATTTGTAAGTTTATTTTTTAAGTACAAAAATTTAATTTATATTTTAATGTTCATCGATGCATATTTATTATTTAAATGAAAGTTATATTTATTAAATTGCAGGTTTTGGTAAAAACATTACTCTCCGCCATAATGGGAAACGGTATAGTACAAAAGATAATATCCAAAGGCTTGCTCTAAACTGAGAGAATTCTATTGTGAAGGAATTGAAAATTGAAAGGCAAAATGCGAAGAAATCTTAAATATAAATTGGATTAAGCTGTTCTTTTGGTAACATTTCAAACATTCTTAAACTAGGTACCTACCGCATTATTTATTTTATGGGGTTACATCTTATAAGAAAATATACCTGGCATCGGTGTGCTTGAGACTGGCTTCGAAAATAATTTCATCGAGTTTCCCTTCAAAGCGTAGCGGTTTGATCGATCTACCATTATAATTGCAATCTGGATGTGAAAATGCAGTGAAGGCAACCAGAATGACACTCTGAAAAAAATTGATTTTGAAATGAATCCATTCGAGCTGAAACATATTTTAAAGAATTCATAACACTCCTCAAAGTGTATTGTTAGAAAAATGTTACATAAATTAATATTTTCAGACACTCACTTGATGTGTTACCGGATTATGTCTGGTGACAGCGACTATGTCCGTGTCCATTTGATCGACGTATACCTATAAGAGTGGATCGTTTTCAGCTTTATTTGACTGTATAACATTTACCAAAAGGGAAAGCAATAAATTTTACCACATTGTATTTCAACAAAAATTAAGTAAAGTGACACGCACCTGGTCAAACCCATTACTACCCAATTCGTAGTGTAGCTGATTGAGAGCTTTTTTCGCTGCGATGATTCCCGTCTGCATATTCACTGGCACTTGAGGCAATTCCACAGAGCTGGACATTCCATATTCTCCCGCCCATTCGCTGTACTGACGTGTCTCATCCACAACATGAATCTAGAATAAAAAAGTGATATACCTAGAGTCGATTCCGCTTAATTGGAACCATTGATTTACTATATAGGATAGACCCTCAGAGTAATGATATATAGAGAGGGACTATTTTTAAGCAAAATGATGCCGCGTTTCCAGTGCATAACGCACAGTAGAACAACGATTTTCAACTTAACTATGAAATGTTATACCGTCGTGTTGCTTCTCAGTATGACTACCAAATTTAAGCACAACATAGTTAACCATATGTTCTATTAAAGTAACTAAAAATCATTACCATTAACTTTATATTTAACACAAAAACAATAAATTTCAGCAACACATGCTCACAGTTTTTAAATGCATGTAATCAGCCAAATCAATTTTTTCCGGCGACGTTTTCACATTTGATGCATACACACTTTCTGACAGTTCGAAAAGCATTCGGAATCATTCATCGGTCGGCATATTGATATTAAACGGTATGCAACCAATGAGATATTGACCGATTAGTACGGTGTGGTTTTCAGCGCATGAGATTTTATATCGTGTTTGCTCAAACTGATGGTAGGCAATGTATGATTCTCATTTGTTAGAACGTCTCCATTAGTACAGTGAAAAAAATTAAACCTCATTGATTGGAACACATTGGGACTAGGGCATTTTGGCCCAATTAAGCAAATTCCACACAAACAACCATTTGTTTCTAAATAGCCAGGAGAATAATAAATTCTAAAATAAAATAATAAGTAGGTACAAACAATATTTAATTCTGCAAAAATGCATCAAGTGCAATATATCTTGTTTTTGTAAGTTTGCAAAGCAATTTTACTTGAAAGTGTCAAATCATTTCTTGGCATCATGGCAAGGGTCATAAATTTTTAAATAACATTGACATAAAGCAAATGGACATATACATCCAATGACATATTAAATGGACAACTCACTTCATACCGGCGCGCACGAGAAATTGTGCATGAAAGTCATTCACAGATGTATAGGTAGATGTCACGTGACCATATGACGTATCCATTTCCATTATGCGATACAAGCTGCGAGAATTTATAGTAATATAACCTTTATTGTAATGGCGTATTAGTGTCATGACTCATTGCGTTAGAAACAGATTCTCGGTTACTTACGACTTCTCGGAGATTAGACGCAAGTGAGCCCAGCGCATCACAGGCGACTGTCCAATGGTTTCTGTCATTCAATTGCATTGAATAAACATTATTTTAAAATGGCATTTTACAAATAATAAATAATACTAACACATGAAAAGTGATATCCCATCTTTCTTGGAGTGTTTATTAGATTTTTTTACAATTTTTAACTAGGCACATTGGCATTTTGTAACACAATAATAACGGTGGAGTCGAAACCTGACAGTCAGAAATTTTGTATGGGCAGACCCAGCGGTGTCGCCAGACCGCTTGCAAGCAGAATGTTCATTTGAGCGTAGGATACCGATATTAAAATATGAATTTCGCCATCCGGCAGACCCGACACAAAGTGAGTGTCATTTTATTTTCTAGATGCTTCGTCCATATTAATGTCATTGCATACATCACACACGCGAAGTGGTGTAACGGTAGCTGAATACGGTATACTAGTGGTAGTCCTAGATTCCTAGAGGTACACTAACGCAACCGTACATATTATATGAATGTAATGTGACATAATATGTACGTATTGTGATCTTTAATTTACTGCCCCAATCAAGCAGAATGTTGTCTCAATTAAGCGATATAGTTCCATGGTTTGGTTTCCGTTTCTTAAGATTTGGCCCAAATATGTGGCTGCCGCAATTAACCAGTTCCCAACTAAGTGGAATTGTCTATATATCATTGTCACATTATCACCTCACAAATGCTGTGAAGGTGCCAGAAAGAGTCGAACGGCCTGAACAGAGAACATAATATGTGGTACGTAATGCACCTTCAGACGGCAAGGTTAAATTTGGATATTCATAGTTAGGGTTTATTGACATAATATTACCGGTTCACTTTCACAGCATCAGACTTTCGAAGCAGTTTTAAAGATTGGTTGACACTTAAAAAAAAATCTCTAAATGGAAATATTGACTATTTGCAGCAAAACAGTTATTTTGTTATTAAATATATTTTTATGTGAATTTGATAAAATTGATACAGATAATGTAAAGCTCTCAGTTTTTTTGACAATATCTTAGTGAATTTTACCTTTGAAATGACGAAATCAAAGAATGTACTGTACTATTGATACCAGATGAAGGTCTCCCACAGGAGACCACCTCAAAGTGTCACTAGTCAATCCGTCGGTAAAACAGGGAGGTTCACAACGGAGACTAACAACAGCGATGACGCCGCATATAACATTTTGATGCGCGCGGAATGCTCTCTCTCGCCTCGGATGTCGAACAACAAGCATCTCCAGCCAGAATACCGCGTCTACAATCCGCCAAAAAACTCTCGCCTCGGACGTCGAACAGCCAGCATCTTCAGCCAGAAAAACCGCGTCGACAGCCCGCCAAGCCGCAAACATCTTCAGCCAAAAAAAAAACCACGTCGGCAGCCCGCCAAGCCACAAGCATCTTCAGCCAGAAAAACCGCGTCAACAACCCGCCTAAACGACAATACCCGGCATAACGACAATATAATAAACTCCTGCCGGCATCGACAACGTGCGTTTCTCTCAATTCCACCCCGCTTCTGGCCTGCTAGTGATATGGCCTTCACCATTCTCCTTGACAGAGAAAGGTCGGTATCACTATCATACAAAAATAAAGAGCGAATTATGAAGTGGCATGTTACAAAACACAGATGGCACTACACGGAAATAAATTCCCACTTTTGGTATTATAGCCAATGGCTCTCCAAAATTACTCACACACTGTCAGAATTCATCTTCCTTGTAATTCTTGTAAAACCGATAACATAATCCCTTCCGAAACAAAAAACAAAACATTGCCCTTGCCTTGCCCCAAGACCTAAGATCAAACTCTCAAATCAATAATCAAACCTTTTCCCTCACTTTCAAATATTTAGGCTCTGTCTGTATAGAGAATGATTTTATCAATGTATTCGGTTATCATAATAATATTATTAGATTATAAAAATAATAATTGATATTTTATTTACATGATGCGGGACAAGCTCGTCATATCCTCTGTTACTTCCGGAGGCACAGCAAGCCATCGATACTAAAGCAGCCGAAGGCAGGAGATCAAAAACGGACCTGAAATAAATGAGATTTATGAGTTCCGACTCCCAAAGTGATTATTATATACTAGAGAAACATAAAATATATTATACACATCATTCATGGCTTGAATACTTATCAAATTAATCACGGCATCGAGGAGAGGCACACTCTGGAAACTAAGTCCTCTTCAAGTGAACCTACTTCCTTAACAGATTCCATTTTATAACAAGACCGGTTTCGTCTGCTAAGATATTGTCAACTGAATCTTATAATAATTTAATTACAAATTTGAAACACTTATTACATGCAATGGCGGTGATATAAAACAACGGCTTCTAATTATTCGGTAAGTATAAATATTCAAAAATAGGAAGTATCTTAATAAAAGTATTTTATTACATAATCTTTGGGAATAATTTAAAATCAGCAGGAAGTAAAAAATGCTCAATGGTAAGTATTCAAATAATATATGAGAAAGTATTTAAACAAGAACAGGGAATTATTAAAATGTTTAATGTAAGTATAAATATTTGTGTGTCAGAATAGATTAAAATTTGGGCAGAAATAATTTAATTGGCCGCTTTTTTAAATTTTCTAGGACAGTATTCTTCTCTGTCATTCCAACCAGGGTTATAACATAGACTAATATTCGAGTTAGTTGTATCATAGACTAATACCATAATCGTCTATGGTTATGCTGTACCTTGACAGATGACAGTTGACTTCCTCAGCACTAGAAATCTAGAATAGTATTTTTTCTTTCTATTACCGATACACGGCGAAAATAATGGCGGTTTGAAAATTGTGTGGTGCGATGGTAAAAACATGAGTTTTTAGTGTTTAATTGATTTAGGTGAAGTTAGGGTCACTTGGCGAAGTTAGGGGGTTTTACGGTATAATGAATGTATCTAAAAAAAATGGCTCCACAATTCAATGTGGATCTTCTGAGCAGGTTTCTTAAGAAATTCGTTCTAGCCATCAGCTGTAACTGTTGGTTTTATGCTCTAGGTACAACAGAATTAGTTTGTAATCAATTATTAATGTTTATTAGAAACTGTTTTCAGTAGGTATCTACACTGGGCTAATGACCATTGAAAATACATGCTCCATTATAGAATTATGTTGTATGCCTAGTTGAGTGTGTATTATAATATATTTTTAACATTTAAAAAAATAAGAAGACAGGTAGGTAGGTACACCAGATGTGTCTATTATAAGTTTATTTTTGACATAAAAATAAAGAATAAGGCAGACTTCAGTTGTTTACAAAAAAAAATACATGGCAACTTGAAGGGTCGCTTGGCTTGTCATGTCAACGGTGAACGGTGTGACCAGGTTATTGTAAATTTTATAAAAATATATCAATATTTTCCCCACAGCAAAAAATGCCTAGCCATTGTCGATCAATGAACATTCCTTTTATTTTGTAAATAAAATTATTTAGTATAATTTATCGATATCCATAATTTTGATATATGGAATAAGTAATAGGTATGTTTCAATTGTCTCGACATTAAAAGGTTCGTTATCTAAATGATTTATACTAATATAAATTGTTTTATAATCTACATGCAAACCAGAAAGTAGGTAGCTATTTTATTTGAATTAATACTAATATCACATAAACTCGTTCGATTATCGATTTATTAGTTCGTTCAATCATAAAAGGTATTTTAATCTCATTCAAAATGTTTGAAAAATTTGGTTGAATGAATAATATTTCGCAATATAACATTTTTAATCAAATTTAACCTTAACATAAGGTATTATTTTTCATTATTACTTTCTTTAAAAATATTTAAGTAAGTATATTAGATATAGGTTGAAATAGTCCATTAACTATCACTTAACTTTAAGCTAATTAGTTATTTTGCACGTAATTTCAATTGAAGACAAATTATTTATAATCGTTTCAATAGAATTAATTTATGAAACAGGTTATTTCAATTAGATAATAATAGTTTAATAGGTATATTTTTAATTTCCATAATATTTATAAACCGTCAAATACCACTAAATTATTATAATTTGGGTTTAAAGTTATCGGAATTGAGGTTATCTTCTGTCATCTGTGTGATGTGCTCATATAATTATCGCTCTTTTGGTGCACCTTCGATTACTTCTTAGTTGGTGTTCTTTTAATAATCACAATAATGGTTATTTGTACCCAATATTCATGATTTTGGCGTGCGAGCATAGACAAATATCCCTTACGTGCGAGATGGTAACCCTAAATTGCTATGCGTCCCATATAAAATTGTTTACTTGTCAAATTATCATAATAATAATGGATATATGTTTTATCTACTGACACGCGTAATTTAAATAATGATTATTTAGTTTTACAACCGATTTTTTAATATTATTACTTCCTCAAACATTATTTTACCCTCCACACTAAAACTGGCGTCCTTATTCTGACACATCGAAATAAATACTTACCAATGATTAAAAATTCTGACACTTCGGATTTAAAAACTTTTCAAAATTGTCTATTAATACTTCCTTCAAAAATACACACCCAAAACAACTTTGGATTTCTAGTGTTTTAATCTGCTGATAGAATAACCTCACAAAGTAGGATAATTTTACTAATTCTATACCAAACTTCCATTTCCAGTTCAAGACGTAGCTGTTTAATAAGATTGGATGTTCACTCGATCTCAAAGATGGGAAAGGTGGGGCTCAAAAAAAGCAACCGTTCAGCGTGAATTTTCTCCAGACAGCAAGATTCAAACCTAATATCCACCCACCACAAATGGAACACAGTGAAAATACTCATCACAAAGAGAAAATACTGCCAGCAACGGTGAATCAATAACATTAAATAATAAAAAAATAAGCCTACCTTTTATCAACAGGAGCCGGATTATCATGCGTGAGATCGAGAAAGAGAGCGTGCGCGATGGCAGGCAGAATGGGTCGATGCGGTGCCTGCAGGAAAGCTCCCGCGGGTCGCCCGCCATACCGGTACACCAACCGCCCCAACTCGTGGCTGTCCCACGCGGATAGAGCCTCTGCAACATAATATTATTTCAGTGCAACATAACGCACAACACGCATCAAAACATTTTATTATTTAATTATTAATTGGCCTACAAATCATATTAACTTTTCTCTGAATATCATATCCAAATATGTAACAATCAAAGCAATGTTATAAAAATCTTTTTCAATTCAGATGGAGTTTTTATATAATATGAAAATGTACCAAAATATATTGTTGCTAACTGGGGGGGAGGGAGTGAGTACAGTTGCCATTTCAACCAAAAATCATTCCATTATTGTAAAATAGTTAGGTAGGTACCTTCTTAACCAATATAAACAATGTGTCCTAAAAAGATGTAGAAAATTTCTTTCTATGGAGATAGAGCTTAACCGTATCACTGCCAGCCAATTTTTAAAGGGTGGACACTTGTAGGCCAGCTATTTTCGGAATAAAATAAATCCCTCAAAAATATGAAATAGGAACAGAATGATAAATATTTGTGAAAACTTACCAAAATAATATGTTTATCGAGTTTATTGTGAATATTTTCATACTAAAATGATAAATATTGTTTAGAAAATATACACAGAATGTTTATTCAGAAGTTATGACGTTTACAAGAACCCGCGAGTTAACTCGTCCATGGCCTGACGCGACATACATGCTTTGGCTAGTTAACTCGTCTGTGGCACGGATCAGGTTAACAATGTTTTTTTACATATTATATATAGATCACTATGACGTTATAAAAAAATCGATAAATGATAAATGAATTACCTCTTATCAGAGAAGTGATGCCTAATCTGTTTACGAAAATATTATCAGTCTGGTCTGAATTGGTAAACAATTCTGCCGCCACGTACAGGTCTGGTTTTACTTTACGAGCGCAATCCAACATGAATTCGGCCACCTAAAAAAATAGTGCATCAACAGAATATGTCCAAAAACATTTTAGATTCAATAGCATTAAAAAGTGGACTCTTACTGGCAATGGCGTTGAATGACAGTTGTCAAGACGTAATCCATCAAATATGCGAGCGGTCAACTCCACATATTCCCTCATATGTTTCCACAAGAATGGAACATCTTCAGGTTTGTCACCATACCTATAAAATAAACAAAGATAGTTCAAGAACATATTATGATATGAATACATAAAGAAATAAATACATACGTGATACGTTATTAAACTAATCGTAATTAAATTTCCCTGTCAATTAGTCACATTAGGTATTCTAATAAACTGATTTTTATCAGGTAGGTACCTACTTTTTTAGTTTTACTTTATTGTAATTGGCTACAGGTATAGGTAAATCATTCTATAGTGGCACCATAGGCGATTCGTGCGTGTATTGAATTGCTTGCGACAATGCCTGTTTCAATGCTAGCAAATAATACCACTACAACTGCAAGCCGCATTTGTCGTACCCATGGTGCCACTGTAAAACGATTTACCTATACCTAATTAAATTAATATATTCTTTATATTAGGAATATTCTAATACATATTATAGTTGAACAATTAATTATTGAACATACATAACTTGATAATACCTCAGATATATAATATATACCCACTAGAAAAAAATCACATTTGAAAAAAATACCATGCTTCACGGGATTTGAACCCGTATATCCACTGGTATCGCGCCAATATGTTTTAACCAATTAAGCTACAAGCCTCCTACCTAATTGTGATAATTTAAATAATAATGACCTGTAATAGGTCCTACATGAAATCCTTATCAAATTGCGTTATTATTGACTATCAGTCTTTGTGTCTTAAATCAAGAAATATTAATTACCTTAATTACTAATCAACGTCCGGCTCTCGCCAAATATTTAGGTATAACGTCTACGTGAACTTGCTAACAATTTTTAATAAACCATTTCTTTTATTCAATGAATAATTCACAAGATTTGAGAATGTAACATTCCATATATTGAACATAATATTATGTACATAACTTTCATACTATCTTTTAATTCTATAGGTAGGTATGTATATCTTTGAATGAAAAACAAATTTTTAAATTAGGTACTTAATTATTGTAAATTTACAATATTATTTATTAGTTTACTAATATCCAGAGAGAGTCACCATGACAGAATGAAAAGTAATGCATATGAACGATTAACTACCTCAATTTAACACTGTCACCCCAAGCGATCAGCTCTCTCCTCAGGTAAACATTGGCGGTGCCGTCTTTCACATTCGCGAAGTCTTTGAGAGGGTCCGCATTCATGACCCAACCGTTGTGAGCCATCATGAAGCGAGCGTCTAGAGAATACATCTTCACTTCCATATCGGCCAATTTAGATACCGTGCCATGATATGTGAAGTATCTGGAATAGTAAAATATATTAAACATTTTTGTCACGTATCAGTTTATTAGTATATTCACAGTGATTCCCAAAGTGAAGCCAAGTTTTAAACTACCCTTTCTCTTATATTATGTAAAATTATTGGATTGTTTTGACATAATCTCTAAATATACACTGTCTATTTGGAGATTATATCAAAACAATCCAATAATTTTACACAATTTAGGAGAAAAGTTAGTTTAAAACTTGGGTTCTCATTTACCATAACTAAAAACACTGTCTTTTTACTTAGCAGGGTAGTATAGAACTCAAGGAAGGCGCCAATAGATAATAGGGCACCAAGCTGCTCAAAAGGGAATAAACATCGACACCTCGAGTTTTTCACCTGTACAACTCATTTTGTGCTTTGAAGTCATTGTCATAATCAACAAATCACAATTTGAGTATGCGTCAACATGAACCACAAAATACTGTGTTTAACCCCTGCTCGCCTGTCGATCCTTCCTCCATAGGAAACGTAGAAGCCAGCCAGATAGAGGGGGTGCACATACATAAAAACGCAACTACAGAAGGCGTTAATAGGTACCGATGTGTTATATCATGTGTTTTTAATTGGTAATTCCGGTTGTATATGAACAAACATTCCATTTAAATAATTTTTCCCCAGTATGTGTCATTTTATGGATTTTTAAGAAGCTTGGTGCCCTATTATTATATATGCCCTATTTTGAAAATCCAAGATTTCCTTTTAAATAAAAATTTCAACGTGTCACTATTGACTATTTTTGTGGAGGATGGGGGTTGGTAAAATATATACTCTAACAAAGACCGTCGGCCCAAAAAACTTAGGAAAAGTCCGGTATACTGCATTGGAATGTTACAGAATAGAATGTGAGTAAGCACATTTATTCAATTGACTCTACAATCCGGTGTGGAAGGGCTATCTCACGAAAAGGTTTCATAACATATTTTTAAGAGAAATAGATGTTATCCATTCGCTTAACCTATTAGATCCATGCTCTGGATCCAGAAATACATTAATAAGGAACATGTGAATTTTTGTCAATCCCAATACGAACGGATACATTACCACTCAGCCATTGCGAATAAATATAATATAAAAAATAAATATTTACCTCGGGACGAGTGGATTTTTTACTGTCACTTCTTCTATTTTGGGCCCATCTGATTGAACACGGAAATACCTTGAAAAAAAATAATGATAAAACATAAGCAAAAAAAAGCTGTTTTTTAGGAAAGGTTTGCAATTCTTTTTATATAGGTACCAGATACATGACATTTATATTTGAAATTATCTTATGCAACAAAAGGTTTCATCATCTTCAAACCGTTTATAAAATACTTACTGAATCTACAGAAACAATAGAAAAACTATTTTTTAATTGTACAAAAATGGAGGATGTTCTGTAGTGAAAAATACAAAAGTAATGTGGCCGAAAGCCAAGACAAATAAAAATATCCAATCACAATCAATTGATGGACTCACCTCATTCCCGCAATACAGTTATCAACCGCATAATTCAAATGATTTTGTATTTCTTCATACATGTCATGATTAAGAAGCTCCAGGCGAGCCTTCAACTCCTCAGTGCACTTCTTTAGACGAGAATCTTCATCGAAACAATCGGTTCTGCAAAAATTTTTAAATGTTAGTTTTGTATGTCGTAGGGTTTACAGTATAAAGTAATAACTAAACATGGGGTCGATTAACATAAAACACAAAATGTAATACTTATTCCAAATAGTTTCATAATAATCGGGACTGGTTTCACTCAATCTCGGAAATTGTCAACTGATACAAAATATATAACATTACAGCCAGTTTAACAAATTTAAAAAAAATATATATTTATTGAAGATAATATTATTATCGACAATAATTAAATAATTAATTTCTCTGTTAAAAATAAATCAATTAAATTTACCTAACTTTCCACCAAGAATTGACAGCAAATTAACACCATTCAATAAAAAAGTTGATGTTAAGCTTATAAATTCAATCATAATTATTAATATTATTATGTACAAGCGTAATAGCCTGGACTTGCATAAATAGAAAATTTGGCACTTTTTACGTTACCTATAAATATTGTAGATACGAAGCGCCAGTTCCATATCCACCATAGATTTTAGCCGGCGGTATTGCGGGTCATGGACCAACTTCAATTCTTCCCCTTCCTTAATCGCAGATGATACAGGAGGCACCCTGTACGTCAAGATAAATTTTACAATTTTGAAACCAATGAAAATGTATGTAAGTAATCATCGATAATTATATTAAAAATATTTTTTAAACGTTAATGCTACAAACATATCACCATCACGTCACATGAGCACATGTGAACTCATGGTAAGCTTGTGCCACAGGCAAAAGGTATGCAATGTTGTTTTACTTGGTATTTTAAATGTTAAGATCAGATGTTCCCATTCCGTAGCACATTTTGAGGCAAAAATGAATATTGTTAGTTCGCAAAATCTGTCAAAATATATCACAATCACACTAAGGTCACCACGCGGGTATCACGCCACAACACCAATGTCATGCATGATAGAACATTTTTTTATATTCTGCCATTTTACACATTTTCAAGCCACTTGATTTTACACATCTTTACTTTTCATAGTTTGGAAAGGAGCTACAAGTGACATGTAATTGACACAATATTTTTGTAGGTTGTCGGTGTATTGAATGTTCTGGTGATTATATGCACATGAGCTCAAATGATGTGATGTGTTTCTAGCATAAGGGTTCTTTCATAAATGTCACAAGATTTTGAACATGTTTTAAATCGCTCTCCCTCCATTATCACATTCGCACACTAAGTGTCGAGCCACACCGGGCGACTCTGGTCTCGAGCAACCAGTCGCGCAACTGGTCTCTTCGGGCGATTTACTTGGGCGACTTGCCGGCGACCAGAGAGGCAGCCAATAATAATAATAATAATGAATGTACACGCAAGTATGCAAAAATACGTTCTATCCGCGGCGTGGCTGCCGGCGACTGGTCGCCTAGTGTGGCAGCACTCAATACATAGTTATATGTTCTCATACATCGCTACCGATCGCCTGACCAGAGAGACCAGAGAGACCGGGAGACCAGACCGAGCGCCGGAACGAGATTTTACTGGTCGCCCGACTTTATTGCTTGCGCGACTACTGGGCGACCAGGTGTGGCATGCTCCATATAACTGCATGCATCGGTCTGGTCTCGGCGACTGGTCTCGAGACCAGAGTCGCCCGGTGTGGCTCGGCTCTAAATCTTTTAGCCAGTACGTCACATTTTTAACATTTTTCATGCGTTGAAATAAATAAAAAGTACCTACTGAGTACAGCATATTCTATTCTCAGAAAAAATAAGTTTCTATTATGAACAGACATTTTCTATAGACCCCCCCATTAGAATATGATGTCATTTATATAGAAGACTCCTAATCGAAAAATAAATATATATACACCTGATACTCTTTTTGCACGGTTTCGAAATAACACGGTTTAAAAAAGTACCAATTATTTTTTAATTACATTGATTTTTTTGCTTTAACATGGTTTAAAAAAACTAAAAAGAATAAAAATAAGTATGTATGTACATATCGACCCTTAATCGGCAGAACAACGTAAGCGACAATTCATAAATTTTAGAGGAGAAGGTTTTTTCTTAATTATTTCCGTAATTAGTTCTAAAAATGAATTCTGTTAATGTGGTTACTAATAATTGGTTACTGCCTATACGGAAATTATAAAACAATTGCATTAATGCTTTTAGTTTTCGAGATAGTGGCGGTAACGCTGTTTTGCTTATGTCTATGACGCGATATTTTTTCCAGGCATGTCGCTTACGCTATTTGGCGTAGTTGTTTTTATTTATAAATTTCATGCTAATTATCATGCCAGGGCATTAATAATTAAGTAATAAAATAAATAACATAAGTACCCATTTATTTTACAAAAGGGAGCGTTGTTAAATAAATTAAAAATAATTTTTAAATTAATATTTTTGCTTGTAGATACTTAACCACATAGGTAAAATAAAAATAAATGATTGGTATTTTTAAGGGTTCGCTTATATTATTAATATTATTAGGTATTGCTATTTTTCAAAATGAAATATGTACGTGTCTACTCGTACATAATTAAGTACGGGGACCTACTAATTATGATAAAATAAAATTGTAATCTTACAAAAAAATTATTGTCCCTTATTTTTTAAGCAGTAATCGCTGTATTATCCTCATTCACATCTTCCTGATCGGATTCCGGTAAAGTATCTTCCACTGATAATCTATGTGGCAGTTTCATAAACTCATCCGTCATCTCTGAGGGATATTACATTTAACACAGATACTTTTAAGATCGTTATACTCGATCTCCGATATTGGTGATTTAGCACTATACAGCAAGGGTGGCTGGCGTTTAAAGCATCACAGCATTTGATCGGGATCTGATGACATTTTCTAGGTCTAACAGTTTAGTCCTACTGTCACCAGAGTAGGTACAATATTTGGTAAGTTTTTTTAAATTATGCCTTTTGCAATTCACCAAATTTAATTTTAAACTTTGAAGCAATGCAAGTAGCAGCGAGAGATTTCCAGTCACGGAATTCTGCATATGAAATGATGACCTAGCGTTGGAAATGATGGTGGGTCATTCTGATAGTGCCCAAACAACTCTGATTATAAATGACTCAATTCTCGCATGAATGGAATCGACCAGCATCGTAGTACGACCAGTTGGTCTATTCTATACTTTATCGACCGCTTAAGTGATAGATATTATCAAACTTAGGGTAGGTTTGTATAAAAGTATTAGTACTTATTGCAACAATTACAACCAACGTATTGTAATTGTTGCAATAAGTGCTGTATTCTAACAGCAGTGCTGTTAAAATGTAGCGCTTATTGCAACAATTACAATTAACGTATTGTAATTGTTACAATAAGTGCTAATTCTATGATACAAACCTACTCTAAGTTTGATAATATTTATCACTTTATCACTTTAGCGGTCGATAAATACAGAATAGACCCACTGGTAATAGAAAATGTATTTCTATCAATTCAATGAAAGTTGAATTTTTCATAATATAAGATAGCATAGCCAGTGTTGCCCGGTTCTTATTCTGACCAATCACAGTATAATAAATCCTTGATTTTTTCCCGCTTTGTCAGTCCTATCCAAAGATTTGTGCATTATTTCGGAGATCTCATTACTGCCACGTTTACCATCAGTTTCACCCCATAAAAAGCAGTATCCATTATTTTTTCCACTTTCATAGATACTTTCATTATAGTATGCGTATTTTCGACTACGGAGTTTTTTGCACCTTCTCGAGGACAAAACATCATTGTGATTTTTACTTTTGGCCAGATCATTAAAGAACATCTCCTTGCATTTATCCTTTATGGTAAGGGGACATTTCTAAGTATCCATTTCAATTAGCCGAAATCTCTTGTCACCAGACATATTTGTTATTTTCTCGCAAAAAGAACACTATTATCTTTTTTGGTAGATGAAAACCCAAGTTGAACTTACTGCCTATTAAATACGTTTCTGAAAACATTCTGAATCATGACATTAGTGGATTCATTCAAAGAATCCAAATTTTCAGTATAAATTTTATATATATTTTCAACATTTCAAAAACCTACAGGAAGATACTATTATTCGTAGATTATTCCGACAGTAGTGAGATGAAACGGCGGGTAATTATTATTTAATAAACTCTATTACCAGGTTTATTTTATCTCAGCCAGTTTTACTGGACGGCGCGAGCTTTGCTCCCAAATCGGTTTTCGCACAACTCACTACCAGACGGACCACCGAATAAACCGTACCGTAGCTTACACTATCAAATAACGTCGGTTACGTTGTTTTGCTCTACTTTATAATGCGGTACAAGTTAAAACGCTAAAAGGCACAGACCCTAAAAAAATGTCATGCGAATGAGATCGGGCTCTAATATTTTTGTCACTTACGCGCTAGGTGATATTGAACGGTTCTCAGTTTAAAACGCAATTTACCAAAAAGTGTCGCTTACGTTGTTCTGCCGATTAAGGGTCGATATTTTCTCAAAAAATTGCATTGCAATGGACCACACGCCACTGGTGCATACATATTATGTTGTCACCGGATGCCGCCTAGACATACATACGTACATACATGGCGCCACTAGTCAGTCACTTCGGGTTCGATATGAGAGACGCGCCGCGTGCTTCGGTGTCAGTGTCATTAAAAATATTTCCAGCGATGAGTGATTTTTCGCCAGCGAAAAACAGCAGTAAACGGGCACGTTTATTGTCAAGTAGTGACACTGAATATATTTCTCTATGCTAAATTTAATTTAAATCGAAAACTATGAATTTTTATGTATAAATAATAAATAAATTCGATTTATTTTCGAGTTCAAGAATTTCATATTTTGAGTTGATTTTAAGTAATGGAACCTATCTACCATTTTTGTATGAGCACCTTATCTTTTTTTAAACGGTTTTGTTTTGCACGGTAGTCTTTGGAACGTATCCCCCGTGCAAAAAGAGGATCGGGTGTACATATAAATACATTTCAAATGAAAATATGTATGTGATTGTCATACTTGTTCCTGGCAAGAGTGAAAAATTCTTGGACGATCTCATTGACATCGCAAAGATACAGCTCATGAAGCTTTGCTTCCGGTAAAAGGTTGGTGGTGAGCAAATTTTTTATTGCCTGAAAACATAATAAAAAAATATGAACAATATTATATATATATTCAATATTATAGTCAATAAATTTATACAAATAATCTAAAACTAGATATTCATCCAACAACTTTTTTGATATTGTAATAAACATATTATTATAAATAAATTGATCGACAACAATAATAAACAAAGATAGTATTATGTATCTACGAGGGTGGGTCAATAATTCCTTAGAAAAAAGCATTAAAACAGTTTTTATTTTTGTATTTTTTTTTTATTTCTCAACATAATCTCCTTGGAGCTCAATACACTTGGTTAGACGTTTCTCAATTTTTTTTAAACCATCAGAAAAATAAGTTTTCGGAAGGTCCTCAAAATAAGCATTTGTCCGATCGATGACTTCTTCATTTGAAAAAAAACGTTGTCCACTTAGCCATTTTTTTAAGTTTGGGAAAAGGAAAAAGTCACTGGGGGCTAAATCTGGCGAATACGGTGGGTGGTCGACCAATTCGAACTTCAATTCTTCAATTTTAGCCATTGATCGTAAACATGTGTGAACACGGGCATTGTCCTGATGAAAGAGGATTTTTTTCCTGTTTAAATGAGGCCGTTTTTCTTCAATTTTGTTTTTTAGCTGGTCCAATAAAGATGCATAATAATCCCCTGTTATTGTTTTTCCTTTTTCCAAATAGTCAACGAAAATAATTCCACGTGCATCCCAAAATACAGTAGCCATAACCTTACCAGCTGATTTTACGGTTTTCGCCTTCTTTGGACATGGTTCGCCTTTCGCAATCCACTGCTTTGACTGTTCTTTCGTCTCGGGAGTATAGTGGTGTATCCATGTTTCATCTACAGTCACAAAGCGACGAAAAAATTCATCCGGATTGCGTTGCATGAGCGACAACAGGGCTTTAGAGGCCACCACCCTATTGCGTTTATTGTCGACTGTGAGCAAACGCGGCACCCATCTTGCAGAAATATTTTTCATGCCCAATTTGTCATGTAAAATAGAAATGACGCTACCTTTTGAGATCCCTGTAACCTCAATTATCTCACTCAACTTTAGTCTTCGGTCACTTAACACCATATCGTGGATTTTATTGATCATTTCTGGTGTAGTCACCTCTACAGGACGTCCTGAGCGTGGTTCATCCTTTGTTGATGTACGACCACGTTTAAATTCATTTAACCAGTTATAAATAGTTGCAAGTGAAGGAGCAGATATGCCGTGAACTAAATCCAACTCATTTTTTATTTCCTTTGCTGTTAACCCTTTTATATTAAAATGTTTAATAACAGCTCTAAACTCAATTTTTTCCATTTTCCATTTTCCACAAGCAAATTTTTTTTTTAAATGTACGAGAAACACACAACAACCCGACCAATCTGATTGAAACTTCGCAGCATACTGAATCGGTAGTGCCGCTGCATGAAAACAAACCGCTTACAGTACTAGTCGCGCCACATGTCGGCTTTTCTAAGGACTTATTGACCCACCCTCGTATTATTAAATTATAGGTCATATTGTGTCATTATGCTAATCGGTTAACCCTTTATAGGGCAAAGCGTTTTTTTCTTCATTTCAAACCGATTTCTACCATTTTGCATCAGATATTTCATATTTTAAAACAATTTCAATATAAAAATAAAAAATATCAATCAGAAATTTGGAAAAACTATAATTTATGGTGGTTTTTTTATCAACCAGTGCCCATTCAGGTGTTTTTTTTTGTTGATTTTATGATATATTTTTTTCAAATAAAACAAATAAATAATGTTTGTAAATATTATTTATTTAGTCATGAGAAAAGTTACAATTCAATTTTTATTTTTTTTATACCCATTTACGTAATACTTTTCAAAACATAGTATGCAAAGCAGTACATTACATTGCTTACAAAAATAAGATATGCTTTTTGGCTCTCTAGCCGTACTAGAAGCACATCGACAGCTCTTTTTCTTAGATTTACTCATAATGAACTGAAAAAAAAAACATATTATCGTAACAGTACCTACCGACATACAACATAACGATATTACGAAATGACCGCAAAAAATTTAATATGATGGGGGAGGCCTTCATCCGGCAGTGGATAGACCCCGGCTGATGATGATGATGTTACTTCTACAGTCAAATATAATACAATACAACCCCATGAAAGTTGCGATTTTGATAGTAATTGAGTACTTTAGCATTCAATTGATGTCACAACTAACAAAAAAACACCATTTATTCTCGGATATTTTGAAAACTTTTCCGATCCCAAATATTCTGAGTAAAAATAAAATATATTTATGATAGTATACTATATTCACAATAAAATATAACTATACACAACTGCCTAAGCCGCTTTTTTATGTTTAAAATAATTCTAGAAGTTAGTCATGCGAATTGCAAATTTGAGGTTATGTACTTCCCGCTTGGCAATAGAATGATAAAACAAGTACTCTATCATAATATATTTGGAAAAAATATAATGTAAATCGATAAATAAATGCATATAAAATAATTATGTACATACCCTTTTTCACAACACATAATATAAATGGGAACAAAATGACTTTCAAAGTCAAGTGTCACCCGCGAAATCGTCGAGTCGCGACCGCAAACGGGCAATGGCCGATACATCGACCAATCGTTGAAATAATGTTTTGCGAGCGATTGACGTACACTTCATATTAGATGGCTTATTTCGTAACCAGAGAATGTTCTCGACAACGTATTGAAGCACTAAGGTTGATATTTCCATATATAGTGTATGACTTATAGCTCATAAATGAGGTGGTCGATAAATAAACCGTTTTTGACCTTTGCCCTATAAAGCGTTAAAGGTTTGTCACTATCAGTCCTACTTTCAAATATAAAAAGTTATAAATTCAAAACATATACTCCACTCCACTTAAAAGCACCCATTGTATATACATACTAGTGTTGGATTATACCTATTAGTATGTGAATTCCATAATAAATCAAAATAACTACAATATTATATTATTTTATAACATTAGGTGTAAAGATTTTTGAAAATGAAAATTTATACCTCATAAAATAATTCGTAGAACGTATTTTTTTTCGAATGAAAAATGTTTCATTGATTGATTTAAACAGAAAACAGTAAATTTGGACATATATTATAAGAAATCGATAGTTTCAGGGGTAGTCAACCTTTGTATATCTATCGACCACTTTTGTATCTCTATTAGTAGTAAAATTTTCTAACCGCCCACCGGTTCCACAGTAATGGTGATTTAAGTAGGGAAATAACTTTACTTTATAAAATTTATAAAGCAGAGTTACAGCAAGTTAAAGCATATTATAATAATAATTACTTACCAAATACTTTATGTCAGACTTTCGCTAAATTTGGCAGAATACATCTTTATAAAATAACTTACTGTAGTTATATCTAGCTTTTTATTTATACTTTGCATACATAGAAGCATGAAGTCTGATGAAATTACATTTAATTAATTAAGTTGTCGCACTATAGAGCCATTTAGTTTCACTTACGTAACGTGAACTAAACTAATGTGAGGGCGATACAAATAGTATATTTTCTGAAATTTAAATTGTCACGGGGAATTTTATGAAAACATAATGAAAATTTTTTTAAATCCTTAACACCCACCATGAAAACTGGAACGCCCACTAGTGGGCGGCAGGAACCAGGTTGACTACCCCTGGTTTAAATGATGAATTTAATATTAAAGTGACATAATATTAACACGAGACGACATTCGAACCCGTGACACTCTGCTGCTACTCCATCAGGAATATATTATAATAATATAATATAATACATTTGGTAGGCACAAGTTACAGTATTACAATCATTGCTTATTTTGTACAGGTAAAATACGACTGTACAACATTCAAGTAAATCAACCTAATATTGACTCACATCCAAGTGCTGAGGTTGTGTGACCTGACTCGGCACACCCCATGATTCATAATCACCACGGCCAACATCATCGGTGAGCTTAGCCAAAAGAGCATCAAGAAGAAGAGCCGGCCTGAGATGGGGACAATTGTAAACGTTGTAAGTGGCCTCCGGGTGTTCCTGCAACCACGGCGACTCATTTGCCGTGTGATTCAAAACAATGTCACATATTGATAACACCTGAAATCACCATTTCATATAAGAATACTCCAAAATAAATATATGTCACCAAATATAATTAGCACATCAAGATAGATTCGTTACATCAAAATAGTAATACTAACTTTCCACTCGTTACGCATCTTCGCAACAAAGTTTTCAACATCATTAAATGTAACTTCTCTGCCAATTTCCGCGCTGAATAATGGATTCAAACGCAATTGATCTGCAACACTGTAGCTTGAGTTAGATGCTCCGAGCTCCTGTAGCAGTAAAATAATTATAATACGCTAATATATACATGAAATTACACGGACAAATTAATTTTTGTTCGATTCTTAAATCAATAGTAAGTTAGAAAAAAATTTATTGACAAAATTCTAAACTACTTCTTACTTGTATCGGTGTAAAATGGACCATATTGTACCCAGTCTCTTTAGCCACCCTCAATTTACTCTCCCACGTATTAAGGGGGCCTAGTGACTTGCAAAGAACTGTTTGACATTGTATACAGTCCAACGGTAAGCACTCCTGGTTGTTTCGGCCGTAACGAAGCGTCGGAAGAACTTGGAAAAATCCAGACCCTTGGGGACCTACAGTGGAGCCACTAAAAATCGTATTTTTGTTTGGTTAATATTATTAAAAAATACAGTATACAAAGAATATTTGGATTAATAATAAATTCTGAAAAATATCTACTCACTTGTTTTCATAAACAAAATAAAAATGATAGCTGCCAGGTTTAGTCACAAGTATCTCACAAAATACATCAGTGTCTTGAATTAAAATTCCTGTTCCGAGATTGGTCGAAGGAGCCCATGGGTTTTCAGGATTCGGTCGGTTCCATTCCATCGCATAGTATTGATTACGAATGAACTCACTCTGTTCACTACCTGCAAAAGAAAACAGTAAAATCAAAATTTAATAAGTACTAACTTAAAAAAATATCTAAGCATTTTGCATTATTTTTAAAAATCTTTTTTGATAAATGGGTGAGTTTATTATTATTTCATTTTTAAACTGTCTCAAATCCTGCATTATACCTACAGCTTTTCTGTAAAAAAAACTAACGACAAATAAAGATTAGTTTATTTGAGAGAAACATTAGAGAAACACAAAAAATCACCAGGTTTCAAGTCACCTTTTCACATAGCAATCATCGCGTCAAATGACTAACAATTTGGTTAATAACTTCCCACTCATTACGCAACTTTGCAACAAAAATTTCAACATCATTCAAACGCAATTGATCAGCATATTTTATATAGATATATTGAAAGATAGATAATATATTTCCATGAATAGTAACTAAATATTTTTTCGATTATTCATTGAACTATCATATGTTCAGAATTTATATATCAAACATTTTATCAAGCGTTTGTAACGAAATATTGAAGAAATGAAAGCTGTAATCATATGTTTTTTTATACCTACAATATCATAATAATATTAAACTATTTATATAAGTCCTACCTACTAATTTAAGTTATCTAATCCATTGAAAATTACTTCCGCTAATACATAAAATTTTACACATGTTAGGACTTTTTCCGGGACTGTCAATAATTTATTCCCATTGGGACGACCATCTAATCGTCTGTCAAATACGTCAGTCACCTAGTAAAGCTGCATAGCATCAATTCCGTCATACAAATTTTCAGGCGTTAAATTGGTAGGCAGGATTATAATTTTAATCATAAAATTAGTAAAACAGTACTTGAAAATTCTATGTTTGCACTCAAAAAAGAAAACATTCCAATGAATATTTCTTATCAGCACGAAAATGATAATATAAATCCACAATGTATTTCAATTTAGTAGGTGAAAATTCAAGATTTAGAAATCCTATAATACATATAATTTTTACAGCCCTCTAATCAACTAATGTGCAGCCTGACATTTCTAATGATTATTAATTCAGATAACGAGTACATATCGATACCCTAGTTCTATAAGGAAACAACTCAAAAATCCTTGTTCTGAGTAAATCGCATTTGAAGTTTTACATAAAATAATTCCTTTAGTTCCGAAGATTTTTTTTGTGAAAGCATTATTAAATAGTGATAGATATAATATTGTAATTTATTAAGGTTTAATTTTTTCATAATATTATTAATAATTGATGCAAGAATAAATTAATATTAAATAAAAACTAAAGACTATTCGACTTGTTTCCAGTGACGACAATTAATCCTCTACATTCATAGTTCTATAAGGAAACAAGTCAAATGGTTCCTTATAGAAATATGTTTGCCTGCGCAAACTTGTTTGAATGCTGCTTGTCTATAGAAACATTAAACAAAAATATCCTCAAAAAACACAATCATATCAGCAGCAAAAAAGAAGGACTTAATCTTATTATGCGATAGCAATGTTATTCCTAGGGTCCATTGGGATTTTTACAAACATCTTAAGGCAGTTTGATACACTTGAATATTATCTAAATCTTTTATATTTAAGCAAGTATAACTATTTTTATAATTATTCTTATGTCACTTTTATTGTTTACTAAACGTTGTTAAAATAAACATTGTCATGTCCCGAATGCCAATTTTTTATATATTTTTATTCACATACCAAAAAGAAGGACCCTATTACAGAGTAATAATGTCATAATACACTAACAAAATATGATTCCAATTCTAATGGGTTTAAGTTTTGTACTATTCCATTTGAGTCGATTTTTAAAACCCGGGTTTCGCCTTTCGGCATCCTCAGGCGCTATGTGCACCAGTGGCGAAGAGTGGAGGTAGGCTGTTCAGATCCGCCCAGTGACATCCCTAGACAGAATGCCGCCCCTAGGCAGTGCCAAAATGCCGCTCCATTTTGTATACAGTATTATTTATCATCTTTTCATGACTCCATTATATAAGAAATGTGTTGTATAGATACACTATTAACAAAATATATACGACTAAATATACCAAATTAAATTTATAAATATTTTTAATTAATGAGTGAATAAGTCAGATTTAATTATTCACAAAACTGAACGTGTCGTTTATTGTCACCAACGACATCAAAAGGCAATGGAAGTAAACTAGACATCGCGAATACGACAAAAAATTACAGTCCTGTTGAACCTTTTATGTTAATTAATATATTTTGTTTCCAACCAGTGAGCTGATTTTTAATGGAAGGTTATTTTCGTTATTATTAAATTTAGTTAATAATAACGAAATAATAAAATATACTAAATCTAATTATACTAAATGATTATCCTCTATTTGCTGCTCTTCGAGTAACTGTCGCTCCCAAGCGACACTCAATCTGCCTACCCCCACGGGACGTCATTGGATCCGCCATAAATAGCGCACACTACCCTTTGTCAGTCAAACGTATTTGTTTTCATGGAAATAAGACTAAAAATTATAGACGGTGTTGGTTAGTTTTTAAAATTCAATTAAACCCTGCGAAAACTAAGCCAAAATAGATCATAGTCAAAAATACTTGTTTATCTCTGAATTTTCTAAAATTATGTAGTTTAATTATAGAAAACTTTGGATATTTTATAGATAGTACAATATTTTTTTATCTAGTTTGGTTTAGGCAGGGCTTAATGAATTTTAAAAAAATGAACCAACAATATGTGTAATATGTATTCTTAATCCAACGACAACAAATAAGTATGAATGAAAAAGTATGTACCGTTTTGTCGTATCGCACAAAGTATAACAAAATTATTATGGTTTGTAGACAGTGTTTAATTGATTTTACAAACTAACCAACACTTTCTATAAATTATTTTAGTCTTATGTAGTTCAATAAAAACAAATACAAAAGACTGGCAAAGTTAGATGTATACTATTTATGTTGGATTTTAACAGCCTATCTCCACCCTTCTCCACTGATGTGCACATATAGTTAATTCTATCATATTATTATTATATACTTAACAAACCTATACCTACCTATTGAGTCAAGGACCACGATACGAATATTACAAACAAATTATGAATATCTAGTTGAAGTGTTTGTAAAAACCCCTTACTTAATTACCCCTAAAAACAACTTGTCACCTTCTTGGAACAATGGTAATATATATATGATACTAGTCATTAAAAAGTTATTAGTTAAACCAAAAATATTCAATAATATTCTTACCTGATACCTACTTTTTAAAAATTCAATTTTTATTAATAATAATTCAAGTAATTTCTGTTTTAAATCATGAATTCAGTACTCGTCCGATAGAATAATGTTAAATAAATTATTTAAGACTACAATAAATTAGTTATCTATTTAAAAAATAGCCTCATGGGTTCCTGAATAATAATTGCGTTAATGAATAGACTGTCACTGGTTTGATTTTTTTTAAATTGTTTCCTTATAGAACTATGACAAGCTCAATGTGGTTCAAATTTTTTAGTTCAATAAGGAACCACATAAAATGTTTCCTTATAAAACTGTGAACATGTAGAATACAAAGAAATTCCATATGGAATTATTTGCTTTTATTAATTATTGAGATTTTTAAAAAAAAATTGAATTATGTAGCTGTCATGATTCTTTATCAAATGGCATTATTAACTCAAAACTGCAAATTTTTGAGTTGTTTCCCTATAGAACTAGGGTATCGATATGGTAATATTATAATTATAATTGGGTGTCTATAGTGTCGAGGGTCCCAGGTTCGAATCCTAGGTCTGGCAAGTATACATATTGTTTTTCAATTTGTGTATGAGTCAGAGTATGGACATAATAGGTTGAGCAAATGGCTGACATCCATTTCTAGTAAAAATAAAATCTGTTAATACAAGCCCCACTCTGTGGAGGCCCATATAATCCTATTAGGATCGGACATGGTCAAAAGAAGAAGAAAAGAAAAAAGTACTTTACCACTGTTTTGATCAGCATAGTTGCAATATACGAATACTTTATGTCCCATTAGACTGGGTCCAGGACATAAATGAAATGCGGTACCCTTATCCAACCTGAAAATAATTAATTCAGTATCAAGATTCTGCCTATGTCAAAAATAACACAAGTAAACATAAATTTGCCATACCTGTTATGTGATATTTGTATTTTAGAGCTAACACCGCGACTGGCGCGTTTGGAGTACTTTGCCATTAGATATAATTAGCGTGTTATTTAAATGTAGTAATGAAAAGGTCAGCAGTGATTGTGTTAAGCTACATTCTTTGAAAATAATCTTTTTGAAGATGTCACGTAATATAAAAATAATAATATGCATTATACATACCTAAACAATGATGAGTCCAAATGTTCTCCATGATTGAGAGTAAGTACTCTAATTTGTGATCCTTGATGTTTGGCAGTGAGGAGGGCGGGGCTGGATTGTGGCCCTGGAATTTTAGTTCCCAGCATGACGGGGCTTGTCCGTCCACGAGACTCGGTCATTTCGCCTTGTAACTAAAATAAAACGAAAAATAATTAAAAACACTCAGTATAGTAAATACACTTTTATATAAAAATGTAACATACATTTTAAAAGAATTTTTACGAAGATGATAGGAGCACGTGCTCCGGATGCCGCCTGACATTGCAATACACTTGTGCACTTGTGGCACATCTGTATAGAGACCTTCCCTCACTCTGAAGTGATGTTTTTATAAGCAGTCTATACACTGCATAATATGGCATGATAGGATGAAGTATGTAAAAGTTTTATAATTAATGTTCGATAATGATTAGCAGGTACTACAAACTTTTGAAAAGGAGAGATTCGATCTCATCTTTGATGTATAAGACGTGAAGCAGTTTAAAAATACAATTCTGCCTTTAAACCATTTGAACCTCTTTTGAAACTTGAAAATATATAATTCTCCTCAAATGTGAACCATCAACTGTAGTTAAACTTTTGAGATTGAGAACATAACTACACGAAACATAACCTTATATAAACAACACAGTTACCGAACCATGACAATGTTGATAGATAGAATTACAGAGTTGCAGGCAAAAAACGAATGTCGAAGCTATTTTCTCCTGTATAAAATTATCAACATATTTTTAATGTAGGATTGGTAGGTAACCAATTCCATTATTTAATTTAACTCTTATCATTATTATCCAAATACTATCGATGCTGCATTATTAAAAGTCAAGCTTCAAGGTCTGCTAGGTCAAAAGAACTACATAATAAACCTATTATATAGTGATACAACAGTAATTTATTTAAAGTGATACCATTATATTATACATTAACTGTTTTAGTTGTACCACCTATCACTATTTACTTTTTTTTTTTTTTTTTTTCGACCATGTCCAATCCTAATAGGATCATATGGGCCTCCACAGAGTAGAGGTTTGCATTAACAGATTTTGTTTTTACGAGAAATGGATGTCAGCCACTTGCTCAACCTATTAGGTCCATACTCTGACTCACACACAAATTGAAAAACAATATGTGTACTTGTCAGACCCAGGATTCGAACCTGGGACCCACGGCGTTATAGTCCAACGCTTACGCTGCGCGGCCCCCGTGGGTGTGATTTACTTTTTACTAAACGTATAATATGTATATGTAGTAAATTGGACTCGAACTGTAACACTACAATATTCTCACCAAATATGCCTGACAATCAAGCAATCAAGAGAACAGTGAAAGTCTGAAAAAGCATATCATAAATCAGCTACTATGGGGTCATCCACATGTAATGCGATGCACTACGGGGGTGTTGTATAAAATGTGACGTCACATAACCAACAAAATATTTTCTGAGAATAAGCTATTCCGTGGGAACATTATACTGGAATCGATCGTTTACAAGAAATTTGTTTTAAACAAATTGGGGGGGGGAGTAGAAACATGTGACATAATGTAGAGAATGATTTTATGAATAATTGTGACGATGCCCTGGAGGGGGATCAAAAAGTATCGAGAATCCAGAGATATCTTTTATGGACGAACCCTGAATCTATAATATAAAAAATAATATTTGTTTGTTTTTTCGTGTTTTTTTATGTGCTGCCATACCGTTCATCCGATTGCGATAAAACTTTGTCAACTTATTGCTTGCACTTGCGCGAAGAGTATAGGCTATATATTATGTATAAAAATGAATGTCTGTATGTCTGTTTGTCTGTCTGTCTGTCTGTCTGTCTGTCTGTCCCGTATGCGTTCCTATGCCATTCATCCGATTGCGATGAAATTTTGGTAAGTGGTTGTATGCACATCCGCGAAGGTTTTTGAATTAGAAAAATCATCATCTTCTTCTTCTTCTTCATTCTATTTTCTTTTATTCGTATGGTTCCTATACCATTCATCCGATTGCGACGAAACTTTCGTCAGTTATTGTACGCATACCCGCAAAGGTTTTTAAACATAAATAAACATAAATAAAAACATAAATAAAAACCATCTTCCTCTTCTTCTTTTTCTTCATTATATCTTCTTTTATTCGTGTGGTTCCTATACCATTCATCCGATTGCAATGAAACCTTCGTCAGTTGTTGTGGTAACACCCGCAAAGGTTTCTGAATTAGTACAACCATCTTCTTCTTCTTCTTTTTCATTCGTATGGTCCCATACCATTCATCCGATTGCAATGAAATTTTGATCAAGTGTTGTGCTCACGCCCGCAAAGGTTTCTGAATTGATACAACCAATTTCTTCTTCTTTTTCTTCTATTCTATCTTCTTCTATTCGTATGCGTTCCTATACCATTCATCCGATTGCGATGAAATTTTGATCAAGTGTTGTGCTCACGCCCACAAAGGTTTATGAATTGATACAACCATTTTCTTCTACTTTTTCTTCTATTCGTATGCGTTCCTATACCATTCATCCGATCACAATGAAACTTTTGTGAGTTGTCGAGCGCACCCCCGCAAAGATTTCTGAATTATAAAATCATCTTCTTCTTCTATTCGTATGAGTTCCTATACTGCCCCCATAAGTAAAAAGGCAGCTTTTCGCCAAAGTCACATTTTGAGATAATGAGACATTAACGTTTTTTCAACTTTTCTTAATAAACTTTTAAATAATGTGGATGAATCATTTGATATATGGTATAAGCAAAAACTAGTATGTTTTCAATCGATGCTGTGTTTTTGCTTATGAAACTCGTTATAATGTCTTTTTGTTTAGAATGACAACCGTTTTTGTGAAAAAAACGAAAAACAATGTGTCGATTATTATACTGAAATAAATTTTATACCGCTTTTGACTTTTTCTCAAATGGTTCAGAATTTCACGTAGAACATTATCTGTACACTAACTCAATTTGTGATTTTTGTTGAAAAGGTGCCTTTTTCCTTATGAGGGCAGTATACCATTCATCCGATTGCGATGAAACTTTTGTCAGTTGTTGTGCGCACACCAGTGGCGAAGGGTGGAGGTAGGCTGTTAAGATTCGCTATAAATAGTGCACACTTAACTTTGTTAGTCATATGTATTTGTTTTTATTGAACTAAGACTACAATTTACAGATGGTGTTTTTTAGTTTTTAAAAATCAATTAAACCCTGCCTAAACGAAACCATAATAGTATTGGTCTAATTTGGGTGATACGACAAAATTGTGCACACTTTTTCATTCATAGTTATTTGTTTTTGTTGGATTAAAAATACATATTACACATATTGTTGGTTCATTTTTTTATTTCATTAAGCCCTGCCTAAATCAAACTATAATAAATAAAAAATATTATTCTATCAATAAAATATTCATAGTTATGTATGATTTAATTGCATAATTTTAGATATTTTATAGATAGACATGTATTTTTTGGCTATTATCTATTATGGCTTGGTTTCTCAGGGTTTTAATGAATTTTAAAAACTAACCAACACTTTCTGTAAATTGTAGTCTTATTTCAATGAAAACAAATATGTATGTCTGAAAAAAATTAATGTACACTATTTATGGCGGATCTTAACAGCCTACCTCCACCCTTCGCCACTGGCGCACACCTGCGAAGGTTTCTAAATCAGTATTATTATAGAAAATACAAAGTTTGCTGTTTGTTTGTTCCATCCAATTTTGAATTTTTTTCTACATATTAATACTATTAATAACGTTTGCATATTTTAGATTCGATTTTACTTTAGTGTTCTTTTGTTTGGCCTTTACTCCTATTAGAATTACTTTCATATTGCCATATTGTTGTATTACACAGATATTTTAATATTAAAAAGATAATAACTTATTGTTATTTTTTAAATATCTAAGATAAATGTATCCACGAAGCGACCCTGTGCGAAGCCGGGTACTTCAGCTAGTTACTAATAATATTAATATCAAATATAACAATAGTTTAACGGATTAATCTAGGTACTTAAAAGTCTTAAACTGTTTTGACTTTAATTTTGAAAACTAAATAGTGTTTCCCATATTTCTTCTATCTATAGTAACAGGACGTGTAATAAATGTTGGAATGATATTAAAATATGGACATTCTCCAATATTAGTAAGCCATTCCGTTAAGTATATTTAGGAAATAGAATACTTGAATATTAAATCAGACTAGATTGCCCAGACAATGATTGAATTCCAGCAAAGCGTGAAATAATGTAGGTATTATATTCCATCATGAGAAGAAAGAATGAAAAACTGGTTTGAATAAACGGCTATTGTCATGTAAATAAAAGTACAGGGAAATAAACAGTGACACCTGATATGGTTGGATGAATGATTGCAAAATAAGGCAAGGCCAAAGCACTAGTCTAATTATTGTGACTATTTTATTACTATTTCGAGATATACACCCACTTTTAAGGGGATACACAAGTGAAACACAAATAATCGCAATGATTTAAGATACTTGTTTTCGTAACAAACATCTTATGAATAAAACAAAATATGGTTCTTTCGAAAGATAGATATGTTTATGGAAATATTAAGTATTTTTTATAATATTTGTTTATTTATCCAATTTTGAGAAGCTATGTTATAATCCATCATAAACAAAATACCAAACGTTCACGTCAAAATATCAAAGAAATAATCGTCTGTTTTTTTGTACCTACAATATCATAATAATATTTAACAATTGATACAGCTATTGTATTTTTTGGTTCTATTATAGATTCGCATAAACCCCTTTCGGCCATCCAGGCGTTGGACGTCAACCTGTTGTAATTTTTGCAATAATAAAATTACAAAAATAGGAATTAAAAAGTCTATGCTGTGCATTCAAAAAAAAGCATTATAGTGAATATTTGTCCCAGCATGAAAATAATGAAAAAAATCTTGATAACTTTAAATCTAATTTAAGAAACCATATTATAATATGCTGCATTTGATGGCAGTCGATTTAGTCGCCGCAGAGGAATTCCGATGATTTCGCGACTATTGCATGACATTAAGTGATTGATAAATAATGTTGCTGGGATATGATTATTCAAAGCCTTATGCTACCCATTGTGAATACTTTAAGCTTATGGTTTCAGTGAAATGAAAAATGGTGTCCGATATTTCCCGAGAACGATATTTGTTTTAATCAGGTGAAAAAAGTACAACAAATACAATGTCCAAAGACGAGGCATCAAGAGACGAATAATTGTAATGAAGTACAAAGTGTTCAGATATGGAGTAAATAATTATCATCTCCAGCAGAGCTTCTAACATATCACTCCAAAATCAATAAACAAAGTGATAAATATGATATCTCGTATTCTGACAGTTAATTATCCCGGGATATGAGGTGTCAGGCGTAATCTTTTTTAACGCGGGTCCAAATGGCCACACTACCTACTGCTTAGAGCAGCGATTTAGAAACTGGGGGGCGCGCCTCCCTGGGGAGGCGCGGACTGTGGCAAAGGGAGGCGCGAAAAGTTTAACACAATAATGCAGCCACAGGTTTGCAGTTTGCAAAAATAATAATTCATAATTCGTTCATAAAACGGCAGCTAGTTATAAACTACATAAAAAACAGTCCTATAAAAGTTAGGTTGTTTGCAAACCTGTATGAAGATATGGAGACTAATTTTATTATACCTCATTTCTATACTATTGTGCATGGCCCATACAAGAGGGGGGCTGACAGGGCTCCAGCCTGGGGGCCCGGCGTTGCGGATCGACCAGTTAAGTGAGATAAACACACCACAAATTCGTTCTTTTAGTTTAAAAAAGTCGCCTGCGGCGCTGTTTCGGTTGCATATTATTAACATTTTATAATATAAGTGTCTGTGAGATACAATATGATGTGATTGTGTGATGTGTGTGATTGATGATAATTCACATGTAGAATTTTATTTTATAATTATTTTTAGTGTATCTATTTCCTGACTAATAAAAATGGCTAGGTATATGGAAACAAAAACCTTTGTTCAATTTTGGCTGAATCGAGCTGAAGAATGACATAATACTTTGTCAAGAAAAGCAATGCAAGTAGGTACTGCTACTGTTCGTAACATCATATTTATGAGAAACATTTTCAAAGAAAAAATTTTCTGCATTAGATGCAATGAAATCCATATATCGAACCCGTTTAGTAGAAAAAAGCAATTTGTGTAAAAATGTATTTAATGAAATAAAGGGGGGGGGGGCACTATGATTGGATTTTTTAAAAAGGGAGGCGAGGCATCGTAAAGTTTGGAAACCACTGGCTTAGAGCGATATATAGGACGGAAATAGCATCTTGAAGCGCAGCGATTTTGAAAATTCACACTAACATTGCGACAGACGTGTCACCGCACAGTGCTGCCATGCCAATGTTGGCGTATTACACACCCGGTAGCTGTGAGATATCATTGATTACATTAAATATTTTTAACAAGTTGCAAAGGCAATGTACATTTGTACAATGTAATGTATATTATAACCAAGATATAGCGGACATATAATTCAAGTTCTTTTTTTAGGTTAAACAAACGCCAAACTGACATAATATAAAAAATGTCATTGGCATTTCGTATATGTAGCGGCTCCACACCGGTTTTTAAGTGTTAACTTGCAATTTAATTAACCACCTGATATACAGAATAATTGACCCGAGTGATATCTGTGGTATTTCATATCAACAAAAATAATGGAAACATGTTATCATGTTAACTAGTTAGAGTAACCCCACCCCGCAGGCACATATATTTATAATAAAATGTCGGGCGCCGTCCATAGAAGATACTACTTTAGGGTATTTTAACTCCCTCAACCCCTTGTTACATATCTTCACAAAAATAATTACCCTACCCATGTGTCCCATTATGTCACATTTTTTAATTCATTCAATAAAAAAAATATTTGTAGAAAATAATCGATTTCAATAGGTATAGTATACGTTTTCCGTGTATTGTATATGGTCAAAAATGGAGGTTGATGAGTCCAATCTCTTTGAGGATGATAGTTTACATTGTGCAGAGTGGTGACAGATCTGACAGGTAAGCTCTCGTACATGAGAGCGTTGTTGGTTTACGTACAATGACATTTTCTATATCACCATTATCCCCTTCATCACAAATCGTCAGATTATAATATTATCAAACCCCTTCCACACGATTATGACATGACATGATAATTATGACCCTTAGCAGGCATACATGGCAACATTTTTTAGTCGTTAATAGTGTCTCTTGGATACATTCCTGAATAGAATATGCATGTGAAAGGGAAGGATTTCTGATACGGATTCACAAACATCACATTAAGGTAGATTAAGTGTAAACACAGCTTCGCGTACAGCTACGGTGAGCTACAAGTCGCCACATTTTTATAGTTGTTTGTGGTCCATGAGGGCTGGCTCTAAGGGTGGTTCTGGCACTGGTATGAAGGACAGCATATCTTGAAATAAATTACTAGCTACTTGCTGAAGTATTTATATAATAATAATATGCAGTTAATGTTGTTTTCAAAAGATGTGAAACAAGTGCTTGATGGGCATTAATAAATACAAGGTAATAATATTAAGATTTTTTTTTAAACACCAAAGGTCAAAATTAATAACCTCAAAATATTGAAGGATCACGGCAATGTACGATGGCAAGTTAATTGAATGTAATATGAGGATGCATCGATACACACCAATTACGGTACGAAAAGATTACGAGTAAGTAAGTGTTTTTTTTTTTTTGTAAATGAGATAATTAAAAGTTTGGTGAATTTCTTACGTACATTTTATTCAACAGGTATCTCTCGAAAAGATGTGAAGAACCGGCTTGGTATCAACATGTATATTTTGATCTTGAGGATTAAACGTAGTGCAATTTAATGCACAATACGAAGAAAACGATTTAATAATGTTAAGATTTGTAATCAACAAGATAATGCCCTATATACCTTGACCTGTTTATTTAACTTTACTTCTGTATCAATCGCGCGCGTAGTTTCAAGTTTATGTTTGGTCAAGCCAAGGTGACCTTTTGAAATGAATTTGACGTTTCTATTTTTGACACTAAAATTAGCGGGATATTCAAAATAATATAAGTGTTATCTGGTGTTATCAACATTTTACGTTAAATACTTATTGATAATTTCATAAATAATCATAACGTTTTAATTGACCAACAAATCCATTTCAACGTACCGGAAAAATCCATTAAAACTACTTAGGTAGGTACCTACTTTTATTAATTTTATTTTATTCATTTATCAAAATTAAATGGTAAACATCAAAGAGATTGGACTCCTCTCCAGTCTTCAATCCATAGACTATAGATACATTCAGGCTCTTTGCGCTCGGCCGTAGTCATGGGGCGTGTACGACGCGGGATAGGCGCGGGGACGGGCACGGGTAGAGTGTCCGTAGTAGCCCGCGCGCGTCCAGTCGTGTTCAGCGTCAAATCAGGGATAGGAAACTATAAACACAGAAAAGTTTTTACTGGAAAACTCCTATTTGAAATGGCAAAACTTTGCAGCAAAATATGGGGCCAATGAAATCAATATGGAAAGCACTAATTTAACAGAAGAATTTTATAACTTATACAAGAAACTGCGGGAACAACCAGACAAGTTTTTTTAATAAGAGTAACATGAGAAAATATTTGATTAAGTATATTCTAATTGATCCAAGTTTTTTTCTATTCTTTTTGAGTCATTTTTTGCGATCCGACTATCGCCTTTTGGCATCTTCAAACACCACCAATGGTGAATACACACTGTCATCTGATACAGTTAATTCCTGTTTATTTGGTAAATTTATATTTATGAATTTAAATTCAAATTCCATCAAGTACCCTTGGTCGATTTTATAATTTGATTATATATTGGATAATAATTATGTAAGTTAAAGTTTAAAAAAGACTTTTCGGTTCATATGGTGTGAATGTAGGTGTAGAATGTACGCTTCATAACTTTGCACCCTGGCTCTAGGATGGAAATGATGTACCTAATTAATATATTTTATTTTTATTATGTTTATATTTTTTTATTAAGGAAAACAAACAGTTACATAGAATACAAATATGTATAAAATAGACTAGAAAAAGATATTGCAACAAGCAAAGTTTCCATATAAATTATAATAATTATAGTTAATCATATTATAATTTAAATACAGAGAAATTAGATAAAGCGATAAATGAGAAAGAATATTGAATAATTATACACAAAAAAAACATTTTTTTATGTACCTACCTTTATAAATATAAGTAAGATAAGTATACAATATTATATGTGCGTTAAGAATTATTTAAATTTAAAGATATTATGTTTACATAATATATATTTATTTAGTACTACATAAATTATATTAATACAAATGAATATCATTTGATATAATTTTATGTGACGTAATAAGGCAAAGAGGCGTATCAGTGTCGTAAAAAGTGCAAAGTTATAAAACGTATACCTACTTTACATCACTTCGCACTATCTATGCTTTGTGAAAATAATACCACAAATACACCAGACGCGCGCGGTAAGCTCATGATGGTTTGAGACACCCGCTACTCGCTCGTTTCCCGCGTCGGCGCCCGTCTATTCAGTGCGGACACCTCTATACGCGCAGTATGGGAAGAGCCCGACGCATGTACGATCTTGCCTGCGTCGAGCTAGACGCGCCATTGAAGTTAAAGTCCCTCCACCAAACCCGCCCCGTACCACCCTCGGTCTTAATCGAGAGTATCACGGGACCCATCAATTGGTGATGTGAAGCATCTAAGAATTGGCCTGGGAGTGTCCTGGGAGAAGATGCCCAAGACTTAGATTGCTACGCTCAAAGTGAGCTCTGACTGAGTTTACTCTAATGCAAAGTGCCAGGGAGAAAAAAAGCACATGGAAATTACTAAAAAGAAAATGAACCTACTTGTTTATTAAATTAAAGAACGAAGCTAATCATACAGGCAGCAAAATTTATATGAAGAGATCTTCACGCCCGTAGTAAGACGCCGCAATTTTTTTGAAAGCAAGATAATTGGCCTTAGTAGCAACCAGGTCGGACGGGCCGATGGGTCCAACAGCTGGTTGGACCGACCTGAGAATTTCCTCCCGTTCGGAGCACATACTCAGACACTCCCATAGGATGTGGTTGGCATCCTGTATTTCCGCTCCGCATGGACATGTCGGACGGCTTACAAGTCCAAGCTCGAAGAGCTTGCCAGCGAATCCACCGTGACCAGTCACAAATTGACTGGTGTAATGGTCTGGAGTCAGATATTTGGTTATCTCTATTCGCCACTGTATGTTTGGAAAAAACGTATATGTGTGCCGGCCCTTGGTCGATTCGTCCCACTTTCGCTGCCAGGTCGTAATGGCCGCGTTGAGCGACATGAGTCTAATTCTGCGCCTCAATAATGCTACTCCTTCGCCAGCTAGCCGAGGGGGGGGGGACGAGGTGAAAATCACCAACGTCGGCCTCCTCGCCCTTGAGGAGCAATATTGAAGCGCCGCTGACCTGAATATGCAGGTCAAGTGGGAGAATGCCGGCCAGGACCGGGAGCGCGTCAGTTGAGGTAGTACGGTAGGCCTTGGTAATGGACAGAAGCGCGATGCGCTGTCCTTTTAAAAGAGAGATTCTAAGTTTGACACTTTTGGGAATGCGCAGGCACCAAGCACTGGCGGCATAAGCCGCGATTCCCATAAAAATGGCGCCGTAGGCGATCTTGAGCGCCCTTACTTTTAAGCTCCATCCTTCACCAGCCATGCGACCGATCCTCTGGAAGGCCACCCCAGCCTTGTGGACTTGGGTTTCGGCATGGTGTAGGAAATTTAACATTGTGTCCATTTTGACGCCTAGATAGGTGACGATCTTCGACACTTTCACTCTCGTGTCACCGAATCGGACTGTGGGTAGTCTCGAACAGCTAAGTCGTCTCGGTCCTTTAAGGACAATGGCTTCTGTCTTGGAAGGTGCGAATGATAGTCTAGTTAATCCGACCCCCGACTTAAGCACCCCTGATAGCCAGGTAGGTAGCCACCTTACATACCTACCGTTTCGCTTCGACCGCTCCCACCATCTCAAAAAGTGTAAAACACTAACACTGTCAAGACGGCAATCCACCGGCCGTGTAACGCATTATAATACAAATACTATTTTGTACACTGCTTAAACGCCATCCCATTGCATGCTTAAGATGATGCGCACTCCTCCCCAGGAGGATCCTGACCCTCTCGACCCCCGCAACTCCCCAACCCTCGCGGCATCCACGTCCGGATCTACTGCGTATGCCCCATCATCGGCCAGACCAGCGAAAAACAAACAACGATCGCCAAAAACCCCCACGAAGAAAACGTCAAAGAGCGTATCGCCAACCACAATCACGGAACCTGAGGCCAAAAAAAACAAACAAAGGAACCATCAGCCGGCCCCCCCACAAGACGAAGACTCTTCCTCTTCTGGCGAGGACTACGAGATCCCGGTAGACTTCTCCAGATTAGACCCAGACCAACACGATGAAATCTACAACGACGTATCAACCTGCCTTAAAGAAGTTATAACGGCCTTCCGCGGCAAACAGGCAGGCGCCAAGGAGCGGATAACAAACGCCCTCCTGAGCCTGTTGGAAGCCCACAGCCGGCAGAACCTAGCTATGGCCAAGCTGGAGAGGAAGTCCATCGTTCAAGAGGCGAGGATACAATACCTGGAAGAACTACTCAAAGACAGAACCACCGGCCTTAAACTCCAGAAAAGGGCAATAAAGGACCTACACGCACAATCCAAAATTCTAAAGTCCATCCAGCCACAGGCGCCCACAAACGCTAAACCGACCGCCACGACACCTGCACCAATATCATGGGCCACAGCATTGGGCAGGAAAAGCCGCCCTCCTACGGTCACGACAGCAACGCATGCACCACCTTCTACCTCTACTTCCGCCTACTAACAATTCCCGTCCCTACTTCCCCTCACCCCCAGACCGGGAGTTCTTTTCTTCCCGACCGGCTCTGGGGAGAAGAAATCAGATACCACGAAGGAGATCCTTAAGAAGGCCTTCGACCCCAGGTTCCTTGGGGTTCAAATTACGGGTATCCGGAATATAAGGAACGGAGGTGTTATTGTCCACCCCCGTTCTGAAGTCGAGGCCAAGGCCCTTATGAAAGCTCTGGAGACCTCGGAGGCTGCCCTACGAGCCGAGCTCGCCGAGAAAAAGCAGCCTCGCGTAATTATCTTCAACTTGCCATCGACTCTTACAGAAACTCAGCTCCGGGAAGCTATCTTCACCTCCACCAAGGAACAGACCGGCCTGCCAGAAACAGCATACAAAGAAATAAGACTAAGCCACAAAGCCGGGCCTAGAACAGGCAGATGCCACTTTGTGGTCTTCGCCCCGGCGGCCATCTGGTCTGCCTTACTGGCAGAAGACAGGCTGTACATGGGGTGGGAATCCTTCCCTCTGAGAGACTACGTTGGGGTAGTAAAATGCAACGTTTGCCATCTCTTCGGACACATGGCCAAAGGATGATCAAATAAAACCCCGACGTGCAGCCACTGCGCCATCTCCGGCCACGACCGCGAGGACTACCCCAACAAAGGAAACCCACCCAAATGCGTGGCCTGCCACAAACACAAGCAGCCGTCTGACCATTCCACCGGCAGTCTCGATTGCCCAGCAAGGCTACACGCTGAGCTGCGCGAGAGGGCGATGGTGGACTACACTGCCACGCGATGATTACCTTCGCTCAGTTGAACGTCAACCTGAGCGACGCCGGCTCGGTAGAGCTAATTGAGACTATGCGGGCCACAGGCTTGTCTCTGGCGCTGGTGCAGGAACCGTACCACTGGGGCTCTGAAAAGGGCCCCAAGGTCACTGAAAAGGGACTCGGGTGCGCGGGCCTTGTCGTCAGCGCCAGATGTGTAGAGCCAAAGGCCTGCGTCTTCGCTCTTGACCCTCGCCTTGGCGTGCTGTCGCTCTCACACCTGTCAACTGAGCTAGTCGCGTGTGCAGATATAAGCTTTCCCGGAGGAGGCAGCGTGGTGGTTATCTCCGCCTACTTCAGCTTTAAGAGCACAAAGGAACACGTGGCATCAGTGCTCGACGGCATCTTACGCGCAGTTGGTGGCAGGGATGTCATCATCTGTGCGGATGCAAACTCGCAATCCCCCCTCTGGGCGCCCGTGGATATCCCCCTGTGCGACGCGGACGTCATCGAGGGGTTGGTTTACCAGCACAACCTGGTCGTCCTCAACGACCCCAACAGCATGCCGACTTTTGTGTCGCGCGCAAACTCCGGAAGCACCCACATCGACATCACCCTGGCCACTGAGTCCGTCTCGAGACGAATCAGAGTCCATGAGAGCGCTTCCATGAGTGATCACCGGTTGATCACTTTTGAGCTGGCCTCTGACTCCTCACACGATGGCGTCTCTGACGTAACCCCATCCCCGCCCACGCGATTTAGAACGCGCGACGGGAATTGGGAAAAGTTTGAAGAGGTGCTTTCCAAAAAGCTTGACAGGACATCTAGAACCCGATTTCCGAACCTACACTCGGCCGCCTCACGACTGACTGAAGACATCACCGGATTAGCCGAAGCTTCACTCGGACGCTGCAAGCCCAAGCCACCAAGCCAGTCGCCGTGGTGGACGCAGCATGTTTCGCGCCTGCGTGACCTTTTCAGAAAAGCACGCAAGGCCCATCAACGTGCACGCCTGCGCAAGCAACCAC